>NC_084664.1:136515465-136825465 GCF_028389875.1 Rhea pennata
TCTTTACCTAGCAGTGTAAGCTATCTATAGTTTATTGTGTGCATATATTAGGATTAAAATAAATAAGCCTTTCTATTAAAAACATATCAACATGCAAGTAGCAGAACAATAGTTGAACTGTAAAAAAAGCAACTGTTTTGAGTATATTGTCAAAATAGCTACATATGACAACAATGATTCAAGTGACAATTTAACAAAATAAAACAAATTGTTGATACAGTTACTCGTTTACAGTAAGTCAGCATGGTGATTCAAGCAGAATGAAGTCCTACTAGCCATAGCAATACAGTCAAAGGAAAATGAGAGCAAGTATCTTTTCCCAGAAGATCATTGCCCTCGCCCTTTCATATCTGAATCTCTCTCTAAAAGGTACACAAATCAAACAGCAAATTTGAAATTAACTTCAGAAGAAAAAAGAAAGAGGATTATGCCATTATTCCTGATATTCCGAACCAGAGAGAAGCTTAAACTTAAATGGAAACAATTCACTGATGCTTGCATATTATTTTGGAAAGGGGGAAAAAGTGCTTTGATCACAAGTATTACACTGTTCACTTAGAAAAACTTGCCTGCAGACAGGAACTCAGAAAACAATTTTTAGTATCTGAAATTTGTGGAAGTGAGCTTAAGATTCCCACGGAAAACTGATGATGACTAAGCAAGGGCAGCAACAGCCACTATCCTTTGCCCTTTGCTCCTAGCACTGCCAACCCGCTCCAGCCGAATTACTGAGGTTTCTTCTCGAGCTCCACACTCTCCGGACTAGGACCCCGCAGACACAAATTGAAGGGTGCACTAGGGGGTTGCTCAGCCCGTGTCTGGCCGAGGGTAGGGGTGCTTCGTGGGCAAATGGCCATGATCATCCCTGCAATGTGCAGAGACTTGGCCAGTGCAGCTGCCCCCGCAGGCGATTGACCATCACAAACATGGGCAATACTAATGGGGAGAAGAAGGAGTTTCTCCTTCCCCCCTGAGAAAGTGTCCGAGGCCTGGTGTGGACTATACGTGTGCCTAATCCATCTCCAGTCCAAACCAAACTACTTCACCAATTGATTTATTCTCAGAACAACAGGAACACATCACAAGATACAACAGGCACGTTGGAGTAATCCTAACTGGCCTCAGAGCTGATAGACTTAAATATTAGATTAGAGATTTAACGTAGAACTTATAGTCCACTTGAGCCTTTTTTCATCTTTAAACTTCTGGGGAGGTAAGGACAATAATATGATTATATTAAGTAAATAAATTGGCTACTTTTAATGTGGAACAAGTATATTTCAGCCTAGGCTGTTTCCTAGAGTAAGTGATCACATATTCCTGAGCAAAGAAACAAGCAACCTTGGAAAGTCCAACTTTATTTAGAATTCAGGACCATTTAATGTTCAGACCGAGCATTAGACCAGAGGCCATACTGCAAAAACCTGCACAAAGCCATGGCATTACTTTCATGTAACAGAAGTATCTATATATTTTGAAGTAATAGCAATATTGGTATATATTATTAGTAAGTGATTCATGGTTTAGCAAGTAGAGACCTAAAACATGCAGCCTTATTCCAAGCCATAAATGGTCCATTACTAATATTTTGGGATCAGTTACCTACTTTTTTAAAAAACAGTTTTAAATGTATAGAATCCCTGGCTTATCACCAGCAAGGGACAGGACCAAGACTGGCTGCCTTCAGTATCTCTATTTTAATCTAGCAGATACTGCGGGCAGCAGACACTATACTACACAACTACCTCTGCGTAACACAAGAACCAGTTTCATGTCAGTCTCCTTTTGAAGGAAACTTTTATTATACTCCTATGAATATTATTCTGAGAAAGGGCCACTTATAGGACAATCTCAAATGATAATAATCAATCTGCTTGCAAAACCAAACTAGCAATATTTGATTAATCTCAAATTATCTACACCACTGCCTGTATCTCCAAATGTTCTTAAAATGTTGGTCTATCCAGTAAAAGTTCTGTGTGCATTTTGTTACTTGTCTCAGGCATCTCAGTCTTTATTATAGCATGCTTGGCACCTTCCAAGGAAAAACAATGTACCAATATCCTTTCCTTTCCTACAGTGATTAAAAAACTAGGGTTTATTCCTCCACTGTCTGGAGATGACTTTATGTGGTCACCAAAGCATCTCTTGCAATACCACCACTACTTGCAGACATCATTTCCAACTATAGATACAAACTGTCTCATTTCATGAAGCGGTGATATCACCCAGGACACTAACCACATTGATTTTGTTTGTGTTTATCTGTCTCTTCATATCTCTACAAATCCCTAGTGATTCTGATACCATTTTCTAACAGTGCATTTTTCCTGTTTTCCACCAAATTAAATGTCAGCAGATGACAACTTATGCTTCGTTGTTGCCATTCTGTAATTTAACAGCACTAAATAGGGAACAGCATCTGATAGTGTAATCTTTTTTGCACTAGCTGCTGTATTATTTTAAGATGTTTTTATGCATCCTATTAGGTTGAAGATCAAAAGTATAATGGTAAATCTGTCATACCTGCACTTCACTGTAAACCACTTAAAATCTGGTCCAGCAATCTTGCAAAACCGACAGATAAAACTTATTTAAGAATCACAAATTTGGTAGATAGTCAACTGTTCAGATGTAAGATTTTTTAGTAAGATTATTTCAGGGAAACGTGAATAAACAGTCTAGTACATTATATATTATTTGTGCCAACGCAGATAAATCTCTGCCTATTTTGTTGCACAGTAACAACTTTTTCATCCTGTGCCACCACCCAGTTCTGTTCAATTTGGTCTATACTTTTGATGTACAGAAACAGACTTAGAGTTGGTTCACTGTCTGTGTTCACCTGAAGCTGAAATAACACAGCTCTGTTCTTTCTTGTTCTTTCCAATCCCTAAATACATTTATATTAAACTTCCAGAGACACTTCAGGAATATTTTCATGAAGAGAAGGAGAGTGAGAGCAGCCAAAAGGAGCAGTTACATTGCCTATAATGGTCCCACAACTTTTACTTCCTTGCCACGTTCAGCAGGGCTGTAGACCACTTTCAGAGGACCTTGGCAGAGCGCCAGGCTCATGGATGCGCCAGTATGGGAGAGACAGGATGAGACTGATGCAGGCATAGGGAAATACCCCACAGGGCCCCAGGGCAGCTTGTGGCTCCAGAGGTAACTCTGCAATTTAGATAGGTTTTGACATATGCTGGGATCGGGACAGGCCACTCAAAATCTCAAAATACTTTCTCTGATGTTGGAAAATACTGGGAGTTTCAAGGTACTCAGATTTCAATCTGGGCAAAACGAGAAATGGAAGGATGTGATAATTGTATCACAGTCTTCAATAGACATTTGTATGAGAAGTCAGTGGATAATTTGGTATCATTTGTAATTTTACCCAGGATACTGCAAAGGCAGAAGTACCGCAGAATGTTTGTCAGCTTTTATTGCATTAATGTTAGAGGAGTTTTGCCTGTGCTAATATTATGTCCAACTCTAGTAACTGATTACAATCTTTCCTTTGCAGATGTAGCAAAATCTCCAAATTAAAGAACAAATTTAGAGTTATTTATTAAAAAATATAGTTTATGAAAAATAGATGGGAAAAATTAAAGGACTACAAAAAGTCAAAAATTGAAATGCAGTAATTTGTTATTTGCTCTCGCCTTAAAAGAAATGCATGGGCCTGCAGTAAGGTTTGCAATATGCAACTCAAGAATTCTTTCTTGTCATCAAGTGACTGGAGATGTTTCTCATACATGCAGGCTCCTATGTCACCATTAAATATAAAAATAACAGATGTATTTCAGTAGCAGTGAATATCTTAACAGGGCACAGTGGTTGTTCTAGATCCTGAGAAGCTCTCTGAAATAGGCCCAAAAAGCAAGCAAAGGAAATTTTTAATACTTATGTGAAACTACAAGCCACAAATGTTAAGCTTCAAAGAAACAGAAGCTTTAATAGATAAAATTGTAAATTGCTGCTAGTAAGCTGCATGCCTTAAGACTACATCAAAGCACTGTCAAATCAGAGAAAATCACGCATGCACGAAGTTGTCACCCGTCACCTTGGATATTCATTTGCACTTAGTGGAGCTTCATCTCTTGTGCAATGAGTGACTCAGGCTGCTCTAGGATCCAGCATCTTTCACAGTAATGGCTTCACTAAATCTGTAGCACTGCTCTTGGCTTCTGCTCAGCGGTTGGCCTGAGGTTACAAACTGTACTGCTTATTGAGCCTCATTAGGACTGCTGTCATGTGGAATCAGCTTAGCTTGGCTTTAAGAAAATATTATAGAATTGCCTTAATGTGCAGTTCCTTTTGAAGCTGGAACTCTTAGTTTGTTACATATTCTAGTGCTTGTAATAAACGAAATTGTGTGATTAATAACGGTCATATAAATTTCTTGGTTTAAAACCTGTCTGCAACAAATGTAGTAATTATACCAAATTAATTTGTAATCAACTTACTATTTATGTAGCAACACAATCATTTGTCTAAGGAATAAAACCTAAATCCTGAGGATATAGGAGTTGCAAATACACTCTGTGTGTGTGTGTGTGTGTGTGTCTGTCCAATATCTTTGGCAAGAAGCCAAGGGTATATTTTTAATTTTCTGTTCAACATTCAATTCATCTAGGCTGGCCTAGAATATTTATTGAACTGTTATCTTACATACTATAAAGCGGTGACAAAGTGCGTTCTGCATGAATGCTATTACATCTCCTCGTGGCACCGTTACAATCAGTAGGCTAACCGTAGAACAAGAACTCAGCAGCTTGTGATATATGGCACAGTAATTAATATAACAAGTCTGTGATATATTATCCTAGTGTTCCTGTTCCAGAAGTGGGGCTGGCTTCTGGGAGACACAGAGTAAAAGAAAGTTTCTCCTAGTGTGTTTGCACATTCTCTTAGAACTATTTAATGTGTCCGCACAGAAAGAAAATCTTAAAAAGTGAGGATGACAGACAAGGCTATTTGAGCCACCGCTATAAAGATGGAACACGGTCACACTTTTGAGTAGCAGAAGAACAGATGTAATAATATTTTCCATGCCTTTTTGCTATTATTAACTGTGAAAATGAGCACAAGAGTGATCTGAAGCAAAAATAAGGAGGTAATTCCTAACGCTAAGATCAATTAGTAAAGAAATCATCTTAAGAATTTATTAAACCATCGCCATCCAGCCGTTGAGCCTGCTTACACTAAAATCATCAGCAGAATTCAGAGACATTCAACTCAGAGAAAGCTCCTTTATCAAACTAGATGTCCAAGTAATTTCCTCTGGGAATTAGGCTTTTTTTTTCCTCTAGTCATTCATTTTATAAACAATATTCAGTGAACTTTAATCTATGTGGAGAACTGAAAACCTTCCCCTAATATTATATAAACCATCTGGAACAAGACCCAGCATTAAGCTTATGCATCTGTAAAATGATGGTCTACTACTGTGACCAGAAAGCCTACTGCTAACTCAGAGTAAATGGATTTAAAAGCACTGGGTGATGCACATAGAGACAGTGATGGACAAGAAACAGGAATAAAGACATAGCCAGTAAGCTATACTATTTTTCCATGGATCAAAATTCTTTGGTACATATCACATCCCTAACTTGTCAATCAATCATTTTCACATTCAGTGAAATTCAGTGTATTAGCTTTCATGTTCTACTCCGTAGCTTCAGGAGAATTACTCTTGAATTACTATTTAGGGTCTTACCACATCTAAATAAGATGACAGAAAAAGAGGACAATCAGATATGAATTCCTTCATTTATACGGAATATTTCATCTTTTGCATGGCATATTTGATGACTTCTGCATTTCATATGTGAGTATTTTAATTCAAGGTATAAAGTTTGGAGAAGACAGCAGAACTTCTCTGTTAGCTGATGCACAAGGGAAGATGTATTTGTCTCTTTCTCCCCTTATTCCCATGTACCTTTTTGTTAGCATACAGTGAACTTAAGACTATAGTAGTACATTAGATATTATTGAGCTCTTCCAATATATTAACCTTATATTTAATCCACAAAATTTCTGACTATCTAAATTTACTTCCATAGCTCTAAATCATATTTTTAAGTAATCATTTGTATGCAACAATATAACAACTAGATCAACACAAGTTTCCTTCCTCCAAATTAAAATTTTCAGGCTTAAAGGTTCATCACGATAAAAGGAAATGGGAATCTAGAACAATAATCTAGAATCTGGAGCATGTCCAGCAAAATGTATCATCCTCCACTACCCCAGTAGGCCAAGGAAAACAACTGTAATAAAATAAATGAAAGACTATTTAGCATAGCATTAGATATAACAATATCAAGCCTGTTTCTTTTCTGTTTCTGTTTGAAATCTTAGGCAAATTTTCTTTTTAATTTTCTATCACTAAGATTATTTCAAATGTACACTAATGTGATTGTCTCTTTTAAAGCTTGCTTGGGATATTCTTAACAGTCTAGACTCTGTCTTTAATACACTAAAAGTGGCTATTAGGATACTTTGAGAGGTTAAAAGTCAGTAATTTTTAGGAAATAAATCAAGACCGAGACAATCCCACTTAGTCTTGTGATATCACCAATCCATTTAGACAGTTAAAAGAAACACTTTAAAAAGAATTAACAAGTTTAAGAACAAACAGATAATGGAGATGGAGAGGCAGTAAGCAGTGATAAAGCAGCACTTCAGCACTGAAAATATGAATTCATGCCTTCCATTACCAAAATGGAGCTAATATTTTAACTACTGTTCAATAGCACACCAAAACATCAGGGGGAAAAAAATAAATAAACTAAGCTAAAAAACATTGTTCCATCAGATGAAGATTGCCCCAACCTTCTGCATAACCCATGAGAAGCTAGAACAAAAACAAAGGCACAGTAATATACATGCATATAGCTATTTTTTTATTTGTGAGCAAATTTTAATTTAGTTGTATACAAACATCATACACAGAAATACAAATTATTATGCTTTGACTGCCATAGATTATTATGGCAGATGAATCATAATCATCATGATACATAGTTTGTCTTAATGCAGAAATGGGAAATGGATGAAGCAATGGACTCCAAATTAGATGTCCATAATCTCCTCTTTGCTTCCCATGGCCTTAGAAATAACACTGGAGGAAGACAAAGCTTTAAGAATGATATTTCACCATATTCCTATGTTTTACAGCATGAGCTGTGTGTCCTGAATTAGCCCCATTATACACAGTGAATTAAAACACCACAGAAAACAGTGCAGAAATCCAAGGTGAGCACAGGGGTCCAATTACTGATGAACAGCCAGTGCCAATAAGCAGAACCTGAGGAAAAGTCTCTTCCAGGTGCTAGGCAGCTGGGAGTGTTATTTCATAAGAAAAGGAGGATTTTCTCATGTTCCTTAGATAAACATCACCCTAACAAAATTGTGAGTGTTTCATTAGTGCCAAATGAATTTGAAGCCTTTTTTAAACTCAGGAGACCTTTGATTAGTTATGCTTTGTGTAAAAAAAAAAAAATCCATATATTTTTCATAAGCATAAAACAATCACCTTCTAAATTCTTTTAAATGCATCTTTCCCCTTATAATTTAACATGTAATACAGACATTAAATGATCTTCTATAATACCATTCATTGTTTTGTGTATCTTACCCTTTTCCCACTGTTACTTTTTCTTTGTGATTCAAGCAAATTTACCATTGTCAAGATTCTCAGATGAGCTCCTCTATATCAGGAGCATGAGAATACAACACAACTTTACTTTCCCAGTACAGACACAGGTCAGCTATCTCAAAGCGCATTGAAAATCAGGCCATGGCCACTAGATGGGCATTTTTATGTATTCACATAATTGATCAGCCATGGAACAGAAGATTAGACAGATATGCCATTTTAAAACCTGAAAACTACATAAGGAACATCCAAATCAAAGAATTACTGTGAGGCTAATACAGCGTATATGCAAATAGGCACACACTCGCATATCCCTTGACAGCTGTATCACTGATATTACCCTAGCTAATTACATTTCTTTATATCATAGAATCACGGAATCAGCAAGGTTGGAAGGGACCTCTGGAGACCATCTAGTTCAACCTCCCTGCTCAGCAGGGTCACCTACAGCATGGTAGACAGGGTTGCACCTAGGTGGGCCTTGAAGATCTCCAGAGAAGGAGACTCCACAACCTCTCTGGGCAACCTGGTCCAGTGCCCCGTCACTCTCACAGTATATATGCATATGAAGGGACATCTTCACCAGTAAGTGACTTACACTATACTTTTATCTCATGTTTTCTGTACTACGGATTAAAATTACGGATGAAAATTAGACAGAAATAGGAAAATGCAAGCATTTAATGAAATAACTGGTTATTTTTGAAATGCTATCAATCAATCAGCTCATTCACATGGTTTCTTTTTTCTGTTTCAAATAAAATACCATTTACTTTGAGCAGTAGAGCAGTGTAAAGTTCACATTGATAACAAAATTGTAACAGATGGATAGCAGACCAATTTAAGAACAAGAGAAGCCTCACAGGTAGATTAATCTCATGCTCAGGGAAGAAACAGATACAGTTTTGAAAACATACTTTTAAGGTTTCAGTTTAGGGAAGAACATTCTCATGGCATCAAGGACATGCCTTACCTACATATCAACGTAAGAGATTTTTTGAAACATTTAAGTTCTTCAGAAGAAACTAATATTTACTATTATTAGGTAACATATTTGGAAAGTTTCTCCATAATTAACATTTTTTTCTGTCCTGCTACCTCTTTCCTTACTTTACCATTCTGAATCTATTCATTTCGCTAGAACCATCGAAAGGTTTCCACTATATTTATCTAACTTCATTTTTTCTCCTATCTTTCCCGTTTTCGTTTACTCTCTTGTACTTCCACCATTCCTTTCACTTTTCTTTGTATTTCTTTGTCTCCTTCCTTGACTTCATTGTCTTCTTTTTGCCCCTTATTTATTTAACATAATTAGCACATAGAGAAGAAAAAGGAAAGTGTAGCATTTATAACCAAACAAACATTTCCAGAAAAGAGTAATAAAGAAAGATCTAAAAGAAATATAAAATATTTATAAATATAAATTTAATATAAACTTACCAAAATAATACATTTATATAAGTACATAAATATCATACGATGCATAGATGTTTATGTATATTTAACAAAAATTATAAAATTTTAATATAATTAAAAATATACATTTAAAATACATAAAATATGTATTTCATCACAAACAAATTGGGAGAGGAATTGCATTTGCAGGCTTTTGTAGCAATGAGGTCAAAGAGGCAGCTTATGCTGATAGATACCTAGTCTTTCTGAAGGACCCCCCAGTGCAGATACTGCCAACAGCTAGATCCATTTTAAGTCCATGAGCCCCTTGCTAGCAAGCCGTACCAACAACATTGCAGCAAACATCTGTCATTGTTTTGCTCTCATAGATCATGGTCTTGAGAAGCAACAGACTCTGCGCAAGCAGAATGACGGAGATAAATCTGAGCCAAAAGTACTACATTTTAATATGTTTAACAAATACCAAATTTATAGGTGGGTATTAAATGGCTCTTTCTCCTCTAGCTACCAAACATTTCAAAATTTTTATTGGGCAAAACTCTCTGGCCTGAAGAACACTTTAGCTGCCAATGCATCATAAATCCACAGATTGTTAGCACAGCAGAATGCAGCCTTACCTACATTTAATGAAAAACTGTAAGGATGGATTTCACTCTTGAATGCACAGACACAGCTTCTGCTGAAGCTGATGGACTACTCAAAGTGATAACTGCTGTTCTTCATAATTACTAGCTGGGGTAGCTGGGGACTTTAGACAAGACTACACTTGTGCAATATCCTGCATACATCAAATTAAGTGTCATACCTACTGGCACTTTCATCGATTGCCTAGAGACTAGGGGCAACCATGGGGCTTTGGGCAGATCATTTACTTTCTCTGGATTTTGACACTAACCTGTAACACAAGACAGCTTACTTCGTGGGAAGCTGAGAATAGAATGTATTATAAACTTTGAGAACTCAGTATTCTGAGGTAACTGAACTCATATTTGTACCTGCTGTACCTACAATTTTCAGTTCCTGAAGCAGAAAGTTCATCTTGCTGAAATTAAAGTTCATCTTTATTCCTTTACATCAACAACATATTTATAGACTGCATCTCCTATGTCCTTGCTTTCTTATTTACTGAACAACACTTTCCCTTCTGTTAGGTGTATGGAGAAGGGAGTTCTAGGTTTGTCTGTTTCTTCATTAATGACATTACAAATACGACTATACATTTCAGCAGGAAAGAAAACACAAACACTGCATTAAAAAATCTAGAAGAATACACATAATTTAACAGGGAATATTCCAAACGCTTGACAGGAGAAATGAATCTTTTACTAAAGAATCATCTAGGTAACACAACTTTTTCTTTTTTTATATATTCTCACATTGCTACTTTCACTAAAATTCAAAGTTTTAAAAATAAAAACCATACAGCTCCTCTTCTCCCTCAGAAGACATACATAGAGATCCCACCGGGGAGGAAATTCCAGCGCCTGAAACCAAGTGGTAAAAGGCCTGGCTCTGATCACACTTCTGCTGAGATGAAGCTGCTCTAACACCACAAAGTGCAGTGAGTTATGCGTAGTTTTCAACGATACGAGACTACACAGAGATCTCTCTGTAGCAATAGAGAGATATTATTACAAAGAAATACATGAAATTGGTGTAGATTTATGAGAATCTTGTAGTAAGGCATGGGCCATCTGCCTTTACATGCATAAACTAACAGAGTTTCAATAAAGAGGTTCAGCACACTATTAAACCTGTTTGCATGCACTACAAGTAAGCCCAGTTGATCTTGTAATACATCACAGCATGACTTAATTTGGAGACTCCAGGCCAACTGCCTCCAGTTAACATTACAAGCAGCAATCAGCACCTAAGAAATCCATAATCAAAACATTCAGGTGGGCGTTTTGTACATCACTGTACACCACACAGTACATCCACTGGTCAAGGCCAGAATTTTTCCTTCAAAAGCAAGTGCAAGACAGTCAATAGCACAATTTACTGAGGCCAGAAAGTAGTAGTATCTGCAACGATTTACTGCAATAGTAGAACAACATGCATGTTTCAGGGAAGAGTATCTTCTTATCTAGGTTACAGCCCTGTTTAAAACAGAGCCTGGACAGCATTCACTTCCTTTTGGTTACAGTGAATAGTTTGAAGGTTGAAATTACATTCTCTGTCGATCATGGAAAGACAGACATAGGGACAGACTATTGAAAAATTTCACAGTGTCCTTTTGGCTGCCTTCCAGTCCCATCTCCAAGTGGCTGCTATTCTTTTTAATGTAACTGGAGTCTACCCTTAGGACGAATATCTTTCTTCCTGACAGTTTTTGTTCTTTTTCAAGGCAGGGAAACAGCCACAGACGAATAAAGACAATCTCTCCCCTAAACCTCCACCTAAGGGCTCAGAAATGGAACAAACACAATAGCCAAAACGCTGCTGCATGACTGTCTTGCAAATAAGTTTTTCCACAATTTCACTGAAAATGCAGAGGATGTAATAGCTGAGATGAGAATAATCCTAGAAAAATGCTTTTCAATTGAAAAGATTTTAAAACAGGCTTGTGTTTTGAGGAAAAACTTGTTCTACATCTGCAATACATGGAGACCAGTCAGAAAAGATACAGTACTGCAAAAAGGTTGAAACTGAATCTTGCAGGTAACACATTTTAATACAGAGCACAGGCTAGATTGACCATCTGGCTTCATGACCTAAGAGCTGCATATGTTTAATCAGGGATTCCACAATAAACACCATCTATCTGCTTGAGGAGTCTGCAGAAAGCTTCATACATAAAAAGTTAAATAAATTGTCTAAGAAGATGGTAGTCTTGGCTTAATTGCTAATGTAGTTATGCTGTTTTACTGTAGGCAGTACACAGCTTCAAAAGCATGGCTTCAAGAAGCAAACTAATAGTAACATCAATCTGTGTCTAACCTACAGTGCCCTTGGGTGTACACTACAAACCGTGCAAGGGCAGGTTCTGCTCTGAGATTGTTTTTCATGGCTACCAGCTTCAAAATTAGCCAAGCCTCTAGCTGACCAATTTTTGCTGGTTGAGTTACAAGCTCGCTTGACCTTCAGGCTGAGCCAGTTACCAATGCTCCATGCAGACTTCTTTCCCACTCCGCATGGCAGATGTTTGTGCAGCATCGTAGCTCAGATAGCACACCATAAAATAGCACCCTCTGCATGCTACATACACAAGAAGCAAAACTAAGGAGTTTAGTAGACATATGTGGCCAAGAAGGCCAATGGTATCCTGGGGTGCATTAGGAAGAGTGTTGCCAGCAGGTCAAGGGAGGTGATCCTGCCCCTCTACTCAGCCCTGGGGAGGCCTCATCTCGAGTACTGTATCCAGTTCTGGGCTCCCCAGGACAAGAGAGACATGGAGCTACTAGACAGAGTTCAGCGTAGGGGCTACAAAGATGATCAGAGGGCTGGAGCACCTGCCCTATGAGGAACGGCTGCGAGAGTTGGGCCTCTTCAGCCTGGGGAAGAGAAGACTGAGGGGGGATCTGATCAATGTGTACAAGTACCTGAAGGGAGGGTGTCAAGGGGACGGGGACAAACTCTTTTCAGTTGTCTCATGTGACAGGACAAGAGGCAATGGGCAGAAATTGAAGCACAGGAAGTTCCACCTGAATGTGAGGGGGAATTTCTTCACTGTGAGAGTGACGGAGCACTGGACCAGGTTGCCCAGAGAGGCTGTGGAGTCATCTTCTCTGGAGATCTGCAAGGCCTGCCTGGATACAACCCTGTCTACCATGCTGTAGGTGACCCTGCTGAGCAGGGAGGTTGGACTAGATGATCTCCAGAGGTCCCTTCCAACCTTACTGAGTCTATGATTCTATGATTTGTATTTCCCAAAATAGCCAGGAGAGATTGACAATTACCCCAACCCACATAAGTTATCACAATCACATTACTTTCAACAAAATATCAGTTATGAGGAATTTGTGCCAAGAGTACAAGTGAAAAACTGTTTGACTGCAGCTTGCCTGCACTGGGAAGTTGTTAACATCTTCAGCAGCTCTCTTAGGAAACATCCACAGTCACACCACAAAAACCAAACATACTACTTTGCCTAAATCTTAAGAACCTGAAACAGTTTAGGAAATATCATCAAGAAAATCACACTCTGAACCAGGATGTTTTTTTTTTCTTATGTTTTTTTTTGTTGTTTTGTTTTTTTTTTTTTTGTTTGTTTGTTTTTTGTAGACAGCATGAGTCCTTAGGTTACTTTGGAGAGCAGATTAGGGGGAGTCAACATGGATCTCAGAGATAATCAGAGACTCCCCCTTCACAATATGCAAGAAATATACTAATGAGGCAAACAGGAACTCCTTTGAGGGAAATAAAAAATATATTATTTCCCTTTGGGATAAGAGAAGCAGATGTGTAGAGATCATATTTTCAGAAAAAAAGGAAAATTGAGGGAATGGCTAAAACCTATTAGTTACTGGGTGACTTTTCTGTAGATGGTGAAGGGCTTGCAAGGTATCTTGCATATATAATACTGCTTTTTTTTCCATATAGTCACAAGAATTTATTGTTGACAACTGGACTAAAGAACCCCACTTTCCACAGATAAAACACTCTCCAGCAACCTTCCATAGTTTGATAATACGATAATCATTATTTATTACATTTTACTCTTTTTATTGCATTATGTATATTATCAGTATTATCATTATCATCATTATTCGATAAATAGCACTGCTGCAGTTGTTGCACTTCTTTAATTGCAAATAAGCAGGAAGTCAGTGCTGTAAAATCAATGTTTGTGACCTCTGTCCTCTGCAGCTAAGAAGGAACATGCAGTTGTTCATCAGGAAAGAAGGAAAAGGGTGGAACGTGCAAAAGGAGGTACCACTCGCAACTAATACCAGGTAGCAAGAGGTCTGGGACTTGTATTTTTCACAGAATTTTGCAAAGTGGTAAGCAGATTTATCACACTGGAATTAGAAACTGATCTGCCTCCAATTTAGTGTTTTTTGTTCAGAGTTTATTTACTGTCCCCTAGAAATCTGGAAGACTCAATTATCAAAATAGTCTAGATGATCCCATACTGGTTCTCCATCTTCCAGCCAGCAGGAGGCAAGTCTTTCCCACGTTCCTCTTTCACTAAGCCTCTTTATTCCTTTTCTACTCGGCTGTCCATAGCCAGGTCTAACCGTCAAACCCTGTTTAGCCTTATCCAAGCTAAAACGTATTTACATATCTCAGCCTTCCTGGAAAACTACACGAGGGGAAATAGGGCATCCAGCACAGGTTAGATGATAAAATACTTTTATTCTTGGATCTTCCACTTGAAAGTCTGGAAAACTGAGTATCATCTGATTCTTTTAACATCAGTTAATTATTGCAAGGCTGCAACATTTAACTCCTTTAGGTTCAATATTTTGTATCCTATTGACTTCATAGCTATCAGCTGAACTTAACAGACTATAAAAGAGCAATTGTGCTTGAAATGCTCTAGGAATTTGTCATCTACAAATTAAAATTAAATTCATAATTAGTATTAAAATTAAATTCATAATTAGTAGTAAAATATAGTTCTTCTATCATTATGAGTTTCTCTGCTTACTGTATCTCCAGTGATTTCCAGATTCTCTTTTTTCTTTTTCCAAACAGATGTAAGGATGGTTTTTCATTGCTAGAAAACCAGAGCTGGAAACTGAAAGTCAGGTTCGATTCTTACTCATGTATTAGTAATTAGGATCTTGCAGGTCAAATTCTACCCCAGTGTCATCTGTCAAGTCACCTTTTATTGTAGTCAAATTAAACATACACATACACCTACACATTCTACAGTTACCATCATAAATGTAACTACTTTTATTCATGGGAGTTGAAAGGTTACTGAACAGCAACAGGACAGAACAACAAGAGGACAGAATTCTGGCTATTCATCTGTATTTGTTTTAATGAAAGTGGACATGAAACCCACTTACTGTCCCCACAGGGTCAGTTGTTAACTGACCCTAAACAGGAGTAAAAGCTGTATGGAAAACTGAATGGAAAAAAATTCATGACTCTTACGAACAGCAAATGAGATCATTAAAAACAGGAAGTTTTTTTTTTTTCCTGCAAGTGATATTTTTTAAATCTGAAGAACTCCAGATTTCTATTTGGGAATTAAAATTATGATGAAAAAAGTCATTCCAGGTCAACAGGCAGTAATTGCAGAGCAAAGAGCTCTCCAGTTTGTGCCTCGTGATGAATCTGAGATTTGAGAGGGAAAAAACAACTGATACTAGGCATTCATTTCAGGCTATAAAAGGAATTCTCTCTTCTCCCTCCCCTACGATACACGAGATACTGTATCTCTTCTGGATCACGCTGATAATGTACACTACCAAGAGATTTTCTATTGTTATCACAGACTGTGCAGTCATGCCATGCCGGCCTTCTCCAGTATTCTTCATTCCCTGTAAAAACCATAGCACTCCGCACATTTAATCTGCTTCATACCCTCTAATGCAGTTTACCGATTTGGGAATGTTAGGGAGCATACTTAATTTAAAGGAGGTTTAAGAGCATTCATATTTATAACAAGTCTTGAAGATGAGCTATTTCATATGGAAGGCCCATGTGAATAAGACAAGACAAAGAATTCTTTTTTTTCTCCGTTGCTCAGATTTCCCTCCTCCTCTCCCCCTAAATCTCCAATTCCCACTAGAAAGATTGGAACATGCCCAGGACAAAGCCCCTATTAATATTCAAGCCCACTCCTACCTATAACCATGACAAGAGTTGAAATTCTGCTGCAAAGGGAGCTGGCAGCTGAGACATGAATCTGATGCACAACAGTCTTGTTTCTAGCCTGCAATCTGTTTCTCCTACTGATGTAGATACATTTTCAAATAAAGGAGTGAGTCTTATCCCTAAGGATTACAGGAAGCAGGGGAAGAGCTTCCCAGATTCCTGACAACATTTTGTCTATTTGCATCATCTTACGTGACTGTTCATGCAACTGGAAAAGTTTGGAAACAGGACTAGTTACACCTGTAAAGTTACGCACTTTATAAATATGTTTTGAAAAAGCACCAAATTTTTAAAGCAAATCTGTGTTTAACCATGTTTAACCTCATCATCCACACAACTGACTCCTCCTGCTCTTTGGGATGAGGTGTATTGGTCCTCTGTGATCCTGTCATTCTTTATGGAGTCAGAAGTGCTTCTTTAAGGGCCTACATGGGAGAGCTCTGAAACGTAAGGAGGAGAACAACATTCCTGTTTCGAGAAAGAACAGTACAAAAAGCACAAAAGACGTTCTCACTTCAAAGTTGGTTTGCTTACAGCAGAAGTCCTGAATATTAAGGAGTGTCTGTCAAGTGACAGAGATGCGATTTTTTTTTAAAAAAAGGGTCATATGGATGTAAGCCTTGCCACAAATACATATCACTTTTGTTGAAGGCTACAGCCCCTCAACCTGCCAGCTTAATTGGCCACTTGGTACCTCATTTTAGACACAGTAAATGGGGCTAGCAGAGACTTCAGGCTAAATTTCATTTTCCTGAAGGAGTTTAGGGAGGGATAGCCAAAACTAGGAGACATTGTTTTCTTCCGATTCAGCAGAAGAAAACATGTTCCCACATCCAAACAGAGAGTTTGGTCCTCTTCTGAATTTGGAACTCTCCTTGGTTGTTACCTGTTATTTCCTAACTGAATTTTGCCCAGATAAAACTAGAATTTAGAAGCACTGTTTCCCTTTCCAATTGTAAAGAGTTTGATTCAGCACTATATAACATCCATTATAACGAGTCTGATCAAGTGCTATGTAACATACATGAAATCATGATTCTTTATCAACTGATATTAAGGGCCAGTAGAATATCTGTAAAGTCAAACAGGAATAAGATGCCAATAACAAAAAAATAGTATTTTGTTATGTTCCATTTGAGGAAAGACTTCTTTTTTCCCAAATGTTTCCTCTCACCCTGATTAAATCCACTAATTCACTGTAATGTGGATAGCATTTGAAGCTCCATTGATCAACGTGATCATTGCCCACATTTTCACATTAACTTATATGGGTTTAGCATTATTCTTAGCATGATTCTTCAGATGTGCTTTCAGAGGGCAAGTCATCACCAAGAATTTTATTATGCACAGGCACATTAAAACTATTTTTCAACATTTTCCATTTTCTAATTAAGCTGTCTAGAAAAATGTCAGCTGTCATCAGGTATTTTGAAAACAAAATTTAGACTTTGCATTGTTGTGTTGTGCAGTGAACAGCCTTGGGCTAATTCTTCACTGCCATCACTGTATGTGTGGTATGTTTGGTGTGTATTTAGTTCTACAAGAAGAGTATTCCCCATGTCATCCCAGAGTCTTGAACCAAATGGGTAATATCTTTATGATACAGATTTGTTTTAAATTAAAACCTATATAGTTACTTTTTCCAGCCATTCAACGTATATTTAATCAGCTTTACATCATCACCATGTCTTGAAGTAGAGAACTTAAGGTTTTTGGATATAACATTGAAGTTGGCCCTGCTTTGAACCTGCTTTGACCTCCAAAGATCCCTTCCAAACAAACTTATTCTGTGATTCTATGATTGTATTTTTCATTGAAAAGAAACAAAAATGTTCATTAATATTCGATCATAAAGCTGATTATAATCATCCCCTGGAAAAGACTATCTTTTGCTAGGATGGCATTGATTTATTCTTGCCTTACTGTGATGTCTTAAGGAATCCACTCTACTTTCAAAAGAAGTGGTTTCTCCAATCAGTACCAATTGCTTTCCTTCAACACCAGTACAAAATAAATCAGTACCAATTTCTGTCCTATCTAGTAGAGACTGTGGTGTTTTTTTGTTGTTGTTATTGGAATATCTTGCTAGATACTTCTTTCTCTACTACTGACTTCCTCATAAAACTGCAAAACTTAATAAAATTGCCTTTTTTCCTTGAAAATTCTGTCCTAATTTATGTGTTTAGAGCTTCCCAGATGCAGCTTCCAAATACAAAAATTTATTTTATAAAAATGCAGCACAGGGATACACAATTTTTTTCTGTGTCACAGTCTTCTTCCAAATGTCACAGAGAACTCTTACCATGAATAACTTCTACTTGTACCAAGGGGATGCAATGCTCTTGTGAAACACATTGCATTTTTATTCACTCATTCATTTTATTCATTTATATTTATATATATCTTTAAAGTCCTGCTATACAGTATACTTAATTCATGGGCAACAGTCTCTGCTTCTGTCTCAACATACAAATACTCAGGTATTTATTGAATAAATATACAACTTTATGTACCAATTAACAATAGTCATCCCAATTACATTACTTTCAACACTTTGTGCTTTCTTCACCCTCCTATGCCCCTCCTCCTTCTTGTCTTTTTTCCCAGCCACCATGCCTGCACCAGCTCTGTACTCTGCCAGCACTAGCCCTGACCCTGGATGCAAGGCTATGTAACTCACTGACGCAACAAAAACTGTTACGCATCTCGGCTGGTCTTCTGCTGCTTTGGTGAGCCAGATGCACCTGCCACCGCAACAGGAACGAGGAAGGGAGTGGAGCAGAGTGACAGGAGGGAGAAGCTAAAACCTTCCCCTTTTGACAGAGGTGAGCTGTTACTCTGGGTCCAGCTGTTTCTTAAAACTACAGCCTTCACCTCAAAATTAAGGCCTAGCATGCTATGTTTGTTTTTTTCTTTCAACTTCCCCTCCAAAATATTTTCAATATTGTACTCAGATGCTGTTTCATTGAATTTTAAAGCACCTCAAAAGCACATTCAGTAGGTTACATGAAATATGTTACAAAACTAATTCTCACATTACACATTTATAGTTAAGTACACATTAAGTGTCATTCTGGAATAAGAAGTATTTCTGAAAAACAAGGTCACAAACATCAGGCGCAAAAACATTCTTGCCATGAATGAAGCCCAAGAGCCATTCGTTTTCCCCGTTAGAGTAAGATTGGGATTTTCAGAGCCACAGACTGCAAACGTTAAATATCCAGCACTATAAACACTCAGCAGACCAGCAGTAATGAACTACGAGCACACATGGCAGTAGTTCATTATAAGTTTGCAGCTAAAAAAGATTAACGAATTATTCCAGAGGAAGAAACAGACTGAGGAAGTGTTTTAATTGTCTGATATTAACATAGACTCAGATAAAGGTAACTAATACTTCCCCTCTGCCAAAGCTAAAGAGAACTTCTTGACTAACCTTACTTACCTACCCAAAACACCCATTTCTGAAATGGGTAGCCATTTACCATACCATGTCAGGTTTTCTCTAGATCCCATTCTGGTAGTGTTAACTCATCAGTTCTTATAAGCTAAACAGAATGATAAAGTGTCAACATCTACAGAGATGTTTTTAAAGACATCCCTGTCAAAGCAGTGTTTGGATCACCAGCTAGTGAATTTTTAATGTTAAATCAGTATTTAAGAGGTGTTCCATACAGCAGTTCTAGCAATATTGGAATTTTGAAAGCAGTACATTTGATGCGTGCTATGAATGCACAGCAAGTCCAGCATGTTTTGGGCTGCTAGATACACTCACACACACACACACACACACAAAATCCATAGGAAACTGCCTAAAGCAGTAATCCACAACTGTAAGTGGCAGGGTTGGCTGGTGTCCAACCTGGTGGGATTCATTTTGGATGAAACCTGAAATTAGCATCGTGGTTGTTTAAAGTTACAGTCTAAAGTTGTACTGTCTTTAAAGTTCAACAAAACAATTTGCAAAAGTAGTATATTAACTACCCTATAAGGCCATGAATCCAAGTATTGTTAGTAGTAAAATGACATAAACTGGTAGTGCAGTGTAAATTAAACTGATATGCATAACAAGAAACAATTGTATGTCATAAGCAAGAAAGCAACTTTAAAATCTAGAAGTGAACCACACTTGTACAAGAAAAATTCTAACTCCAAAGGGAGTTTACCAGTTCAAAGATTTTCACCTTACTAAGATTTCACTCCCTGCTTCAAATCTTCACCTTTGAACACAGATCTACAGGATTTGCTAGATCTTTGATACAGCTATGACATAACAGGATGCACAGGACAATAGGCTAAAACCATGAGTTGTATAGAACTTGCAGTTAACAGTACCTACCCTCCAGTAACACAAAATAATGGATGAGTCAGGTAAAGAGATGAGATTTCATTTGGATTTTCAATATAGTATACAGTATTTGGCAAGTCAGCAACTTTTCTATGGTGACAGGCTGTAATAGTGGATGGAAAAAAGATGGACAAAGAGTGTTAAATTCAAGGCCATCATAAGCAGCAAAGACCATACAACTTTGAAGAATCCCTGTAGAAAACTGATTTCTTTGTTATCTAGCAGATCATTTATCCTGCATTAAACACTTGCACAGAACAAAAGATCTACCAAATCCTTTGGTAATATGTTATGATGGTTACAAACACTGACTATTAAGAAGGTGCACTGCATTGACATAGAAAATATGTTAACTGATAGTAATGATTTCTGTTAAGACAGTCTAGTCTTACCAACTGGCTTTCAGAAATTTTCACAAGATGGACTGGAGAGGATCTAGAGAGGCATATGAGGGAAGGAAGCCCATACAAGAATTATTTTCTAAAATACCAATTACTAGTAACTATGCTACCCAATTCATAATCAAATTCTAATATCTTCATTCTTTTATACACAAACTGTTTAGTGAGGCTACATTCAATCTCTTCCTATGAATATGTCCAGTTGCCTAATCAATTCAAAACCAAAATATTAACTAGACAAGAGGTCCAGATTTAAATAACTTCCATTATAAAAAAGTGTACATTTGACTTCTTCTGAGATTAAAACTGCATGCGTCTTAGTCATTGCCAGTATGAAACCAAAACTCTCAACAATCGCATAAGCTACAAATATTTTCTGTGAGAAATTGTTATGGAACCACAAGCAGATGAGAAATCTTTTATCTATCTGAAGTGCACAAGGTAGTGCTCTTGATAAATAATACATAGAGCATGACAAATCTTACTTTGCGTAATGAAAAAGACCACAAACTTTTTCAAATACACATATTTTCAGGATGCCAATGCAAACAAGAGGTAAAAGCTGGAGAAAAGTGTTGTCCTTTACCAAAGGAGCAGGGTTTTTTTCAGTAAAGCTCATTTGGTTCTGAAGTTTCTTGCAGTAAAGTTCTATTAAATATGATGTATCATTTAACATGCCAAGAAAAAGGACTCTCTTATTCCTCTGTTGAAATTGCAGCCAGAACTGTGCCTGTGGATAGAGTGCTTATTTATACAGAATCACAGAAACACAGAATGGTTGAAGGTTGGAAGGGACCTCAGCAGATCATCTAGTCCAACCCCCCTGCTCAAGCAGGATCACCTAGAGCATGTTAGACAGGGTTGCATCCAGGCGGGCTTTGAATATCTCCAGGGAAGGAGACTCCACAACCTCTCTGGGCAACCTGTTCCAGTGCTCTGTCACCTTCACACTGAAGAAGTTCTTCGTCATACTCAGATGGAACAGGCCCAGCTCTCACAGCCGGTCCTCATAGGGGAGATGCTCCAGCCCTCTGATCAGCTTTGTAGCCCTACGCTGGACTCTCTCCAGTAGCTCCATGTCTCTCTTATTGATCTGGGCCTGTTTAGTCTGGAGAAGAGAAGACTGAGAGGGGATCTCATCAATCAATACAAATACCGTAAGGGAGCGTGTCAAGGGGATGGGGCTAAACTCTTTTTGGTGGTGCCATGCAACAGGACAAGAGGCAATGGGCACAGGAAGTGTGAAACACAGGAAGTTTGATCTCAATATGAGGAAAAACTTCTTCAGTGTCAAGGTGACAGAGCACTGGAGCAGTCTGTCCAGAAAGCTTGTAGAGTCTCCTTCTCTGGGGATATCCAAAGCCCGCCTGGACATGACCTGTGCAACGTACTCTAGATGACTCTGCATGAGCAGCGGGATTGGACTAGATGATCTCCAGAGGTCCATTCCAACCTTACCGATTCTATGATCAGAACCAGTAAGATTTGAGGCAGTATGAATGCGAAATTCCCGCATGTGAAATGCCTCAGAAAGGATTTTGTGGAAATAGAACATTTTATGGACAAACTAGAACAGTCTACTTCTACCACCGCTGCATTTCATAGATTAGAGAGAAGGGATATTGCCATCAACCTTTTTTTCTTCATAGAAAATTTTCTCCAGCAAAATAATGGCTATCACCAAAATCTTCTTTTCCTGGCTTTATGAATTTTTACTTATGGTGAGAATAGAATACAGCAAGGCAGACACAATCTGATAATGTGCTGCACATTACATAGATTGATAGTACTCAAACGTGGTTGATTTTTATCACTCTGCATGAGAGACTGAATGACTAAAATGGTGATATCTGCTTCCAGTATTTCTATTGTGACATGTAATTTTCATGTCATTTTGAAAAGTATTTGATGAAGTTCCAGTAAGTATACTATGAGTAGGTGGACAATGAGGGAGCTGAGGGAACTTTGAGATAGCTCATCACTTCTACTGCTCATTAGTGGATAGGACAATATATTTCCAACAGCTTTTGGTCTTCAAAGATCTTTTTTTTTTTCCAGACAGAAGCAAAATGGATAATCAGGATACCATGGCTTATCTGCTCCTTTTGTCACTGAAACAAGCCTATACTGGCAGTTCAAAGCATGTCGGAATTTGCGTTTATCTTACCGAGAAACATTCCATCACCAGCAGCTAATGATCTTTTTTGCCCTAATGAATCTACCTTTAAAGCCAGGTCTGGAGGTCCATGCTGTTTGCAATTACTAAAACATGAAAGCCAGACTAGCTCTGCTGAACACATTGATGGCAACTCTGTCAGTTAAATGTCAGCATCATGAACTAGGTATTAATTCAGACAATTCAACTCTATGTTTATATTAAAGATGATGTATGCAGAAGCTTTTTTTCTGAATGCAGGAGTCTTGGATCTCTACTGGCATAGGCCACCAACGGAGACCAGTAGCCCCAAGTGGCAGTTCTGAGTGCTTAAGGAAAGTGCAAAAAAGCACCTGGCTGTTTTTAATAGCATAGATATGCTTATGATAGCATAGGTAGAAAGATAGCCGCTAGAGTCCAAGCCATCACAATATGAAGCATCTTGTTATTCTTTCTGTTGTAAGTGCTTCTCATAACACACGTGAATGATCGGAAAAACAAACAGTATTTCTTGTTGTATCTGTCCTGAAGCCAAAGTCTTGTTCCACTTGCAAAAGTCACATTCTTTGCAATGCTGGAATTTTTAATGGGGACTATCCACCTAATATTTACCATATGGCAGAAACATTCACAGTTATCTCAGAGTAGTAATTTCACACTTTTGTTTAACTAGAGTTTATTTGTCTTCCTATTCCTTCAGTACCACACTGGAGTTCTGCTCAGTCGTGCCTGCCCTGTCCTACCCCGAGGACACTGCCAATTTCCACTCTCCCTGCCGTAACATAGTACGAGTGGAGCAGCCTCCAACAGATCTGCACAGCCAGAGCTTCCCGGAATGGAAAGAGATTCTCCGCCACATGTCCAGGTGCTTCAATGCTTCCTCAGACAGGAGGACCCACAGCTTACATATGATGTTCTCTAAAAAAACACAACGACAGGCTCTCTCCCCTTTTCTTTCTCATTAACTAACATGAGAAATGCAGCTATATTGCAACCTTGTGGCAACATTCATTAGGCAGAGCAGAAGATACCCCAAAAAACAGCAGCTCCTTGACTCAGCACTCCGTAAAGCCAAATAGCAGCAATAAAAAATGCCTCTGCATTGTCATATGCAATATTACTTACCTCCCTTTCTCTATCTGAAGCACTTAATTTTAAGGTTGGAATATTATAAACACTAACTGGTATATATGAAATAAAGTGCAAATCTCTATAACTATGTCTGGTTTATTGACTAGTGTCAATTAAGGTAAAAAAATATTAAAATCTCTACAAAAGTAAAATTATGTAAGTAGGAGAGCAGGTTTAAAAACAAAACACAGAGCTCAGGAAGGTATATTCGCCTGTCAAAGCTACCAGATGAAAGAGTCTAAGTCTGAATATGATTAAAACCTTATTTTTTGCCCAAGAGCACAGACATAGATTTGCTGAAGTCTGCATATTTAGAATATACAATAATAACTATGAGCAATTGAGCCATCAACAATTATTTATAAAAGAACAAACTGTTTATTTATAAAAAATTGCCATTTATAAATAAACACAAGAAACACAGATGAGGAAAGATAAGTGTTTGCATTTTGGAGGTTTGTTCTTTTTTACTTGGGGTGGTGGGTTACTTAAATTGCTTTGCTTCACCTCCATGTCTGACCTTATAAGTATTGCAATTTCCAATCTTACCTTCTCGTCTTTTTGTAGAAGAAGGAACTATTGTGGCTTTTAGAGTTTGCTGCAACCTCAACAAGTTAGTGAACCTTTAATGCAATATTCCTGCCTTTTAAACAGATGAAACATAGTAAGTGTTATGACACAAATCAGAATCAAAGGTTTATATGTTCTCTTTTGCCTTGCAGCTCAGCAGCTAAATGTCACAAATGTCCATTTCTTTAGCTCTTTGGGTAAAGCAGGCTCTAAACCACTGGACTAAACATGCCTAAAAAAGTATTAAGAGGAATGCTGTGTTCAGTTTTCATAAATAAATGCCTAACCTACAGGGCTTTCCCTGGGCTGCCCTGCATGTAGTATACATTGCAGGCCTAGCTGCATTGCTTTATCCTTCTCTCAAATAAATAAAATGAAAAGAATTGAGTGGATTTTTTCCCCATAACTATGAGGACTAGGAAACAGCTAAAATTCCCATACCTACCTAATGACATGAGATTTGCTATAAAAATTATACTAACGGTAAAAATAAATTTTTGGATGCTTAGAAGCTTGGAAATTGTTGCAGAAATGACAAATCAAAAATATTTGCCATAGGTAAACCAGCTTTCAGTATTCTTTTGAAAATTACATTTATCAGAGCTTAATAACATCCAGCATATCAGATTAGACTCACAATTCCTACTTCTAACTTGTATTACCATGTCATCTTCCAACAAGTACAAAGCAAATGGATTAGACCTACAGATTAATTCTATAAATTTCCCTTCAGACTGATATTTTTGTACTTTCTCATAAAATTTAAGAAAACATTTTCCAATTAATTGAAAGTCATTTAGTTCTCTCACCAATTACTCAGTAAGTAGAGTAGATACACTTTCTTTCTCTCAAGTGCCTTTAATTTCTTCTCTGCATGCACACCCATGCACTTAATTAAAACTTTCCATCGAAGTGGCATTAGCTAGATACACAAGGCATACCAAGTTGTACTTAGACTTCCTGCCAGAAAGCTAGCAGTGCTGATGCTTTCCTTCATGTATTTTACTGTCAGCAAAATAGGTGTTTATATAACCTTATAAATCCGAAACTCACAAGATACAGCCTCTCTCTGTGGCAATGCAACGTAGACGCAGCCATTTAGTTGGTCCTGTTCCCTCTGACTGGTTCACACTACTGAATGCAGGATCAGAACACACTTTACTAAGTATCTTCTGGACCTCCATAATAAAGTCAATCACTAATGTGAACATTTAGAAAGGTTCCAGGGAGCAACATGAACAAATCTAATTAACAGAAAAGAGTATTTGTGCAGATTAATTATTATTCACCTCTTTGAAAATTTAACTCTAGGGCGTTACACATACAAGCAGGAGGTAGACATCACTTACAAACTGAGGAGTTTTTTAATCAGGATGTTGGATTTTTTGTTAGAAAAAAAATAGAGGGAGACAAGCAAAACCTTCTGATACAGTATTATGATTGTAGGAAAGGATTTAAAAAATCCCAAAACACCTGAAGCAGGGTAAACAATACCAGAAGTATTTGAAAAAGTCTGCAGAACACCACAATTGCATTATATTGTACCAATTCTGCTTAGGAAGACTAATGGAAGGTTTCAGAGTGATATCTAGCAAGATTATAGCAACCTTTGAGAAAAAAAACACACCTTTGACCACCAATGTAGCCATTTCTCTATGTGAGAGACACAGCAGAGTCTAGATAATGCCACTTACTCTGCTAGGCACTGATGATCATACATGTACACTTCACATTTAGGTTGAAATTAAACTGATGTTTTTTAAATTCAGACTAAGTTTCACGTGAGAAAACACTGATAATCTTTAATCTAATTTTATTTCTTGAAAATGAGACAACTCTTACAAAGTTATTTTTGCAACTAGAATCCAATTGGAACAATTCTGTTAGGACTGGAAACATCAATAAGTGGAAATGTCTACAGGGCACTGAGATCAAAATTCAACACAATATTTGAGCATTTTCATCCCTATTTGGGAAATATCTTCATACTTTCCTATGCAAGAAGAAATGGCCAAAACGTGGCATGAGTACCTTCACCCTCAACAGATTTTATTGCACCACAGGATAGGCCTTCAATCTATGCCTTACCATATTTTTCGTCAAATTGCATTTCCTGCAAGGAAAAAGCAAACAATTTTTTCCCCATCATACTTGGTAAAGGATATAGCCATTATATTAAACAGTCTACAGGATATATATTTGTATGCATCAATTGCGAAGGTAGTACATAACGGCAACATCTTAGTCCTATTAAGCGTGTCACAAATAAGTATATTACTGTTCATGTGCAAAGTGACCCATGTGTTTCTTTTTTTAAAAAAAATCCATTAAAGCATCAAATAACCTTGAGATGACTCTGCATAAGTGTTTCAGGAGGGCAAGGATGTCCATTCTTTCCAACAGCATCAGAAGGACATTCGAAAACCACTGATTTGGCCAGGAAATTATTGTGACAAAGAAGGACTAGATAGAAAAGGTTGCCTCTGATAACATGTCACTGAAGTTATGAAGCATTTGTTAGAAACTGAAGGTGAAATTCTGACTCGTAAGAGAAGACAGACTTCCACTGACTTCAGAAATGCTCCAATTCAAAGAAAAACAGAAAGCAAAAAACTGTTCAGTTACTGAGATGCTAGGTCCACTTTGTAATTTCAAGTGCCAGCCACTTTTGAAGCTGCAACTTAGAATATAAAAGTTGGTAACATAAGTGCAAGTGTAATCTTACAATCTGCAGGAAATAATCATACTTTTTTGCAGAAACTCCAAGATATAGCAAAGAAACACAGTAGGAGAAGTAAAAAATTCCGAATATTACAGCTACAGCATAGAAGTCACATAGAAATGGAGGAAGTGACTTTCTCTGACAAAAAGATTTGAATATACATGCCAGTTAGGTTGTGTAACTCATGCAACTCATGCCTTTGAAAGGCTTCACACATGGGAAGCCTTACTGCAAAACAGCCCTCTTCAAAAACTCATTGAAAAAAAGTTGATCACTTCAGATTAATTTAACAGAAAATTATACTTTTTATATTTTCTTTGAATAAACATAGATTATATTTAAATATTCATACACACTAATGATGCAGTTGCTTTATATAAATTTTTAAAAGTTGCTTCCTTTTTCTGTGATTTTATTTGCATGCATAGGAAGCAAAAGCTTTGCTTAGCTGGATGCATAAATTTAAAATACATATTTTCTATATTTTGTTGTATAATTGTAACCTAAAACCTGTAAGCTTACAAATGCTTAAACCTTTGGGTTCAAAGTATGAACACTGACTGGGCTTTTTATAGTTATATCCTGTAAACTCTTTAGGACACTTTTGGTGGATCCAAGGCAAATCAAATTGTTGACATCCTATCACTTCTTTAGTTTAACATTGCTGCTTTGGGTTTTAGTTTCATTATTATCAGACGGAGAAAGATCAAAACTCTTTGTAATCTCACCCTTCACTTCAGTAGGAAGTGTGATAACAGAAGTTAGACTCAAGCAAGCTAACAGAGGATAAGTTTTCAAGAAATGCATGTTTAAAGTACCTACTGCATTATAGAGGGAGAATTCAGAGTCCTGAACCACAAGGAGGTTGGTAAGAATTTGGGT
Source organism: Rhea pennata (assembly GCF_028389875.1). Lineage (NCBI taxonomy): Eukaryota > Metazoa > Chordata > Aves > Rheiformes > Rheidae > Rhea > Rhea pennata. The sequence goes on from NC_084664.1 coordinate 136,543,528, forward strand.
AAACTGACTCCAAGTGGGTGAATTGAGTGCAAGAGGCAGAAGATGCATAGCAGGTATGCAGACAAGGTATAGACAGAGAGCAGGAAACTCAGCAAGAAGAGGTTAGAGAAAGTAGTGTGTGGCAAAGACCAAATCAAATTAAAAGATTCTTTTCAAGAGAGGAAAATTAAGTGGATAAATGCCTTGAGAAGAGAAACACTGGATGAAGATAAATGGTCCATCCACAGGAAAGTGCTGCTGTATGGATAAGATCTGACACTACAAATACACAAAGCTGTCAAGGAACACAGAGAATGTAGCCCCTTACATCCTGGATCAGTTGGCACAGTGTGAACATTTAAGGTGAAAAAGAAAGATCCTCCCCTATTGCTATCTGATGTCAGCAAGCAATCACTCATAACTGCGACCACGCACTCTGTTCCAACTCCTCTCCTTGCTTACATACAGCTAGAACAAATGCCACTGAGAGAAGTCATGGGTTATCGGAAGACAGAGTCACACTCCATGTCTGAAGGATGAATCGTGCAACAAGAGAGACTGAGGATGCACTGAAGGCTTGAGTTACCCCATGTTATGAGCTATGTGATCTGTTATTACATTTGAGCTCTCATTAAGCATGACACAGGCTGGATAAGATGATCGTATGTGCAGAAGAGAAACAAACCATGAAAACTAAGAGATAGTCAGTAAAGGATGTCTCACATTGTATTGCCTTATATACCTCTGTACACGATATTGTGTCTGTTCTGGTTAAATTAGAAAGCAAGTCCCACAGCTGCCATATCATTTTGCATTATTCAGCCTGCAGTCCCAGAAGCAATAAAATATCACAAGACATTTGAGGCTCATATTTGAGAAATGGTAGTAAACTTAAAAAGAGTCTATGTCAATATATACTGTTTGACAATTCACTACTGTAACAAAGTTTAGCAATAACAAAGTTAATTGCAAAACAGAAGAGATAAAGCCTGTTATAGCTTTATTTGAACAGTGTTACTTTCTATTAAAAAGCAAAAGAAAGGGCAAAGTGAGCAACATGTGAATTTAAGTCAAGCTAGATAATTATTTTGGTAATTAAAAAAAATGCCTATGTCAAATGGTCTTAGTTTTCAGTAACAGAACAGAGTTTACTGGCTATCTATTGGTCATGCTTTGGAACCTGGCAGGGGCATCAGAATAAACACAGGAATGGCCCAGGTCTAATGCCAATATAAATATGAATAGAAATTTAGAAATCATGTCCAATCATAGCCTTTCTGCATCTTTGGACAGGACTGAATACTTCCTCCTCTTGGGAGGAATATAGAAACATTGTCAAGACTATGCAGGGATGTGATGAGAAAGGCTAAGGCCCATTTGGAATTAAACATGGCAAGGGATGTCAAGGACAACAAGAAGAGATTCTTCAAATACAATGACAGCAAAAGGAAGACTTGGAAAAATGTGGGCCCGCTACTGAATGGGGGGGGGGGGCCCAGGTGATGTAGGATATAGAGAAGGCAGAGTTATTGAATGCCTTCTTTGCTTCCGTCTTCACTGCTAAGGGCAGCCCTCAAGAACCCTGGAGCCTGGATACAAGAGAGAAAGTCTAGAGAAAGGGAGACTTTCCTTTGGTCAAAGAGGATCAGTAAGAGATCATTTAGGCAAACTTGACACCCCAAAACCCATGCGCCCCGATGGGATGCACCTACGAGTGCTGAGGGAGCTGGCGGATGTTGCTGCCAGGCCGATCTCCATCACCTTTGAAAAATCATGGAGAACAGGAGAGGTGCCTGACGACTGGAAGAAAGCCAGTGTCACTCCAGGCTTCAAAAAGGGCAAGAAGGAGGACCCAAGGAATTACAGGCCAGTCAGCCTCACCTCCATCTCTGGAAAGGTGATGGAACAGCTCATTCTGGATGTCATCTCCAGGCATATGGAGGAAAAGAAGGTGATCGGGAGTACCCAGCATGAGTTCACCAAGGGGAAATCACGCTTAACCAATCTGATGGCCTTCTATGATGGAATGACTGGCTGGGGAGATGAGGGGAGAGCAGTGGACATTGTGTACCTTGACTCCAGCAAGGCTTTGACACTGTCTCCCATAACATCCTCCTAGACAAGCTCAGGAAGTGTGGCTTAGATGAGTGGACATTGGGGTGGATTGAGAACTGGCTGAAAGGCAGAGCTCAGAGGGTTGTCATCAGCAACACAGAGTCTAGTTGGAGGCCTGTAGTTAGTGGTGTCCCCCAGGGCTCAGTACAGGTCCCATCCTGTTCAAGTCCTTCATCAATTACCTGGATGAGGGGACAGAGTGCCTCCTCAGCAAGATTGCTGATGATACCAAGCTGGGAGGAGAGGCTGACACACCTGAGGGCTGTGCTGCCATTCAGAGAGACCTGGACAGGCTGGAGAGCTGGGCGGAGAGGAACCTCCTGAGGTTCAACAAGGGCAAGTGCAGGGTCCTGCACCTAGGGAAGAATAACCCTAGGCACCAGGACAAGCTGGGGGCTGACCTTCTGGAGAGCAGCTCTGCAGAGAAAGACCTGGGAGTGCTAGTGGATGACAGGTTGACCATGAGCCAGCAATGTGCCCTTGTGGCCAAGAAGGCCAATGGTCTCCTGGAGTACATTAGGAAGAGTGTTGCCAGCATGTCGAGGGACGCTATCCTGCCACTCTACTCAGCCCTGGTGAGGCCACATCTGGAGAACTGTGGCCAATTCTGGGTTCCTCAGAACTCTCAGGACAAGAGAGACATGGAGCTACTGGAGAGAGTCCAGTGTAGGGTTACAAAGATGATTAGGGGACTGAAGCATGTGCCCTATGAGGAACAGCTGCAAGAGCTGGGCCTGTTTAGCCTGGAGAAGAGAAGACTGAGAGGGGATCTCATCAATCAATACAAATACCATAAGGGAGCGTGTCAAGGGGAGGTGCTCAGACTCTTTTCGGTGGTGCCATGCAACAGGACAAGAGGCAATGGGCACAGGAAGTGTGAAACACAGGAAGTTTGATCTCAATATGAGGAAAAACTTCTTCAGTGTCAAGGTGACAGAGCACTGGAGCAGTCTGTCCAGAAAGCTTGTAGAGTCTCCTTCTCTGGGGATATCCAAAGCCCGCCTGGACACGACCTGTGCAACATACTCTAGATGACTCTGCATAAGCAGGGGGATTGGACTAGATGATCTCCAGAGGTCCCTTCAAACCTCAACCATTCTGTGTGATTCTGTGATTCTGTAATTAGCCAAAGGAACAGATGCAACTAGGTTTATATTATCTTGAATGCCCTATGTTGATAAAAGGAACTCATAAAGGAACACTATTTCCTTGACTTTCTAATACAAAAACAAGGTATAAGAAAAAGAAATTATTGTTTGAGAGTGACCAAAAAGTTGTTGTTTTTTCCAAAACTTTTCATCTTCCTTCTAATCAGTTCCAACATTTGCCCAGTTCAGCTATCTAAGATCATAAACCTATCTATATAAGCAGTCTCAGGAAGAAAACTTTATTTTTCTACTTATCATAGGACTCAAACTGTTTCTGAAATATCTAGTCTAAGAAAACTTACAATAACTTTCTTGAATGGCTGATTAGAATATGATTTGGAAAGGAAAATATCTGCCTCCAGTAATGACTGCTATATTATGCAGCATTTGGACCATTTACCAAGGAGTTATCAGCAGTGCAGTTCACACAAACTGGGCTGTCCCTCATGAAGCACTAAACCATCAACACCTGGTGGAAGCTAGGTGCTGCTAGGCAGCAGCACTTACTGCCAGCCATCTCAGGGTAAAGTCACATCCTCTAAATAAAAAAGCTCTTCATAAAGAAGAACTCAATAAAAATAAACCCTGATTCTACATCAAGGTGTTCAGGGTGCCTGGAGATCAGCATCATTTCTTTTTCTTGCTCACCTTGTTTTATCTTTCCTCTGGAAAGGAAATAAATAGCTTGAATTTCATCTAAGCAACACTAGCCCTCAACAGTCTACATACTGACAACAGATCATGCAAGCTCTAGCTCCTCCCTTAGCTCTATGGACTTCTTTGAGCTTCAGACTAATGGGGCTGGGGGAAGGAAGAGCATGGAGAAGTCACGCAGTCATGGCAAGACACAACTCAGCCAGAGTTCAGTACACTAGCTAACTTCTAATTAGCCAGAAATATCAGTGGGAGTTTGGGTGCTTCACAGTACAAAGATTCAATTTTCCACCACAAGCCCAATTCAAGCATATGCCAAGTCACAAACTTCTCAGAATGGGAGAAAATGGATGCAGTTCCAGAAACTGAGCTGTATCATATGTATCCTCTCACTTTTCACAATTTCTTCCTTCAGTCCGCTAAGCTTATTTAGGTACAAAATAGTTGGACACTATAGGTTAGATTTGTCATATAGGTCATCACTTGAAAGTGCTTGATCTACGCTAGGGAAGGAAAACAGAACTGAGCATGCCATTCAGGAGAAATATTCTCCAGCCACGTGGAAATAATTTGATTGATTTATATAGTGTAAGGTTTCCAAATTGAAGAAAGCATATAACCACAGGGTAGATCATCCCTGAACATCATGATGCCAGTGTTCAATAAACAGTCAGCCAGATTCCTGGTAAAACCTGAGGAAATGTTAATCTTGGACCTAACTTTATCTATTTGCAGAGCAATTTCCATTCTGCCGCACAAAAAGTAGGTTCCCACAACTAAAAATTCCTTTCTAGAGCCGCTTACATAATTTTCACTTCCACAAGAGAAGAATGCTATTGGCAATCACTCTCGAAAGACTGAAATACAACATGAATAATATATCACATCAGAAACGCATTAGCATACATATTGACCTCTGCTATTTCCATGCTGGTGTCTATTGTAAATTCAATTAACTGGAAAAAATTAACATGGTAGAGAAAAAGATGAGAGAAGAATAAAAGATAACATAGGGAAAACACAACAGCTGAGTATTTAAAGGCATGGGACCACCTCTCAAATTAATTTGAAATGAAGAGAAATCTACCTTTTTGTAAGCAATGTCAGTTCATGTTGACAATGCAGCTTCTTGTAAAGCAATTGAGAAATTATTTTCCACATTTACACACTAATTTTGTCATAATTGTTCTGATAGGACATATCAACTTAATTATTCCATCAGTTCAACAGGGATTATCTGTTAAATATAAACTTTGCATGTAAAATTTTAAAAAACATAAAAATAGAAAAAGGACCTGGCTGACTATATACCTGGTAGCTTATGACACTCTGGAGACAAGAGATAATTTAAGCTTTGAGTCAGAGTGCTGTGATTTTGTTAAATGTTATGTGGCTATTATAATGGGCAATGCATTATTAGAACTAATTCAAAATTCATTTTAGAAGAAAATAAACCCTTATCATCTTTTCCTATAGAAAAATTATATTTTTCATGTAAATACAATACTTCTTTTTATGAAAAGAATTCACATTTCAAACCAAGTTTTTCAACAGTTCTCACTGGTCTTGGGCAATCTATTTGTAGAAACTTAAAACATTTATAAATGATCAATTGAAAACCCAAGATTTTGTTATTCATATTTATCAAAATTAAATTCAAAATGCACTTCACTTGTGAGAATGGAATAACTGACAAGCAATCACTGCCTAATTAAAATATGGTACCAATCTCAAGATTACGTAATGTATTTTCTCAGTTTACATATAGGAGACAACTGTGTGAAAGTCCATGATGCTTCTATCCCTTCTAGAAGCAGGAAACCCTTTATTTATCATATGCTGCTCAGAACAGTATGAATAAAGTGAGGAATAGAAAAACACAACAATTAAAAGTTGAATATGATTATTTTTTCTCTTTCCAATATAGAGGAGGGGCAGAGAACTTCTCTTGTCCAGATACACCTTTTCTCATAAAAACTCTTGTTTGCAGACATGAAAGAGAATTTTGCATTTTCTGTAAAGTCCATATGAGGAATTTCCATCTGCAGAATAACCAAAATTCAGTTTGGGAGAAAAAGGATTTACAGAATCAGTTTCCAAGGCTACTCAAAGAAAGCTATCAGACACAATTCTTTTTGTCATTGCTTGATAATGCTGGGAAAAGACAGACCATCCAGAGAAGAAGAAATACTTAAATCAGCCTAGATTGAGTTCTTATGAGTTAATATTAAATGGTAGCAAAGTTAACCCAGCTAAACTATAATACAATTTATTATATTTAGCAGAATGCCTTTGGTTAAACTGAGTTATATTCTGCAGAGGTAATTAATGAAAAGGGAAAACCCTAAGCAACAGCAATCTTAAATTTGTTTACCTTGCCAAAATAACACATTCTATATTTACCCAAAGATAAGACCAAAGTTTCATTTCTCTGAAAAATTACTCTAAAAATATACTTCATTTGAGCATTGTATTTGAATATGATGGTATTCAAGGTAACAAAGTCCAGAATCAGAATTCAGTATCACTTCAGACAGATACAAACTACCGCACTGAATTTGTTCTAGTATGGGGCAGCAGTTTCCACACTTGCAGGCATTGAAGGGAAGCAGACATCTCAGTCAACCCATAAGTCAACCCTCAACCCTGAGCTGGGCAGGGGCTACGGCTCACGCTGAAGTCTTGTGGAACTGGTGGGGGAGCTGATACTTCAGAAAACCAAGCTTCAACCTATTAGCCACTCCAGCTTCCTGCAGGCATGCAAGGTACTGCTTCAGAGAGGGGCAAGTCAGCCTTCCCCTCCTCCCAAGAATTCAGAAAAGGCGAACTATTGCTACAGCTGCAATATTAAAGGTTGCCTCTGCACAGGCCAGAAGTTTTGTAAGCCCCCACGCTGCTGGGACAAGTGTTGAAGTCTTTGACAAACGGGGACGGGAATAAGCTTATACTAAAAAAAGACACACCTGCCAACAAGCATAAAAATCAGGAAGGTTATTAAAGAGGAAGAATGATCTATAGTATCTTCTGGAAAAATCAGAATCTCCTGTTGAAGTCCCATAGGTACAGATGCATGTGACTGTTTATCAGCTGGTAACTGGCAAGCTGCCTCAGTGTGACACGATGGCTTGTGCTATATATCCAGCTCATGTATTTTATATAACAATACATTTAGAACAAATAAAGTTTTCAGATTAGATTCGCATCAGCTGTACTATTTTTGGAGATGAAAAGCATAACAAAAAAGATGAAAACTGACCTCTTAGTGCCAAACATGATGGTCAGGTGGTTTGCTTCACATTTATAAACGTACTGATCTGCACAGGCTGTTTATGTTGACCTGGATGAGAAGAAAGGGAGAGATTTTTAGACTAAGTAACTCAGGACCTGGATATTAATATCCTAAACAACAAGTATATTAGTAAACATCTTCCAATGTAACTTCATAGAAAATCTAGCAATTTTAGAGAAATATAAAGGTACATAGGGTTAACAAATCTAAAACCAGCTCCCACTGGTAGGGGCTAAACCTGAAGTACCGACAGCACCTAAGCAGGATCTTCTTGAATTGCTCTTCTGAATATAGCTACATAAATTTAAATCTAAATTATATTTTGGTGCTTAAACAGTCTGTTGAATGACTACTTCAGTAAATAATTACTATTAACATCAGTGAGAAATTTTCCTGGATTGAACCTATGGAGTACAGACCTTAGGAAATATTATTATTTGAACAAAAAGTAATTCCAACCTTTTTATAAAAAATAAAAATATGAAAATATTGTAGAATAATGTAAAAATTTAAATTGGAAGAAACTGCCTAGTCTAGCCCCAGAACTCAAAGCAGGTCTAGTGGAGTCTTGAATACTGCCAAGAATGGAGATTCCACATATCTGGAAGCTAGTTGCAGTATCTGATCACTGTCATGGTGAAAATATCTTTTCCCAATATTTAATCAGAATTTCCCATGCTACAGCTTGTGTCCATTGACTCTTACTCTACGGCGAGCAGCCTGGCAATGGCATCAGCCAGCTTCTTCAGCATACTCTGGTCCCATGTACTTCCACATGGGCTAGGTAATCCTTCACTGTAACTTCCTCTACTGTGGGTACTGCTTTTCCCCCCTTCAAGACTCTGCTAGGAGGCCCAGGGACCTGGCAGGCCTGAGGACAAGCTTTTCCAGTGAAAACAGAGACAAAAAAGGCATTGAGCAGCTCAGCCTTTTTTTCCCACTTGCTTGTCCTGCCACACTGAGCAATGGACCCACACTGTCCTTAGCCTTCCTTTTCGCTGCTGTTGTATTTACAAAAACCTTTCTTGTTTTACCTCCTCTGCTAGTTTTAACTCCAGCTGAGCTTTGACTCTCCTGACTCTATTCCTACATGTTCCTTCTTGTGTTTGGGCCTAGTTAGCATTGAAGTCATTCCTTTACATAGAATACAACCCCTCCTCCTGGCTTGTGCACCTCATCTTTCCTGAAGAGCAGGTATCCATCCATGGCAGCTTTGCAATCAAGAACATTAATCCACACATGTATCCATAATCCCAATACGGTCACAGCTCTGCCACTGTGCACAGACTTCTAATTCCTCCTGCTTATTCCCCATGCTTTGTGTACTGGTGGAGCAAGAATCCTTCTTCTGCTTCCAGAAGTCACAAGCTTCCCACCTCTTCCATCTTGACAGCCACTACTTGTTTAATCATGGTCTGCAGCTGTCCCTCTCTCCTCACTTCATGTGTCTCAGGCTCTTGTCCTTGCAGATTTTCTGCAAGGACCCTGTCAATCTCCTCCTCACTTTCCCTGATGGTGCACAGCCTGCCCACCTCTTTGGCAACTCCATCACCCAGAATCACAGTGCCTCCATCAGCACACACTTCCTACAGGAGGAGGCCCTCACTGCCACAGGAACAGGGGAGGTCCCAGGAGCTCTGCAGCACCATACCAAGACAGTAGCATCTTTCCCTGGAGTGCCATCTGGGCAAAGGCCTCAAATGTGCCACAGGCATTAGCACCAGATGGTGCCAGAACATGCCCTGCAATGTGCTGAGACCATAGTTGCGCTGTCTCCAAGAAGGCTCTGGCAATCCTGGGCAGAGAAGCCAGGCCCCTCTACACCTCCACCATGCCAGTTGCTGCTGCAGGCCATAGCTGCAGCTACAGTTCTCTGCTGCTGACTGTGAGCTCAACCTTCTCAAAGCAGGAGTCAGCCTTTCCCAGCAGGAGCCCAGATTCAAAGATGTCAGAAGAATCTGCCAGCAGAGCCAGAAGCAGAGACTGGAACTGCTACACAAACTGAGAAGAGCAACCATGAGGAGCAGCCCCAGTAGTGCTCCAGGCACCCAGAATGTGCCCTGCCCTGCTAACTGCCCCGCAAACTTCCAAGTCCCTCTTGCAACCCCTGTTCACAGTGCTTCGGATCACTGCTCTGCCTAAGAACATCTGAACAGCAACTGAGAGCTGCACACAGGCAGCTGTTCAGGTCAAGGTCGTCTTCAGCGATGGCCCCACCATGTCCCTTCCCACAAGACCATGAGCCTACCAGAATGTCTTGCAACTGTGGTTCACTTTTAGCATGTGAACACTATTGCACACTCCCACAGCTCTCACAATACGTAATTTGATACTGCTAAAACCTTTTTGCCCTTCTCGCAAAAGCTCAATTCAAAGCAAAAAGACGTGGCTTACAAAATAAATAATTCTAACCTAGTTTAGTTTATTTTTTTACGTAAATGTGCAATCTAAATATAAATGTTTTGTTCATCAGGAAGAAGTTGTGATTACATGGCTTGACTGACAGGAGGATTTTTGGCTACAAACTCCATCCTAAATGGAGATGCTCAAAGGAACTTTACATCTCCATGTCAAGCCAGGTAAAATGTCTTGTTATCTCCAACCATGAATTGGTATTTTCAAAGCATCATATTTCATTGTGGGTTGGGGCAGTAACATTTTTGTCTCAATTTATCAGTTGCTTTTAAAGCATTTCTTTTTATCAGTATGGCTCCTTCACTTGTGCAGCTACAAGGAAGAGATGAAGGGAACCTCCCTCTTCCTTTCCATGCTCTCCTATTCTATATACACAGCCATGCAGCTGGGCAGGCAGCACAAACACCATCAGCCTACAGTACATTTCTCTTCCCATGCAATCATTCTCCCTGCTGCTCACTAACATTGGTCACTTTATACCGAAAGCATAACAAATGCCTGTTTCAAGTTAGCTATCTTCATTGGGAATTTCAAAAGCCTCTGAATGGATTTGGGCTATGTACTTTCCCTGCACGTCTTGGGAAATTATACTCCAGTTCCCTATTTAGGTTCCTTGGTAGCCAGACAATCATGAGCTATGCCTATATTGTGAGATACATAGCTCACAAACTGAGTATGCGCCCTCAGCATGGATGAGATATAGGATTGCAACTCAATTCTGCCTTACATATACACACATAATTGTCTGAAGTCATTTAGATATTCTTTATAGAATATGCAACCTAAATTTGTAAATGCACTATAAAGATAGTTAGGGTGTCCTTTTCTCTTAGAAGTAGCAAGGTTCAGGTTCCTTGATTTAAGTTTTTGAAAGTATTTAAGTTGTGACCTAGAAGTTCCAGTTGCACATTTATAAACAACACAGTCCATGATCCCAGGAATATCAGTGGAATTTTGCCGCATTTAACAATTTTATTCCAGTATATTCTATCATCATCTTCAATGATCAATCTCCAATCATTATCAGTGAACTTCTCTATTCCCATAAAAGAGCCCCATTTACAAGCATTTTTTATATTTTAAGTATCTTATGTTAGGAAGTAGGACTGCCTTCATACAGTTCTTCATATAGTACTTCAGCTGATGAGCTCTGATGCTTCCTGAGTCTTTGTGGATAAAAATAATAATGATGTTAGTGATGATATAAGGTACTGTGATTTCTCAGAAAGTGGGACAAGCTATCTATGATTCTATAATTTGAGGAAAGCAACATATATAAAATTGCTGAGTAGCCGAAGCATCCTTCCCTGAGGGTGACTGGTGCAGAAGTCAAGAGCAAGGTGCTGGATATGTTGGCACCTAAGAAAGCCAAATCTTTGCTGGCAGCACCATCTTCCTTTTCCTTGAGGCATAGCTATCTCCTTTTGTTTTTGAAAACAGGTCTGATTCAGTCAGTATCAAGCATATCAACAGATATGCTAAACAGAACGTTAGTACAGACTTTGGACATTTTTCCCCTTGCATAACAACAATTCCCGCAGCATTCCACCAGCTTACCAAAGGTAACTGCATGACAGCTAGCACCTTTGAGCTGAATGTTACTCCTTTCTGCTAAAGATGACTGCCCCCAAAGGAAAGAAGCAAAACAGCCTGTGAGAACTGTCCTACAGTCTTCAAAACAGTAAGTTTAAATTAAATTGATAAGAAAGGTTAAGTAAGCAGACTCACTTTGCACTGCAACAGATGAGAAATATCATTTAGCTGCTACGAGTTACGTTCTGAAGATTATGACTTCCAAGATAAGAAGTTTCTTAATAGCCACGTAACTTCTAAAATGATACCTCTTAAAGATGCCATTTTACACAGTAAAATTGGCACAAAAACTTTTAATTTACATTGGATCTATTTAACGATAATTTAAATTAGATTTGCACTGACTATTAAAACCCATGCAAATTAGAGTACACAGTATCAGAGTAAAAACCTTTTCTGTTAAGAAAGGCTTGTAGGACAGCAAGAAATATGGCATACAAATGTACAGAAATACAAGACCAGATTTTTATCAATGACCTGGAGGAGGTGATGGACTGTACTGTCATCAAATAAATGTGCAGATGACACCAAATTATGAAGGGCCAAGCTGATAAGCTCAAAGGCAGGGCTGCCATCCAGAGAGACCTAGACAGGCTGGAGGAGTGACCTCGCAGGAACCTTACAAAAATCAGCCTGTAGCTGGAAAGAAAGAACCCCTGGCAGTGGGACAGGCTGGGAAGGCCCTTGGGCCCTGGTGGGCAGCAAGCTGGCCATGAGGCACCAGCGTGCCCTGGCAGCAAAGGTGGCCAACATGCTGAGCTCCATTAACAACAGCATAGCCAGTAGAGGCTTGGTCAGCCCGGAGACGGGATGGCAGCGGGGGCCTAACAGCACCTTCCAGTATCTACGAGGAGGTTATCAAGGAGAACAAGCAGAAAATGAAACAATAAAGGCTCCAACTGGATATAAGGAAACATTTTTTAGGACTCCTTTTTAAGGAGACATGTACAAGGAGACACAAGCATTGAAACAGATTGCCCAGAGAGATTATGTAGTCTTCCTCCTTGGAGTTTTCCCAAATCCAACTGGATGAAGCCCTGAGCAACCTGGACTGACCGCAAGGCTGACCCTGCTTTGAGCAGGCTGGAGTAGAGACCTCCTGAGGTCCCCTCCATCTTAAATCTATGATCCTATCCTGTGATTCCACAATTCTGTGTATAACAAAGGAAAAGAAAATGAAAGGGTATGTAAAATGACAGCTGAAGTCATTGGGATAATTAAAATATGATGTGGGTACATGTGCAATGATGAGATACCTACTGACATTTTTTTTAAGGAAATGGCCTGAAGAGAACACTTAATTTCTATTCTGAAAGAAAATCAGAAGAACAAATTATATTAAATTTTTCTCAGAAGAGACTAGATCCAGTATACTTATCTACAGGACTAAAAGCAACAAGCAGGAACAAAATATATCAAAATACAAACATGACTTAGGGCAGTTGAAGGATATTGAAATCTAGGAAGAGGTAATAAGCGTATCAGGCAAGACCAGTGGAAATGAAGGCTACTATGCACAATGAACTTTGAAAAGTAAGAACAGGACAAACTATTTTCGATAGGAAGAGGGAAATTTGCATCACAAAACAGCATCTGATTCCAAGGAAAATCCTAAGAATTGTTGTCTTTGTAACAAAAGAACTGTATATAAAGGGAAAAGATCTTGTAGTGATGTAGAATTTTAGCAATCCAAAAGAAATAACATAAAATATGGAAAGGGAATGACTCCAGTACCCGTAATATTAAGGACACATAGATTAAAAAAAAAAAAAAGCTTCAGGGCATCACAACTCTGCAAAGTTTTTGCAAGAAGAAATGGCAGGAGAAGAAAAATTAAAAATAGGAAAAAAAAAAAAGATAGAAAGAATTCTGGTTCAGTATTTATCCAAGTAAAAATGAACAAGCATTTATACAAAATAGGTCATGCTTAAGGTCTGATGAAGTGACAATGAGAGCTGCTGGGGATGAGGCAATAGCTTATTTGTACTTCAGGAAAGCTTTGACACATTGCTACAAAAAAGACAGTATGTGATGGCTCATTTTAGGTATTATGGTTATAGAATCATAGAATCAGTAAGGTTGGAAGGGACCTCTGGAGATCATCTAGTCCAACCCCCCTGCTCAGCAGGGTCACCTACAGCATGGTAGACAGGGTTGCATCCAGGCAGGCCTTGAAGATCTCCAGAGAAGGAGACTCCACAGCCTCTCTGGGCAACCTGCTCCAGCACTCCATCACTCTCACAGGGAAGAAATTCCCCCTCACGGTCAGGTGGAACTTCCTGTGCTTCAGTTTCTGCCCATTGCCTCTTGTCTTGTCACATGAGACAACTGAAAACAGTTTGTCCCCGTCCCCTTGACACCCTCCTTTCAGGTACTTGTACACATTGATCAGATCCCCCCTCAGTCTTCTCTTCCCCAGGCTGAAGAGGCCCAGCTCTCAGAGCCGGTCCTCATAGGGCAGGTGCTCCAGCCCTCTGATCATCCTTGTAGCCCTACACTGGACTCTGTCTAGTAGCTCCATGTCTCTCTTGTCCTGGGGAGCCCAGAACTGGATGGTAACACAAGAAGGAAAATTCTAGGTAAGACTTGGCAGTCAGTTAATTCAGGCCATCCATGGAAAAAGATTGCTCAGAAACAAATCAACAGACTAGTGAACTGTTAAGAGAAGAAGAAATATTCCTAATTTTGTTCTTGCCCCAAAGCAATCACTCAGTAGAAACAAAATTTCTCTACCTAGAGAAACCAGTTAGTGTTGTATTTCACTAATCATAAGCAACTTTTAAAAAATACTAATAATATAAAAAGATCCTAAGGATCTTAAATATTATTTAAACTTCGGGAGCAGACAACTAAATGCACATCTACAACATTTAACAAATATATTGCTCTAAGTTATTTATATTCACACGTTGATGGGCCCATTCAAGATTATTACTGAAAGATTTTCCTGTACACTGCTAAATCACACACTGATCACATTACATTTATTTTTTAAACACTACTTAAGATATATTTGGAGCCTTCTGAGTAACTCCACCCAATGCCAAGAAAACACCACCTAAATTTTGGAGTACTTCACAATAGTGTAAAAAAAAAATAATGAAAAAGGCAATATGAAAAACTATTTTACAGTAAGTTCTATGCTTCAACAAAGGTAAGCTATGTCTAGTCAAAGACAATAAGATCATACAGGGGTAGTAAGAAGAAATATAATGGTTGGCAAAATAAAAGGAGATTGATTACTTCTGGCCTTAAATTCTGTAAAACACTATCAACCATATATTTCAAAATGAAAAGAAATAGTTTATTTCTTCAAACTTTACCAAACACCAAGGCATTTATTCTCTGTAACATCTATATTCATCTACAACATATAGCCTAGCTTGAATTTTTCCTGTTTTTTTTATTTGATTATCTTAACACTTGAAGAAATTATACTTTATAATTCAATTAAACAGTTAATTTCAGTTTGACAGCTTTCGAAGCTAATTGATTAGTGGCTTCTTAAGCAACTAAATCGTGAAGTTAAATGAGCCAATAAAAATCCTATGCAAATAGAGACAAATGAAATGCTGCTATAAAGACTGATTTATTTGAAATGTAAATGAAAACTTCAATGTTGCTGATCAAAGGTCAGTTCAGTATCAGCAGTTTAATAAATAAATTAATTTTGTTTACCGTAAATTACAAGGGTCACTACCATTATAGAATCATATAATCATAGAATCAGTAAGGTCGGAAGGGACCTCTGGAGATCATCTAGTCCAACCTCCCTGCTCAGCAGGGTCACCTACAGCATGGTAGACAGGGCTGCATCCAGGCAGGCCTTGCAGATCTCCAGAGAAGGAGACTCCACAGCCTCTCTGGGCAACCTGCTCCAGTGCTCCGTCACTCTCACAGGGAAGAAATTCCCCCTCATGGTCAGGCAGAACTTCCTGTGCTTCAATTTCTGCCCATTGCCTCTTGTCCTGTCACACGGGACAACTGAAAAGAGTTTGTCCCCGTCCCCTTGACACCCTCCTTTCAGGTACTTGTACACATTGATCAGATCCCCCCTCAGTCTTCTCTTCCCCAGGCTGAGGAGGCCCAACTCTCGCAGCCGTTCCTCATAGGGCAGGTGCTCCAGCCCTCTGATCATCCTCATAGCCCTACGCTGGACTCTCTGCAGTAGCTCCATGTCTCTCTTGTCCTGGGGAGCCCAGAACTGGACACAGTACTCGAGATGAGACCTCCCCAGGGCTGAGTAGAGGGGCAGGATCACCTCCCTCAACCTGCCATTTAGAAACATTAATTCTGTATTTTTTTTTCATTAATACGTTTTTCTGTTCTCTGAGAGGAAAACATTTTGGAAATACATAAATTTAAATGCTTATATTTGGCTGTGGTGAATATTTCATCTGTGAACAGTTTTTTTACCACAACCATATAGTTGTCAAAGATCTAATACTATTGTCTGCTAAGATTACATTTGTAATCCTGTTAATTTAATCTTCTTACACCTCCAGTTTTTTTCTTTACAAATTAATTAAATTATGACTGTTGTATGCTGTTCCTTTGATTATACAGTTTGCACGATAGATGTTTTGTTTTTGCAAAATAAAGTTAAATATTTCTGGTCTTAGGACAAAGACAACAAAAAAGAATTACCAATTTGCCTCTTTATCTAAGCAACAGTTCAGGTGACCTCACAGACGATTTTTCTTTCATCCTTTGTTTTAAACTCCTATTTTTCATTCTTTAAAATAATAATATGATCACCAAAGCCTCAAGAGATCCTTCACTTTCATTCGCTTTTTTTTTTCATTTCCTTGCCTACATTAGATAATACCATACATGCTTGTTTCTGTTTCTAGCTAAGTGGAGGTTCTTCAACAAAATCCAAACAGTATATACAAAGCTTTGATGCAGCTGTGTTCTATCACTCATTCCTCATTAGATCATCTATCTTTGCCTGCATGTAATTCGAGGTAGAGCCTAACTACTTTACTAGGAGAGAAGAAATTTCTTAGCTTGCTTTCTATGAGTATGCTAAAGAAATGTATTGATTTTTAAAAGAGACAGAAAAAAACAATCATCTCTTCTAGGTATTTTGCCTTCTTTCACCCTCATGGTTGTGCACACAGCTGCCTTCTCCTATGACTTCAGAATAAAGGAAATAAAGGAAGATTCCTCTATCTCATCTAGATCATCCTAAAATCTGAGTTCCTAAGTTCCTAAGAAATACGTTAAGACAAAGAAAGAAAGAAAAAAAAAAAAAGAAGAAGAAGTGCTTCTCCTTCTCTAGATACGGTTACTGGACAATCCAATCATTTATTACTAATGAAGTAGTGAATGTGCACATGAACAGAAAACAGCATGCATGCTAAAAAGACTCTCAAAAGGAATAACCAAGATGGATCAGAATTTATTTTTCTTTATTTAAAGAGATGTAAAGATGTTGATATGTGCCTACTCCTCTTTAACCCTTGCCAAAATCAAGAATCTCCCATGCAGACACAAAAGTGATGAACTTAATTTTCCTCAAAGCTGAAAAAACTAACACCATTTGCAGGCAGTCTGCTGCTTTTAGGCATAGCAATTATGACAAATTTTATCCAGTAGCAAAAGAAGTCTCATTCTCTTCAGATCCATGCTGCCTTCTAACTCCTGTCCCTCAGTTTGCTACCTCTTTAATTGTACCAATCAGAAAGCATATAGGACTGCACTGCAAACTACAGAGCTGGAATGGTTCAGACTCTTAAGAAAACAACAAATACACAACAGAATTTTTTAAAAGACAGTATTTATTTTGGAAACCTTTTTTTATTACCCCAGACCATTTCAATCATGTCATTTACAGAGCAGATCAAACAATACATAGTTGCGCTAGCTCAGGTAGAGGAGCCGTGAACAGTACTGGGAAAAATACCGTGAAAATACTGGGAACAGTATTTTCTTTAAAAAGCTTTAATGTAAAAATGCTACTTAGGTAATAATTTTCAAAATTATCACAAAAGACAGGTTAAGAAATGTTTGTAACCTATTTAAACTTAATTCAAATTCTGAAAAGCAGATCTTAACCAGCCAGCACAGAAAAGAGGTAATCTCTCAGACTGTATTTCCTAAATGAATAATTTAATAAAATCAAAAGTTTAGAAAACAAATTCTTACTTCTGACTACAATTCATTTAAGATACTACGTATCAGATCTCTAGACATCATTTGCTATGCTACACATAAAATATAATATAGTTATATAAATTACCAGAGCAGAGGACCATAGGAATGATAAGGAATTCCACAGGTAAGAGACGAAGAGATGGAGAGATGAAACAATCACTGGTACCAAAGCAGATGAACTGCTATCTTTCCTATACTCTTTTTCACTGTCATGAACTATAGTGGTATTATAAGCTTAGCCTAGTATTTCCCAAGCATTATATTTTGTAAGAGATAAAAGCCCTTTCTCCTCAGAAAAAAATAAAATCAGCTAAATTTGATGAACTACTGCAAAGAAATAGGGAACAGAATTATACGGACTTGAATCTCTAGGAAGTCAAAATAAAAATAGAAATTTTTGGCAGATGAAGAAATAGAGATGAGTTTTAGCTGTGGTCATCTGGACTAATTTAAAAGGGAGTAGAATAAGTACTAGAAAGAATGACCTCAACAGACAAAGCAGAATATGTCAAGCACATACATGACTTCAGTAGCTATCATGACAAAAAGAGGCATTACAATTTTCTTTCTACCTCACCACAGACACTGCAGAACATTGTAGCAGCAGATTTAACTTCAAAAAACATAGTTTTTCCTGTTTCAACTCTAAAACTAATTATATGATACCAATTTTCATTTTTACTACAGTTCCTGTGATAATTACATCTATGTAAAATTAGAGAGATGTCATTTGACTCTACAGAAGGATATAAAATACAATTTAACATATTAATTTCTTATTAGATACATTTATGCACTTTCACTTGAAAGTGCTTGAAAATAAAAAGAGAATTATATTTTTTCAATACAACATATTTATGCTTCATCATTAGTCTATTGAAGAAAACAGCCCAAGATCTGATAATGGAAATTTTCCTGAATATATTACAAATACCGTTTTTCAGAAAGTTTACTCATTAAAAGTCTTACCTAATTGTTTGGCATTTCTACTATTCACTCCTGTATTATCAACATAAAAACATCCTTTTATTGGTAATAACTGCAGTGGTTCCACTGTCATTCATTTGAAGTGTTTTTTTTTTTTTTAAATCCTGCCTTTTGAAAGAGCCATGTAACAGTCAATATAAACAGATATATGAGTTATGTAAAATATTTACACCATCTTATTTTTATTTCACAATTTATATATATTAGTGTCAGTTTCTGTCATGTTTTCCAATTCCGCTCTTTTTCAAGAACAAAGTTGAGTACACAGGAATTTCTCAACTGGAATATGAATTAAAAGTGCCATAGACTCTAAACTGTGTCAATCTAAATCCCTTCTGGCAAGGTCTGTAAGAATTGGTAAGAAGTTCTTCAGACCAGAGGTCACACTTCAGTCTTTATAAATGGCTGGAGTATTCCACTTCTTAGCACAAAATCTGAAAATACTTTGTGCAGCTCTCATCCCACCATGCACAGCTGAAGCCAAGGAGAATTTATCGTAACAGAAAAGGCTCATAGAGGATTCTGACTCCTCGTGGTTATTCTTCATTAACTTACCTCTTCCTGGTCCTGTTTTGAAGAATGCTGGCTGCAGTCCCATTGTGATTTTTAACTTCTAAAGACCAACAGACCAAGTACTACTGGGGTTTTCTTTGTATTATTATTTCTAAGTTTAAAAGAATATATGATGAGTTGGTAAGAGTTACAAAATAATTTCAGCTCTCACAGAAGAGAAAATTTTTCGTAGCAGCACAGCATTCACAGCATTCTGAGCCCAGTAGCTCAGCCAGTTTTCAATCCACCTCACTGTCTGCTCATCTAGCCTGTACTTCACCAGGTTGCCCATGAGGATGTTACGGGAGGTGGTGTCAAAAGCCCTACTAACATCAATGTAAACATCCACTGCTCTCCCTCTCATCTACCAAGTCAGTCATCACACTGTAGAAGACTATCAGGTTGGTTAAGCATGATTTCTATTTTGTATATGTCCATACCAACTACTCCCAGTCACCTTGTTGTTGTTCTTGTGTCTGGAAATGGTTTCCAGGATTAGTTGCTCAATCACCCTCCCTATGTCAAGCTTATGTTTGATAGAGAAGCATGGAACCAAAAATCAGTGAATCACAGGTATGTTAAAAACTCAGTGAACACAGCAAAGGGCTAAAAGTGATCGACAGATTATTTACCTTATACTCTTTGCCCAAAGCAAAATCATCCACATTTAAGTAATTTCCAACATATATTTGTTTAACTATAATCTGATCCTAAAACTTCAAATTATGGCAACTGCACAACCTGCAATAGGGCTTTGCTATCCTAAACATTAGATTTTTTTCCCAATTCTAGCCTAAATAGTCTTTACCATAGCTCAAGCTCATTACTCTTCCTCCTCTCCCGACAGATTGCAACAGCATTTCATATATTTGAGCACTGTTCTCATTTCTCCCCTTGTGTCTCTTTTCTAAGTCAAATAAGTCTTTAGAACTTGATCTTTCATGTAAGTCATATTTTCTAGACCTCTGATTTCTTCTTCCTGTATTGAAATGTGGATGCCCAAAACTGGAGACAGTATTCCAGGAAGAACTGAATAAAACTGTCATCTTTCTCTAGTGGTGCTGTAAGCATCAGTAAAAGGAACAGACCGCGCAATTCAGTCTTCACTGTTCTTTTCTTTCCTAGTTTTTGTGCATTCATCTCATTTTTTCTTCAGACTCACACAATAGCAAGAAGAGTAACCACTTCAACCCATCCAATGAACTTCCCCTCATTTCCCCACAGGGCATTTAATAGAAGAAAGGTTACCAAAAAAAAACAGTCTATAGCTAAAAAGGGTGGTAGAACATAGTTGCTAATGTGAAAGTTTGCTTTAAAAAAGAGTTAGAAGAAATTTTAGTGCTGGTTTTAGTGATTATTTATGACAAATTAGGCACCATGAGTTAAATCTGAATATTAATAGGATCCGATAGCATACAACAATGCCTCTCAGACCATACATGCTTTTGGAATCAATAGCCCTTATGGCCTTTCATCTAAAATGGTTTATTAATGAAAAAAAAGCAAATTATTTTAGTATAGCTAAACTGAGTCATTTGAAACTATGCTCCAAGAAAATTATTCATGCTATATAACTCCTCCCAGCAGAAAAGTAAACATGGGAATTTTAAATCTTAATATAAAAGCCTGAGCATCTCTATTGGTTAAATAAAGGACCTTGGTTTCATCAAAGATGGAATAGCTACCACTGAAAGAGGTTATAGCACCACAATAAAAAGATTACAAATACCAATGCAAAGATGTTAAAGGACACTTTCAATTTAATTTTAATATAAGAAAAAGTTCATAATTTGTTGAAATTTCTCCACTTCAGAAACCTCAAGATTCCTATTTTTTCACTCCAAAGAAAGACAGAGCATGGAAAAAGCTTTGCATTTCATTAGTTTACTAACCCAAAGAATTGACCCTCTTACAATGCATAATACTTTTGTTACAGAGATGTCTTTTGGTAGCTACTGGTGCAATATAACAGCAAATCTCTGCAGGACAGAAATCTTTTTTTGCCAAAGGTACAAGATTGACAGTGAGAATCACAGAGAAGAAAGTTTTCACAATGGAAGTTTTCATAATGTCTCCAGGGAGGCTTAGTGGGGGGAAAATGAGATGTCAGATGATGGGATGCACAAGTTACTACTACAAACATGCAGTTTTCACTGCAGTATACACCATTATCTTGATCTCCAGTAGAACCACCCCAGGAACCTCTAGGACCAAAGATTTTCCTTTAAGATTCAAACAGCCATCTCTGAAGCTCAAAGCTGCTAATACTAACACATTGTCTGTAGGTGACGCATAGAGACATGTAATACGCCTTTAAAGCGTATTGCACCATCTGACAGAAGTGATCTGCTGGAAAGAGACTGTGGAAAAAATAAATACTTCAGAAACTTTACTTTTTAGTAAGAAATGAAATAACCAGGAAAATTCGAGATGAGTCAGGCTTATTGAGATGCCTTATTATCCTTTTAATCAAATACATGAGTAAGCAGAATACTTAATAGCTTATAGTTCTTACTCCTTAATTATAACATCTGTGAGTAATGCATTTGCCCTATGTTGTAAGAATGAACAACTGTCTTTTTTTCTTTTTTCTTTTTTTTTTTTTTTTTTGGCTATTGTCATTCTATTGAAGTTTAATTTTCTGAAGCCCATTCGTGAGCTTATATGCAAGAGGAAAACAAAATTCTCAATCTGGATTACTAGGTGCTTATCTGTCTGAAAATCTAAACAATGCATTTTCAACACATTTTAAAGAAAATAAACTTCTAAGCTTTAGATTTTACCTCATTTATTTAACATTTCTGTTTGGAAAAACTCTTTCTTGCCTCAACCATATAAAACCAACTCTTCTGCTCCAAGTATTTGGAATGGGCATGCTAAGAGCCTCCCATTCAGATTTACCAAGATAAATGGTTTTTGCACAAGTCAAGTCATTAGTTGTAGGTTTCCATGTCCTCTTCACCTGCTGGTATTTCATGAATACCAAGCACAGCACCACGACCTGGAAAAAACAGCTTCCAAATGCCAAATACATTGGTCTGTAGGGTTTTGGAGAGGACTGCCCAGATGCTAGCTCAGCCTACTGAAGACCAGGTCATTGGCTTCCAAGCTTGTTTTACACCTAGGCCCAGCAACTGTTTTTTTTTTTGTTTGTTTGTTTTTGTTTGTTTGCTTGTTTTTTTCCCTAAGGTATTTTTCAGAGATCTAATGGCACATCCTAGGAATTCTAAATCAAAGGTACTAGAATGACTGAAAAATAATTCTTGTTAAAGATAATGCAGGTATTTCAGGTCTTGGAATGAGGAAAAAGCCTCTGCTTTGGGTAATACATTAAGCTCATTAGAGTTGGTTGAGAGTATAGGTAAAACTGATAAATTTGTGGTGCACTTTCCTGAGGTGGGTCACCTTCACCTAGTAAGACAGCTTCAGAAAGCCCAGAGATTTAAAACTGCCTCCTATAAAAGTGCAAAAGAAGCAGTGAGAGCTGTTCCTGGGAAACCCTGTTTGCAGGGACTTAATAGTCTGCAGCAAGCAGGCATGTCAGGCAACATGCAGGCAATCTGCAATTCCTGGCAAACCTGATTAAAAAGCTGACACAACTACTCAATGTACATAAGTGAAATTGCTCCTGTGTATCTTCCTGGCCTTACTGCACACTATTTTAAATTTAAATTTATTACAACTATTTAAGAATCTTTGGAAACCATTTTTTTTCCAGATTCTAGTTAAAGAGAAGCTAAGTCAACTCTACAGTGCTGTGGAATGTTCTGACTGACAACAACATGCAGCCACTGTCAGTCCTGCAAGCGCCTGCAACTTCAATAAAGTCAGTCTTCAATACAGGTTTTGCAAGTACCCAAGCAATCAATGCCACCCTGTTCGTCTTCAAGACCACAAGTAATTAGAAACATCTGTTGCAGAGTAGAATCAGAAGGTTTCTACACACCCAGAGATATACTCAGAAATGGAAGCAGGTAAAGCTTACTCTGGTTTTGTTGTAGCAAAAGCCTAGAACATTGACTCAAAAGATCAGCACATTACTGCTGTAGGAATGATCGAAATAACCTACGATTTTTTCATTCCCAATTCATTCTGTTAAGAAAGATAGTGTGAAACCGGCTTTCTCTTGGCAAGAAAAAAAATTTTGGGAAAAAAATCAATATTTGAAAACTAGAGAATGAAAATAACAGCAAGAGAACCTTGCTAAATATTTAAATTTTTAAAATTTTGATGTTACAGTTTGTGTCATTTTAAGTTTTCAAGACACTGGGAAAAACTAAAAGGCAAATCAAAAACTAAATGTAAAATAAATAAAAATTAAGCATCAAACTAAAACAGAAACAAATTTTCAGTTATAAATAGATTAAAACAAAATGTCCAATGTCAACAAGAATTCATAAATTTCTGCCGTAATTACGTAAATACAGGAAAAACATCTTCCTACCAGAAGCTAAATTTTTACAGTATTGTTGGGTTTATTTTGTCTATAAGAAGGAATCAAAGTCTGATCAATGAAAAGTCTTTACCAACTTGAATTTATAAGCAGCTTGGAGCAACCACACACAAGTCAGAAGCTAAAATACAATTTTTCCAAGCTATTGTAAAAATTATCAAAGCTGTATAGAGGAAGAATAAAAAAGTATTTTTCTTTTACTTATCATAACTTGCAAACAGCTCCTTCTTGCTTCTTAGCAAAATTGTTTTAGTCGGTTTCCTTGTACACGGCAACAAAGTATAACATTTTTCTTGTGTTTAAGGTTCATTGTTTATTGCACCAGCCAAGAATAAATACAAAATTGAGAATCAATTTATTATTGAGATTTTTCTTGTAGGTCTCCTGGGAGGCACAGCCAGCCAGTCAGAACTGAAGTCATAGAAAAATGTCATTGCCCTTGGGTGGCCAACATTCATCACAGTGGGCAGTCTTTATTGTCCACTGTGTTATAATAGTTTCTCAGCAGGGAAGGCAGCATGCAGTAACGTGGTGACGTGTAAGATAATGCCTAAAAATACAGAACTCCAATCTGGGGAGGGCTGATGAGAAGTGAGTGCTTACAGTGGCATCAGAAGGAAAAAAGGCCAGAATGTCTTGGTTCTCTTCATAGTTTTGAACACTAGTAAATCTTTTTCATTCTGTATTACACACATTCAGTGTACCAAAAGCAATTTCTTCCCATGAGATCTTTTTAATTTGGCCACTTGTTTAACTCTCCTCTAAAGATATCAGTTCTTCCATTTATGACTTCTAATCTTCCAAAGATACGAAATGGAATGTATATACCCAGGAAACAACTATGCCATTGCATGTTGTAGACCATCTCATGGTTCCTTATATAACTAGCAGGTCAAATGTTACTGGCAATGAACTTCTACTTTACTTTTACTCATTTAAAATGTCTAGAGAAGCTGAGCTAGAAGAGTCACTGATAGTCATTACAATTAACCGAGAAAAAGGGCAATGCAAAATGATTTCACATGGAAAAACGGGCCATTGAGATCCAAAAATTTTCTATGAACAGTGGGCACTAGCAACACATTTTAAGTCAAACTGGAGGTGACCAAAACTTTTCCATCAAAAACACTATGTTTCTTTTTTTGTGTGTGTGAGTAGAAATGTCATGTTTTGTAAGATGCTTGTTTTCATATTTCTCACTACATCTCCTTCAGACTTCTTCAGATTACACTGAAACAGATTTTGAAACTCACCTCAGGGATTAGCTCCTAACTTTTTAAGAAATTCCACTCACTCCAATGGACTAAGATGCTATTCAGCACCTGAACGCTGAAAGTATCAGCATTCAGCCAAACTGAGTAAGGAATGATCCAAAGAAACCAGAACACCTGCAGGCAAGATCCATAATGCCTACTTCGATGGTTTCATCGATGGTTTCACACCCAGTCAGATCTTCTTGTGAACCTGGGCTACACTGCTCTCAGAAATGCAAGAGGCATGGGGCCAAGGCAGCAAGCAAGTGGAAGACAGATGGTTCAGAGCTGTTCAATTAAGTTTTACTAAGCATTAATCCTCTCAGTACGGAGCAATATGCTAGCTCACAAAGTGCTGCACAATTTGGAGAAATGCTCCCCTATATCAAGACCCAGTCTCTTTATCAGGAAGATGCAGGAGTTCAGAAACTGTGAAGTACGGCAGCTCCTGCAAGACACAGGAAGGCTTCATAAATCTGAAACTTCAGTGGGATTATGGCAAAATGTTCTCAAGATGCAGACTCAGCCTGGAGCATGCCATTTAGTAGCGACTTGGTGTGTTGCTGGGAGGGGGCAGACCTGCAAATAAAACGTAAGTTGAGATAACTCAATTAGTCTACTCTGAAAATCTCTAAAATGGAAGGGAACATGCTTCCCCCTTCTTTAACATGCTTAATTCCTACACTAAATCTATTTAAGTTAAAAAATCTCTTTGTGAGAATTAAAAGAAAATATCAATTAATATAAAATTAAAATCAGATCAGATTAACATGCTACCCTGTTATCTGCTGTTTGGTCAGTATCAGGTATACTTTTGGTTAAAAAAACAAGTGGATTCCTTCTCTATTAGCAGTGGGAGTTGGCTGCACCTAGCAATTCTGAATAATACTGAGTAACTGATTACCTGTTTGTGAATCTGACATTTTTAAAATCATGAGATGAAAAGGCCAAGCAGAAAGAAAATGAGTTGCTACAGAGCCATAGTTACATTTATAGTCATTTCTATGCCCTCCCTCTGCAACTACAATGCACAGATCAGGTGCTGATACCCTGAAAGGGCATGAAATATGGAAAAGCCTCCAGCATCTAACTTCCAGCACAAATTTTAACAGTAATACCATCACCGCACGGATGCAACGAAGCACTGTTGAATCACGGACAGTCAAGATTGACAAAGCGTGAAACTAGATCTAGGAAAGTGCAAAAAGATGTTGCCTGTGAAGTCTGGCCCTATTTTCTTGAAAAAAATGGGAACAGTTTGCCCAATATGTCACTTTTTAGGCCAACTTAAAAACAGAAAGGAAAGTATGAGTGAAGGATGCATCTCATCCTTCTCAAAGGATGAGAAGTCTCAGATACTCCCACTAAACAACTTCTATTTTACATTTTCTGGATGAAAATGAAAGATATGAGCCACTGGACAGGAAAACATATTGCTATGGTATGTAAAATATTAATCGTTTTTAATTTTTCAAGTACTAATCAGAAAACAAAACTACTTGATATAACCTCAGTCTTGCTGATCTCTTTTGCTTTAACATAATTATACTAGCCATACAGCCTCTCAGGACAGAAGCATTCTTTCTAATGAAAAACCCAATTAACATTCAGCACTTTAAAGATGAGAATTTAAGTTTTGTTTGCACCTTTTCTTAGCCAGCTAAATGATGAACAACATTTATTTTGAATAATACAAACAAGAATAGAGAGTATTAAAAAGGTCAAACACGGGAATTCTCAAATACAGCTGGTTAATAATCAATTTATTTCAAATTGTTTTCTAAGCAATACAAACGTGTACAATGTGCTCATAAAAATAAGTGGAGTGAAAAACTGCATGTTCTAATTCTTAAAGGATGTTGATCGCTCAGGATTAAAAGCATTGCATTACATAAGAAAATGAAAACAGCACTTAGTCTTCAGCTATGGGATAATGCAGTTATTTGAGAAATATGCGTCAGAAATATCTGTATCCATTTTTAGCTGCATAATTTAAGTAATGGGGAAAAATGTATTACACTCTTCTAAAGCTATAATGATGAAGCACATTCACTATAAACAAGGTCAACAATTGTATCTGTTTACAAACAGTCAGATTATGAATCTGCTAACTTGCAATCCTGAAAGCTCCTTACTGAGTAAGATTAACGTGGAGTTTCTAATTCTGACATAGCTAAAGAACCTCATTTACAAAAATACAAATGGCTCCTTTTTTTCAACAGTGTAAATTTATTTAAGGGTGCTTTACATATTTCCTGAATTCACAGTAAAATGTATGCAATGTTGCTTAGCATAAGTATATAGAAATCACAATTTATGTATCTGGATATGTCAAATACTATCTTGTGGATAAAAACGGAATTCAAAAGTTTGAGAAGATAGTTATATTTTATCAAGAACATATTTCATCAGTGTAAACTACAGTCAAAATACCTTTGCCCATCAATGAATGAACTGACACAGAATCCACTCTTTAAAATGTTTAACTTTAGTGGAGCACATGGTTTAACAGATCTCATAGTGCACTTCATTTTAAGTGGCTCATGTCTTAAGTGTAGCAAAGTTGTAGTAAGATATGCTTTAAGTGGATTGCCTGGATTGCCCCTTCTGTCACCCTGCAGCCCGCTACTTACGTAGAGTATTGCAATCAGCCTGCAACACCTCTTTTGGGGAAGCAGTAACTAAAACTGAAAGCATATTTGCTTCCATCAGAAACTCGAACTTGCAGTACAGCTCTCTATACAACTCACAGAACTGAGATCCTTCCTTTCAGTAAGACTAACATTAAGGGAGCACATGATGATAGAAATGAAAAACTCAGTATCTATGCATAAATAGAAATTGAGAAAAACTGTTAGTCTTTTGGTCTTTTAGTTTTAAATAAATTAAATAAATACTAATTATTTTTTCTAAGCCTTTAGTCTATCCCCGAGATAAAGAGAATGCAAGCTAGCATTGTTCAAGTTACATTGGCTTATGATAACATACATTTTCTACTAGGGCCCTAGTGGGTAAAGAAAAAAAAAAGAAAAAAAGAGAGAACAAATTGCAGTGGCATATGGATCACGGCTTTGGATATGTTCAGAAAGATGAGCTACCAGAAACCAAACTGTCCCATATTGCAAGCAATGATACCTGCACAGGATCTATAATCATGGTGTCTCTGGTTCTGTGTCTTCTCCCAGAGGCACCTGCCAGCAGGCATCTCTGCCAGAAATTACAATCTCCCAGAAGAAAAAAAAGGAGTGGAAAAACTCTGAAAAACAGATAGACTGATTAAGCAAGACAATGCTGGATCATCTCCCATGAGGCTGTGAAAAAAAGAGGTCAGGTCATTCAAAGAGCCTGCTGAGTATCAGATTTTGTATCTGATTAGGCTTATATTTTTAATTATTATATTTTTGTATACTTCTACAAGCCTTTTTAATTATTACATTTTTATTTACTTTTACAAGCCTATGACCTCATTATTATATTTTGTGACAGCAAAAATGCAGGGAAAGGCTAGGTATAAGGAAAGCTCATTCCTTCTGCAAATATGGGTCTTACCATATCTTCTTTTGTTTAAATGGTAAACAAACAAAAATAAAACCTAAAACGAGAAACTAAAACTCATTATACCTGCTTTCAGGAACTTGTCCTTTTGCCTTATCTTCACTATGCATTTTTTCCCAGTTTTCCTCCCTTAAATAAAATTATACTGCTGGGCTTTTTTTGTTGTTGTTAATTAGAAAAACAAGTCTCAGGACTAATCTGACAATAGCAGAAGAAACTATTCTCTCCAATAATACTTCACATCGATCCTCTGTTATATGATAGGAATTTTAAATATTGGAAGAATTTGCTCCAAAAAGATTTGCTCTACATTATCTACTTTGAAATGCTACATATGGAAATAAAGAATGACACAATAGTTCACTTGACAGTTAAACTACAATTTTAGCAAAAAAAAAACCTTTTCCCTACATATGAAACCAGAATTTTTAAGTAGTATGTGCAACAGAAATAGCACATAAAGAATTTGCAAAAAAATCCAGGTCAGAGCACCTCTTTTGAACTGACCTTATGAAAGAAAGAAAAATTAAGGAAAAGATGAATTCATTGAACATAAATATGCTTGAAACAAAGACAAAATGGCAGACAGGCGTACAGTATGGCATGTATCAAATACATGATATGGAACCCTCTGAAATGTCACAGCTGTATATAAATTTACAGAAAAAGGAAAAAGTAGTTACTTTTTATTTACCACAGCTCAGGTCAAGTCAGTACTACTCCAAAACAAGTAAGTTCAAAACAAATTTCACCAGAATAACAGTTTGGATTAATATCCTCTCCAGATGGAATTTTCAACTAAAAGAATAACAAGTAGCATAAAATTTTGCAGCCAAAATTATACCCACTCAAATCTAAACAGAGTAAGAAGCACAGAAATGGGCAGAACACTTAAG
The DNA here is from genome assembly GCF_028389875.1 of Rhea pennata. Taxonomy (NCBI): domain Eukaryota; kingdom Metazoa; phylum Chordata; class Aves; order Rheiformes; family Rheidae; genus Rhea; species Rhea pennata. The sequence goes on from NC_084664.1 coordinate 136,572,576, forward strand.
GCTGTACTAGCCATCCTAAACACTTGTTCATCCTTAAATATTCTTTATCCTAAGCACTTACAAAGATTAAATTGGGATGACTTGGAGTGATGAATGACTCTGATATTAACATCAGTTCATTCATTGAAAGACAGATCACAGAAATACTAAGGAAATGTGGTATCGCAAAGTCAGAGCTGGATCAAAAAAACTATCAAACTCCCTAACAGACGACTGTAAAATCAGTTCAGTATTTATTCTTTGGTAAGCAATTTATTTCACTCAAAGAGAAAAGGCACCCTAATTTCACAGAAGGTAGCTTCTTGACTCATAAAACTAATGTCATAAAGAAGAAATTAAGCTATAAACCCAATTAAAATTCACCACTGCAGTAATGAAACAGCTTGCAGGTTTATTTTGTCAAATGTGAGATACTGTTGAAAAATATGAACCACACTGACAAGGAAGTCATTTAAGTAAGAACTACAGCCTATCAAAAACACAGTGAAGTATAAGATTCATATTTAGGAAGCTGGGAAATTTAACAGAATACAACTGGAGAAATTCACAAGTAGGCAAAATTGTTTCAAAAATAATAGATGTCTAAAGTCTCTTTGGAGAAATGAAAAGCTTGTTAGCATACTTCTAGCATCCAACATTCTTGTGGCCAAAAATCTAGGAACAACTCTCTGTTTTTAATTTTCCTACAACACGTAGATAAACAAGAAAAAAATTACAGTGATACCATCAGGAGTGACCTGTGCTGTCATGAAACATGAAAACTGAAGATACAGTTCTTAAACTTAGACCAAATATCAGACACTCACACAATATCTGCAAAGGTTGATATAAGAAAATAAGGTAATCTGCCAAAAAGCCACTAACATCCATGGATAGACAGACACCTCCACCGGCAATGTAGAGCAGAAGCCAAATTTAGCTATTTATTATTCATCTAATATAACAATTAAATGTGGGAGCCTTGAGAGATTAGGTCTTGTAAACACCACGCTCAGGCATGCATCTTTCTGTCTGATTTTCAGCAGTACTGAACACATACAGCTCCTACTGGTTTCAATAAAGATCCAAGTATTTTGAACTTCTAAGAATTAACGCAAATTCAGCATTTTAAATACTCAAGTACAACAATTATTGAATTCAATTCCACTTAAAAAATTTACGTCAGCTGCTCAAGAATATTGAAAACTCCACTCCCAAGATCTTTAATCATAAGAAAGTGTTACCATAAACAGTCTGTACTGCTTTGCCCATAACGTTACAGGTGAATAAACTTTTATTGTGGTATTTCTTTTGTTTTCTTCTTTTTCTGACAGTATATGACCAATTACATATCTAGGGACAACCGAAGAGCTAGAAGTATCAGACACGTTTTTTAAGCCATTCTATTTTGTTTTTATCACTACCAGTATTGTTATGAAGCTAATTTACATCATGATACTGAAAATTTTCTCAAAATCCTAGTTTCTTGAAATATCTGGTGATGCTTTAACTTCTGCAGCAATTTAAAAGAGAAATGGACTAATTCTTTTGATTTTTCAGAAAAGTTTGAAACTATGAACTCTAAATATCTCTACTATTATTTTTTAATTTCATTATATTCTATCGATCTTACAAACTTTTAGACCAAATTTTTTACACTATTGTGGATGGAAATGAGCTCTAATGAATTCAGGCATATTAAATAAATGTATTTCCATCAAAAAATCGATGTGCAAAAAGTGCTGAAAGACAGTAAATGGTAATTGGAAAGAGATTTTGGAGAAAGAAAGCTCATGGGAAAATGTTACGGAAATGACAAGTAATTCAGTGTTAAGATGGATTGAGGACTGTCTATTTGTGTGTTTCGATAATGCTCCAAAATCAAAAAGAAAGAAAAAGTGAAGCATATGCTCCCTGTACTGCCATCTACATTTGCAGAATTGTAATGTTTACAAATACCTACATAGGACATCTCAGCTCATGATACAGGAAAATAAAACTGGCTCTAATTATGCCCTTCTTAATATAGCCAGTTATGCAGTTAACTCATTTCTCATGAAAACTTAACATTGCTTTACGTTTTCCTCATCTTTTTCTATAAAATACGTATTTAGTTGCTTCTTTACGTTCTAACTTCATATTTTTCTACAAGTCATTATTAAAACGGAAATTAAAATAATTGCATTTCTATACGGAAAAACAAAAGGATGAACTATTTCATCATTGAATTCAATTCCATATAAATAATAATGACATCAATAATAGCAGTCTTGCTTGCTCAAGCATCATGAACATGACACTGTTATTGTCTGTTATGACATTGCTTAGAGATCTTATTTTTAGGATTATCAAATTGCAACTGAAATCAAGAGAGAATGAAGAATCACTTATTTCCTATTTGTCCATTTCCATTTAAACAGTAGTTTAAAAATCCTTAATCGCTTATTCCAGACTACAAAACTCTCTTCTTTTTCTTTCACTTTGGTACAAAACATTTTGAAAGATCACTCAGTTACGGTTAGACAGACACATGACCGGTCTGACTGCTGTTGCAGACAAATGGTTGCTTTATGGGTCTGTTCTCAGGAGACGATAACAGAGGACCACTATGGAAATCCCTAGAGCTCATCAGCTGAGCAGGAAAAGAGTTTTTATTTACTTGTGCAGTTGCAGGTGCAAGTTCAAAGGAGAGCCTACATGTGCTTCATCCTCAAGCTTAGTACCAAGGTTCTTTTTTTAGCCAAAAGGGGCTTATCTTATTACTCTTCTTAGCAGTGATCTCCACCCAGAACTGCAAAAAAACAACATCCTGGAAGGTACAGGGAGAACACAGTAAACAGACAATTCAGATATTTTCTTGTGCCTTTCCTTTTTAGATGTCTAATGGGATTCTGTTGTTACAGTTTGGCTTTGTACATCTTGTTAATCTAAAACCACTCTGTTTCCTTTCTCTTAATTCAGATAAAACTGATTCAGTATAATAAATAACTCCAGAACTATTTTTTTTTCAGAAAGCCATATTGCTTTGTTGAAACACAGTCAATGACACTTACAGGACATGCACACTAGTTTTTCACCATCATTGGATGAATTCAAGCTTTGTATATTTGGGCACAAATAGGTTCTTCTTTCTACTCTAAGGTACACCATGACTACTACAAGTGATTTCCACATAATCTCAGAATGTCTGCATTTGGCATCTTTTCCAGTAATATCCAACTATGGCACCTGCAAAGTGATTCAGGACATCAGAAGAGTGAAGTGACAGAGTATGTTCCTTCCAAAATGACAATTTCACCACTATCTCAATAAAATATATGAACACACAAATTACCTTTATTACTCTGTGAATGTAAGCATAACAACAGACTGACAAAAAAAAGAGCACTACTGCTTAGTTGAAATAAAATTTCAACATTTGTCAAAAGTTATTTATATAATGTTTGTGCAGTCTTATGAATTCACTAGCACTACTACAACTTCATTAACTAAGAGAGGAATCTGCCTGCACCAATATTACTACAACTGCATCTGAGTCACTGGGGAAACTTTGGCCCATGCCAATATATTATACAGATCATCTATAAAATGACTGTGCTGATAGTATTAAGTAACAACTACAACAATCAAATATCAAATGATGTTACTGTCTCCACAATACTGATTTTTTTTCTATTACAAACATATGAAGTTGAAAAAATTAACACCAGTGTAACACTTGAAGAAGATGATGAGCAATTTGACAAAACAAAACAACAGAATAAACTGTCTACTCATTATTTTTTATTCAAGTTACTCAGTATATATGTCAACATAACCCAAAAGACCTGAACTGTGAACCAGAATGTTTCAAGGTCACTCCTTCCCAAACAGGATTTTAGCAGGAGTTAAATTAATTGGAAAAGAATGAAGGGTTTTGCTCTATGCCTGTGATCTGCTTATTTCACTGGTAAGCACAGCTACCTGAAATTTGCAAAACAAAGGAGTAACACAAAATACTATTGTGCAAAAACTTAACTTATGCAAGTAATTTTTTCCCACATGCAACTTAACACCCCACGGGAAAACAAACCTAAAACATTTGTTTCTATTAATGCCACAACTGAAGTGTTCATGGAGTTGGATCACAGAACCAATGCTCTGTTCCAACCTCCTCTCACCGCTCCGCCCACAAAAATACATTTGGATCCCTTCCAAATGGATCACTGGAAAAAGCCTTTATGCTGGTAGAACTGACACACAAAATACAGATTAGTACCCTTGATAGCATGCATGTCCAGTCTATTGCAGCTTAGTTCCACATTAGCAATTAGCCAGAAGGTAAAAGCACAAGAAATACATATGGATTAAATTTTATTAAATATAAATATAAACATGCTATGTCTGCTTCTCTATAGATGAACAGAAGGTAGGAATATTCTTCACACATGGCTCAAAGCTGTTTGTAAGATACTGTCTGACCCTCCAGTGAGACATGTAAAGAACCTTTCTTTCACCACCTGTTGGTTTCGGAGTCAATCTAAGGAAAATTATCCAGCTTCCGTATGTTAAAATGAAGTCAAAGTCTGTCTCCCATAATTCTGTTCTAGACTGAAGATCCTTCTGACCTAACATTTAATGGAAACAAAGTATCTTGGTTTCAAGAAGAAAGTAAAGTTGTTGTGTATAGTTTTATTGGGTTTAAATCATAAGGTCCAGAGTAAAGACTTTTAATGGCGGCAGGAAAGAATTAGAACTAGTACCTCCAAACATGGATAATTTGTGACAGAAGGAAAAAAAACTAAAAATCCAGGTGTGAATTTCAATTTAGTACTTCCCTAAAATAGATTGAACGACAGTGTCCCATCTCAAATTCTAGTGGTTAATACCGTAATTCAAACTCAGAATTAAATTTTGTTCTTGTAGCTCACCTCTAAATGACCAGAGTCCTGAGTCACGCTTTATGATCGTGGGTATGCAGATCACTAATTTTGTAAGTGTTCTCCCAGTACTCCCACATAAATTCTCTCTCCCAATCAGCAATTTTGACAAAAAAGTATAAAAATTACGTTGACCTATTAGCTGTCCTAAAACTATACATCCATTTGCAGGGACAAGCTAGATTATTCAGATGGGAAAAAACCGATGTTTTGAGGTATGTGGCCACTTTAAGTTCTTTGTTGGGATTTATAATTTCATATTTCTACACCTTTAAAGAATGGATAGTTATATTGTCTAAATGCAAATCCTCATTTGCACAACATCAAACTTTTTGCTCATACAAAGTGATGTATATACTTTACAGAGCTATAGGAGCACACTCTCTTCAACATCAAGGGCCTGATGTTAAGACAGTATCCCCCAAAAAGTAACACAAAGGAGCATTTCATAGAAACAGGAACTTTATTTAAATGTCACATATTAAGGAATGATCCATAAAATACTGCAGTAGTTTTGTCTTAGCTATGACAACCAACCAGTCAACTGAAGACAACAGTTTCTTGGGTTTCTGTGTATTTCATACAACTGTGTATTTGGAAACACTCATCTCAGAGCGCTACAGATCACAGTTCTTCGGGAATAACGTTGTGTTTCTTGCATAAGATTGAGAGGGCAATGTTTACCTCGGTTTTCTTAAAGAACATATTGTTATTTTACTTCCCTTTATCTGCTGGAGAGGTATTTATATACAGACAGCAGAGCACCAAAAACAGACTGGAAGAGGCACTAACAACTGTCATTCAAGTTAATCAGTTAGCTGCACCTTAAGAATAAAAAACTTGCAGGCTTCAGATGTGCTGCAGCTCATAAAAATAGCCATAATCATTAATTTATCACAATTCAATTTTTATTAAGTAGAATAGGAATCTTTCTAAACAAGAACACATGACAAAACACTAGCGGTTTAAAATTGCAACAGTCCAGAACTCCAAACAAACTTGAGTAATTTAATCCTGGCACGGAAACTGAATGCTTGGTGTACTGAAATTTGTGTCATGCTACCATGTGAAGATGGGGGGTATACAATGTCAGGTACAAGCATTTGGAAAGCTATAAGCTGCTTTTATCAGCTTTATTGCCTTACACCATCCCAGCATTAAGCCCTTTTTATTTCAGTAGATTGGTATAATTTATGTTAATTTACTCATTAAAAGGCTCCAAGTTTTTTCAGACACTCCTTCAAATTCTTCTAATAACCATGTGCTTACATGAAGGGACTGTATTAACATATGCATTAAAGCACATTAGTAACTGCTTTGGCCTCATACAGTATAAATCTGGCTCACTTTCACAAATGCAAATTGATCAAGTCACCTTGAAAATATTTACAGACCCTAGAGAAAAAAGAAAAACAACAAAAAAAATGCTGTTTGACACATACATCATTTAAAGCCAAATCCTGCTACTAATTTTTCATGCTATAAATCAATAGATCTCTATGGAGATGTGCATGTGGGAAAACTAAAAACAGAAGACTGACCTAAATGTGATTCAGTTTTATAATATAGAAAGCAGAGGTACAAATCACAAGATTGTTTTCTAAAGACACCAAACTGACTAGCAAATAAGCACAAGGCCAAAAAAAGGGGGGCACGGAGAAGTCTTCTGATGAGCCTGGGTATTTGAAACACTGCATATACTTTAAAATTTATATTAGAAAAATTCTTCCATATATCTTTCACAATTACTTAAGCCATATTATTGTTGAAGCTGTGAGAGCCTAATGAAAGATATCACTTTTTTTTTTTTCAGAATTTCTCCTTCATAGATATCTAAGTAAGGAAGTGGAACAAGTACAGGAATACAAAAAAATAGAGATTTTTTAATTTTTTCTTTAATTCATTCAGATAAACAGCAAATGAGACAAGTACTTCTGCCACAGTGAGCTGTAATTAAAACAATAGGGAAGAGGAATTAGAAAACAGAAAGCAATTAGAAGTCATAAAAAAAAAAAAAAGAAATATTAGAACTGATGCCAGGAATCCTTTGCACATTTCACCGAAATGGGATGATTCCCATCCTACCAGTGTCAACTGTCAGATTTCTTCAAAACTTCACTTATGGTTATTTCAGCTGAAGAAAGTCCAGTGGGCTCCAATCAGCGGTCTTTTATGTTCCCCGCAGGAGACCATGTTGGACAACATAAAATATTTGTGTCTTCCTTTGGGAAATTAATTTCAACCCCCCATTGCTGTATCTTCTTACTCTTCCTTTGGGTATACTTGAGAAACAAAAATTGTGAGAAGTGAACGAAGAAATAAAAAGGGCTTGTGAAAAACAGCAGCAAACTTGCATTCTGTCTGTGCTCTGGTTTTAGAACATGTCTCTATAAAGGACTCTGAAAATTTGGGGAAATAAATTGAAGGAACTTTCGGAAAATATTGTGGGAAGTAAGAGCATCTTTTCTGTGTACTTGTTAGAAGAGCTATATATTTGCAGTATCTCCACTGTGAAGCTTCATTTAGGTCAAGCCTGACTTCTAAATGATTAAGTTTTGCTCAAAACTTACTGCAACACCGATTAAGAGCAAATAGCAGATGGTGACAAAACTAAGGAGAAATTTGGTGTTCACAGTGCAACACTTCTGCACCAAACTAGATATGCAGATATTTTCTGGTTACATTTCATCACCATATCAGGCTCTGTGCAAACTCAGAGCTCCTTCAAGTCATGCAGCTTCTCCACCTGGGCAACACCATCTGCTACCACCATCACTGTGTCCACCCGTTTTGCACACCCCTGCTAATGCTGTTGGAGACAATGTATATGTGTTAGTCTTCAAGCAGACAAGAAGTAACACAAAGCTCTATTTCTCTCAGGAAGTGAAAGGAAAAGCATCACACTCACCAAAATCAAGGCCACTTGTATCTTACTTCCATTTTCCTTTTTCTTTGCCATGCTTACCTACTCTCCACTACTTATATGTGGCAATGATTAGAAGGCCTGTCAGATCTCTTTTCCTGTGGTCACGCTAGTACTGCAAGGGACGTTTTCCCCTGCTGCAGAGACATCCTAATTCAGAAGACTGATTATAATTTGATGAGAGCAGCATATCTTGGGAGAACTAAGCAACAATTCTCCATATACTGTGGATGCTATTTTCATAAAGTAAGAATCACAGGTGAGCAAATGTCCAAAAAGAGGATATATAAACTGCTTTATACGGTCTTCAGCTATGTGTTCTCACAGTAGTTCTTCCCACCAAGGCTCCTGAGCCACACAGAGAACAGGAAGGACAGTGTTTACTGAATAAGCAGTTAAGGGATCCAGTACCTATTCTTATCTGCATTGTTGAATCCATGGCCTTACTGCACACTACTTACCCTGTGCTAGTATGCCAGAAGTATTAATTTCCTCAGGGACCTCTCAGGTGAGCATCACTACAATATCAATGTATTTCACCCAGCATTAATAAACTTATCTTCTCACATCCTTACAGTATGCTGTATTGTGCAGCTAGTACTGCCTTTCATTTTACAGATACAGCAGTTCAATCATAGAGAATGATGTTAAAAGGAAAAGTCTTCATTTACTTTGGGTAACCAGGCAGATTCAGTTCTCATGTTTCTGACATTTGTAGTGCTTACAATGTAAATTTAAAATAAGTGAAAGAGGGTTGTACAGAGGTAGAACAACAAAGTGCAATATCCATGACATTGGGCTTCCCTGAATCACAACAGGAGAGCATGAATCCGAAACCTTGGATTCCTTCTAGACTCTGCCAAGGCCTGCCGTCTCCGCTATTTTTGTTTCTTTCTGCTTGCCAAATACTCTTGCTAGCTTCCCCCAGCCACGTTCAGATCTATGCACCAGTCACCTCACCATGTTTCGAAAACCTTATCCTAGTTCTAGTTTTCATACCAACAACACTAAGATTCTGTCCAGGCAGCCCACCCAAGTCCTAATCTGATCCAAAACCTCTCTCTCATGGTCCTCAAATCCAAGTACAGCTCTTCTTATTTAGTTAGGATGTTTCCTCATGTTACCTGAACTCCATCACATCCTAGTGCCTCAATGCTGCAAAGACTTTAAGAACACAAACGATATATACAAAAATCCCACTTTTAGCAATCTCTACTTCTGCAGCTCTTGTCAGCTGAGAAAAAAAAAAAAAATGCTGAAGTCCTGCTTGACCCTGTCTTCTTTGATATGAGTGCATTCAGGTGAAAGCTCTGCCCTATGGAAACCTTGAGCACAGGGATGCTATGAATGGAAAGCTGTGCCTGGAGGTAGATTCACAGAGGCAAAGTAGTACAGTAAAACTGTTACTGCTTTAGACCCAACATTTCAGGTCTATCTGGAGGATAAAGCAAGTCCAAGGTTACACTGGGAAGATATGTAAGGCAGCTATTACAGAAGCAGTACCTGAGAAAATTCTACATTCACAGCCTCAGATTCGATAGATCAGTATTAATTTCAGGTAATAATTTGGAGATAAAAATAAAACACACTTTAATTCTTCAGAAACAGCTGAATGTGTGCAGCCCTCTAGAACAATTAAATACGTTCCCTGTTCATTACAATCAGCTTACAATGTGGATGCACAGCATAAAGGAAGATTTGGAAGTAATAAGTGGAAAAGTGATTGAGCAGTAAAGCTTCGATACATGTTAGCCTCAGCTTAAACCTTCACTCTCATTTCCTTACATAGCTCGCTATTCTCTAGAATGGAAACAGCAGATGTCAGCTGACTGGCCAGGTGGATGAGGAGAGAGCAGTGGATGTTTACCATGACTTTAGAAAGGCTTTTGATTCTTTCTCCCAGAACATCATCATACACAAGCTGATGAAGTGGTCACTGAGGCAAACTGAAAACAGGACGAGCTGCTGGAGTCAGAGATCTGATCAGTGATACAAAGTCTAGCTGCAGGCCATGTACCAGCGATGTCCCCCAGTGGACAAATACTGGGGGCAAATACTGCTTAGCATCTTCATTAATGAGCTGGATGATGGTATCAAATGCTGCCTCAGCAAGTTTGCAGATGATACAGAGGTGAGAGGAATGAAACACCAGATACACTGATACACCAGAGCGCTGTGCTGCCTTTCAGAGGGATCTCAATGGTCTGGAGAAGTGAGCAGGGAGTTTAACAAGGGGAAACACAAAGTTCTGCATTTGGGGAGGAAGTCCCCCTGTGCTGGGGGCTGACTGGCTAAAAAGTAGCTTTGCAGGGTTTGTGGGGGTACCAGTGGGCAACAAGTGATTGCTGTTTGCATTGCTGGCTCACAAAGAAGGTCAACGGCATCTTGGGCTACATTAGATAGAGCACTGCCAGCAGAACAAGTATGGTGATCCTTCCCCTCCACTCAGCACACAGGTGAGGCCACACCTGGAGTGCTGTGTCCAGTGCTGGGCTCCTCAGTACATGAGACGTGGACATTCTGGAGTAAGCCCAGTAAAGTGCCACTACTGTGATCGAGCAACTACAGCATCATTCATGTGAGCAGATGCTGAGAAAGCTGGGACTGTTCAGCCTGGAGAACAGAAGGCTTAGGCAAGATCTGATCAATGTTATAAACACCTGATGAGAGACTGTAAAGAAGACAGAGCCAGATTTTTCTCAGTGGTGCCCAAAGACAGAACAAGAGGCAATGGGCACAAACTGAAACACAGGAAATTCCATCTGAACACAGAAAACACTCTTCACTTTTCTATTGTGAAGGTGGCTGAACACTAGAGCAGGTTGCCCAGAGAGATTGTGGAGTTTCACACATCAAAGGCAAGGGTCGGAAAAAAGGTGGGTGGGGGGAAGATGTAGACATAAACCAAGAGAAAATACTGAGAAATCCCCAGAGACAGATCCCAATTGTTTACTATCACAATCGTTTTCCTTGCTACTGCTCTTTGTAGTCCCTGAATAAGAATTATTTCCTTCTCTAAAACGGATTTAAAAGCTGTTACATCTCCCCTTTTCAGAAGCTAGAGCATCACTGATTAATTATTATTGAATGTGCTTGTATCAACAATATGGATGCCCTGCCTTTTCTATGTAAGTTAATGCATAAGACAACTTAGAACTCAACTCCCAGAGATACGAATGACAGAATGGATTAGATTTACATCAGGAATACATAAATATTGATTTATGAAATATAACAATATTAATAATTTAAAATCACAAAGAAAATATAAGGAAGACTCACAAGTTATTATTATAGTCACTTAAATTGGTTTCACATTTAGTATTCTCTGTATTATTCATGAAATTTGAAGATAATTTATTTTTAAGTGTTTGTACAGCTATTGTTAGATTAAGGAATAACTAATAACTTTAATTATTATCTTAGAAGGTGCCTCCATGAAATGCAGCTGTATTAATGCCTTAAGAAAAAAAATGGCTATATTTACAGCATCAGGCTTACAGCCATATTTTTGTGCTTTTTCTCTTACAAAGGTTTCTCTAGTCTTACTAACAGTAGGAGTACTAAAGTAAACAATATTTTACCTATGAAGTCATATCATCAGTGTGCATCCCAAAAAGCTTTCATAAAAGCAGCACTGGGGATAGCTGACTTTTCCTGTGTTTCCAGAACTCCAGTTCACAGAAAAATAAATGGAAATTTTACACAAATTGGTTGGAAAAAATAGGCATATAAATTAAGCAGCTATGCTATGCACTAGCACAATAAAATCTCTTCAAATTCAGCAGTTCAGTGGTTTAACAGATAGGATCTTCCAATGGTGATTAATCTCTCATATGAAGAAAGGCTGAGGTGAGCTGGGACAGTTCAGTCTGAAGATTAAACTGAGGGGAGAATCTTACCAGTGCATTTTAATATCTGAAGGTGTAAAGAGGATGGGGCCAGACTATTCTCATGGTGTCCAGTCACTGGATGAGAGGCAATGGGCACAACCTGAAACACAAGAAGTTCCATCTGAAAATAATGAAAAAGAACTTTTTCTTTTTCCTGTGAGGGTGAATGGACACTAGAACAGGCTGTCCAGAGAGGCTGTGTAGTCTCCATCCTTGGAGATATTCAAAAGCCATCTGGATGTTGTCCTGGGCAACCTGCTCTAACTGACCCTGCTTGAGCAGGAGGGTTGGACTAGATAATTTTTAAAAGATCCCTTCCATTCTCAATCATTCTTTGTTTCTGTGAAGATAGAGAAGATTGTTCCTGGTACCCTATCTCAATGCGATAAAAGTAGTTGCTAGAACATCTTTCAGAACATAAGTGTGCACAAACAGTACAACTGAACATACAAGTTGCCTACACTATCAAAGGTCATACTTTGACTTAAAGAGGTATCATGTGATTGGTACAGAACTGCCACAGCTCTCCTTCACACGCTCCATTAGAAATACTACACATTCAGTGGACAGATATCACCTGAGTCGTCTTCAAGCGGATGAAAGGGCTATATCCCAGGTTAACAGAAAACCCTTGCTCTCTGATTGTTGATTACTGAACAAAGTGCAAACTCTTAAGGTGGATCACAGGCAACTAAACTTCTCATTCATAGCCCAACAAGGTTACTGTCTCCTACAGAAAAATCAGCTTAACATCATTATTAACACCATTAACATCTCTGCCAATAGCTTTCACTGAAAATCCAGCTGTGGCAACTGGTAGTTACAACAACCTAAAATATTGCACACTACAAAAAACATTCTTCTTTGCTGACTGCTTCATTTAAGATGTTAGTTTTACACTGCGGTGTCCAGCTTTCTGCTTTTCAAAAAACAAACAGCAGTACCAGAACAACAAAGGTCTGATCTGTATTAAATGACCATTAGGTGTTTAAATAACATTGTATTAGGAATATATATAAAATAAGTTAATTTGTGGTTTCTAGGAAAAAAATATGAAGTTCTTATCTCGGGAAAGTTCCATCACCATCAAAGTGATGCCCATGTAAGCAGCTCCATTCTGGGGCTTGCATAAAAAAAATTGTTAGGCTACTCAAACTGATGAAAAGGCATGAGAGATACATCTTAGAGACACTGCTTATTATTGTTAATATTATTCAGCAACTAAATAAGCAGTATGTTGTCTGGGCAAATCGTCACAACGATTTATTAAGAAAATAATGCTCTAGCAGTGTTTAAATTTTTTTCACTCATTTTTCACTTTTGATCATGTCTAGATTTATTAGCAAAGTACTAAAAAAAAACTTGTAGCTGCCTCACCATTAGAAAGTGCTTTATATTCTTTCCCTATTAGAGTATTGACTGTTCCACTCCCCTCCTCCACCCCTAGAAATTTTAGTTGTATGTGAAGTTACAGAACATTCAAGTAAAGCACACTTGCGGAAGTCACCATTTGTATCCAAAACAGTAGGCATAGCTTCCAGATGACAGAATAATTGTTTAATCTCAAAATAGGAATCAAGGATTGAAAAACATGCATAACAGTAAAAGATTTAATGAGTTTAGTTTTATAAAGAGATCTTGAGCAATCAGTTTATACATTCATAAAGAAAATAAATTTGACAATATGTGGCTCTTTGAACTAGCACTTAAAAGTCAAATCTGATAGCTGGAAGTTAAATAAGAACAGCACAAAACTAAAAGTTATTAAAAACAAATGCTTAGGCTGATTATTTAAAAGTTCACCAAGGACTTGGATGGACTCAGACATATTAAAAGGGGTTGTCTACTATTTTTTAAATGTACAGTAGGAGTTCTCTTTCCCCCTCTTGAAATGGAAAGTCTTTGAACTAAGAACATATTCAAGGCTGTCTCCTAGTTTCTGTTATGTGGGAAGTCATTGCAAATATTTCCTCTGGTTTTCTAATCTCTGTGGTTGCATTAGGGTAATTCTACTGTTCCTACACAACTTTTAAGTTTAACTCTCTTATTCAAATCAGTTTAAATTAGCTGGGCTGCCAAAGTTCATTAACTATTACTTAGTATGTACTTTGTTACTTCACCTCTGATCTTGAGAAAACTCCATATGAAACAAAAAAGATCATGAAAGCTTAGCAGAAATTGGCTTAGACTTACCAGTCCAAGCCTGAATACAACTAAGTCTAGCAAAAAAGAAATATAAGACTGGTATACTGTTCACATCCTCCACTCAAGGAGGAATTCAGAAATACACTTGTCATACAAAATTATAGTATACTTTACTCTTCTGCTCAGAATCCCAGTTCTTTCCATGTTACTCTCTAACTTCTAGGCTATGTGGACAACGTGCTACATAGGGCTCAGCAAAGGTACCATCCTTTGTTTTGTGACAAACAGCTTGTGTGTACGCTCTGATCAGGACTCCGCTGGAAATCTTATTATGAGAAATGTCTAACTTGTGGGTAGCTGTCCTCTCTTCTCTTTGCTCCTGTCTCTCTTCACAGCATTTCTAAAGAAATATACTTGTGATCCTGAGAGTAACAAAGTGAAGCTGAAAGGCCCTTTCCCCTCAAAAAAGGGAAGCAAGGGAGTTACTTCACTGAAGAGTTAAGGAGCCAAGATTTTAGCTGCATCTCAGTACAAGAGCTGCAGAAAATCAACAGACTTATATATTTTCCTCTCTGCCTGACTCTTTTCCCCTCAGACTTTCTTCTTCTCCACATCCTCCTCTTTCACAGAGAAAAAAAAATCAGAATAGCTAATGCTCCCTCTGTGTCTGTTCTGAAAGAGTAATGTAAAAAAGCAGGGGGAGGGGGGAGGGAACACAGACAAGTACTCTCACTGACAAAAGACTTCAGCCTGTGCATAATCTGCAAGATCTTGACCTTAAGGTCCAAAAATTTTCTGTCTTAAATTGTTTGACACATCCATAACATACCATTAGATATCCAGGAGATACCGTCTCCATTTTTACCTCCTACCAGTAGAACTGGTAGGAGCAGATGCTAGAATAAAAGTATGATTTAAAGCTTGCCACTTCAGTACACCATGTGAGCATCTGTTCCTGGCACCAAAGAGCCCTGAATAACTGAACTGAAGATACTGATGTCTTTTCAAACAAATGAAGGTCTTACCCAGGAAGACCCAGAGCACATGCACTTCTTTTTCCTATCCAAAACCTCTCCCTCTACCTTCTGATGGTGACAGTTCACACATCATAGGAAGATACTCTACCTTAAAGTATCTCTCTTGCAGTGTTGCAGCAAACAAGGAAGCTAATCTGAATTCAAGTAATGCCCTCTATTAAACAGAAGTTTTTGAGGATCTTCTAACTGTGCTCTCTTAGCACTCTTGTGCTAAGCTAACACTGAACTATGCATGTCAGCAACAGCTGTATGCTTCGGTAAGGTTGTCACCTCCCATACGGATTTCAGTAATATGCTTAACTGAATATTTTTGCTATAGTAACTTAAGAAACAACAGCCACTTACTGAGCGATGAAGAAAGAAATTAAGGTAGCTTAACAACAAAAATGAAACTAAGAGACTTTCTTCAGAATTAACAGCTAACTAGGCATGCTGATAATTCTAGACTATTGTCTCTAGGTAGCCTTGCAGAATAATTAATCACCAATGAAATTTCCTATGGCATTATTAGAGATTTTTGTTATTTTATTGAAGTAAAAGTAAGTATTTTAACATTTCTTTCCACAGTTCTGTTACTCTCCAAAGTCCTAGGGCCATGAATATACAGGAAGTAATGCAAGATGACACACTTTAAGTTAGATTTTTTTCTTTTCTTTTTTTAATTATTTTCTCAGATTAACTGAATAATGGAGCAGTAGATTTTCAAGGAAATAAATATATATAGAGAAAGAAAGTTACAGGGTTTTTTTCCCCTTTAGGCAGTAAAAGGCATGTGGAAACACTGCATCTGCTAAACTAGACATTTCCAGACAATTAACATCTAACCCCACTGCCACTCAAATAATGTTCTCATTTCCATTAGTTGGGCTCAAACCTGGACACGAGAAAGAATCCACTGAGACTTTATATGAATTATGCCACAAAGTAGTCTGAGGATATGCTTATATGCTCTATCTGCCTATGCTTTGACTATCAAAGAATGCTCGTCTGTTTAGGATGCTAAAATAATTCTATTAATCTGTATGAGCTCTGGAGATATAATGAGAGGTATTAAAATGTCATAACAGTAAATGTAACACAAATGCTACCTATTTAATAAACTATTATGTTAAAACATGCAGAAAGTCTTTTTTTATATTTAGACTTCAAAGGTTTCTGATATTTTCAACAAATTTATTTTTGAAATACCTACTTCAATTTCAGCTCAAATCAAATTACGAGAAAGAAATGGCAGGTTGCCATGTACAGAATTTCCCTCCTTATTTTTTCACTATGTTGTCAGCATAGGTAACACAAGCTGTTCTTGCCCTGCTGCATTCGCTTATAGCAGGCCAAAGGCATCCACTCAAGAACGGTTATTTCATACGTTATTGCACACTCATTAGAACGTAACTGACAGGACAGCAGCTTATTCATGCAGAAGTCAGATCCCAATCGTACATACTGACTGGCTTTCAGAAAGCCACAGACTCTCCCATATTATTGTTCCAGAGATTTGTCCTGTTTTCTTGTTGTTTCATTTGGGAGAGGGGAAGGGACCCAGAAGTATGGAAACAATCACACAACAGTCTTCCAGGCTCCATTGTAATAGCATTAATTAACAGAATTAAGAACATATGCAGTAGAGATGGCAAGTTCTGGGTCTTTAAGAAATTTAAAATACATCTAAATTTTGATAACTATCATTTAATAGAATGAGACTTAACGTGCAGACATTTAAGCTTATGAATACATTTATCTCTTGAATATTCCACCAAATCTGAATCAATGTGCACAGATAATCATGCTAGTAAGAGTTTCAGAAGTCACGCCATTAAAGTGAGGATCACCTAGCATAATGATCTAACAAAAATTAAAACAGACTGTACAGCAAAAGGGCCTTACTGGTCCTCACTTAGTCTTACTGTTTCACTGGAGTCAGGCTAAGTAGAATTCACAGAAATCTACTCAAATTCCCCTTTCCCTATTATTTCATTAATTAGATAGCTGTCTTAATACAACTTTGTAAACAAGCCTCCTGTTCAATAGGAAAGCAGTTTCTGAAATCCTTTCTCATTTCAGAGTACAAGAAAGGAAACAAACTAAAAATGTACTGCTTTCAGCACTAAAAAAAAGAACTTTATATTCCTAATATCAATATATGATTCCAACTTCATATACGAAAGGCCCCAAAATTGAATATGCATATTTAAATTGAGTATCAAAGCCCAATGTTTAGAGGAGAAGGAGAAAAAAAAACACGGTTTCAAATTTTTACTGTTGACAGAGAAGTTTAAAATATTGTACCCATTCTAAACTAAAAACGCATTTGTAATAGATTTTCAGACTGAAGAAAAAAAAAAAAACACATGTAATCCACAGTTTCTCTCAGCAAACATTTTCCTTCCTAAGGTATCATCTGTTTAATCAGAAACTCCTGTAAAATGCCACAGCCTTAGTAAATCTCTAAGGAAGATGTACTGCGAACGACACGATTTCTTCTCCTTTTTTAACGCTCTCGTAACGGGTCCGCGCCACACGGGGACAGCCACCACCCGTCCCTTCCCGCCCTCCCTCCGGCCGCGCCGCGCCGCGCTCGCAGCCGCTCGCGGAGCTGAACTCTGCCCGAGGGCCGGCGGCGGCTCCGCTCCGCGCCTCGCCCGGCCGCGAGAGGGGCGCCGGGAGCCCTCGGCCGCCGGCCCCGCTCCTTCCCGCCGCCCTCCCCGCCGCGCCGCCGCAGCCAGGACAGAAGTTGCCGCAGCGCCGGGACACGGGCGGAGGAGGCGGCTCCAGGGGCCGCCGCCAACTTCAGCGCGGTCCCCGGCCCCCGCCGCCCAGCGCCTCGCACCCCGCGGGCCAGGGCTGGCGGCTCCCGCTCCCCCGCCCGGACACCCCGCGCCGGCCGAGAAACTTACTTGCGGGCGGCGGCGGGCGCCGCGGGGCGGGGCGGGGGCGGCGGGCGCCGCGCGCCCCCCGCAGCCGCAGCCGCCTGCCTCACGCGCGCCGCGGCCGCGCGCCGTCCTTCCCGCCCTCCGAGCGCGGCGCGCGAGCGCAGCCCCGGCGCCGCGGCCGCTGCCGAGCGCGTTCGGACATGCTCAGTGCCCGGGCCGTCTCCGAGCGGAACCTACCACCACGGGAAACGGGGGGCGGGAGGGGAGGCAGGGGCAGAGCTGGGTGCTACCAAGCGGCTGAGCTAAAAATAGGCGCCGCGGAAAAGAACAGCTGGAGCTTAAAGGCGCAGAGGCGACCCGGCCGCCCGCAGCCCGCGGGGAGGCGGCGCCTCGCGGCGGGCACCCGGCCCTGCCCGCCGTGCGGCGGCTCCGCGCTGCGGCCGCGGCGAGCGTCGTCCCTGCTGTGGCCGCTGCCGGCCGGGGCTCTGCCGTGTGCGCACCGCCGGCCGCAGAGCGAGCGGGGCTGGCCGCGCCGCGCCGCCGCACTCGGCGCTGCCGTCTGAGGGGCTCCGGGCAGCCTGCGCTGCGGCGCCAGCCGGGCCCGGCCCTCCGGCGGCGGCGGCGGCCTGCCCGCCCCTGCGCCGCGCCGCTCGCCCCCCGGACGGGGCCGTTCGCCTCAGGGCCGCGCCGCTCGTCCCCGGACGGGGCCGTTCGCCTGAGGGCCGTGCCGTTCGCCCCCGGACGGGGCCGTTCGCCCCCGGACGGGGCCGTTCGCCTCAGGGCCGCGCCGCTCGTCCCCGGACGGGGCCGTTCGCCTCAAGACCGTGCCGTTCGCCCCCGGACGGGGCCGTTCGCCTCAGGGCTGCGCCGCTCGTCCCCGGACGGGGCCGTTCGCCTCAGGGCCGCGCCGTTCTCCCCCGGACGGGGCCGTTCGCCTCAGGGCTGCGCCGCTCGTCCCCGGACGGGGCCGTTCGCCTCAGGGCCGTGCCGTTCGCCCCCGGACGGGGCCGTTCGCCCCCGGACGGGGCCGTTCGCCTCAGGGCCGCGCCGCTTGCCCCCGGACGGGGCCGTTCGCCCCCGGACCGAGCAGGGCAGCCTACCTCAGGGCGACGACGCTCGGTGAAGCAGCAGCTTCGGAAATCGGGTCTAGAGAGTGCGGGAGAAGCCACGAAGGAAACTTCTCATGGTGTATTTATTTCTCAGCATCTCTCGTCCTCCTCTGAGGTGCCTGGGTTCAGGCGTGAGGCTCAAACTCCCAGTGCATCTCCAGTGAAACCCAGAGCAGCTGGGTGGGTGAGCAAGCGAGAGGTCCAAGGCAAGTGGCTTGCAAAACACCCTTAAATATGTTTTTCGATGCTGGAAGATTTATGTAGTAAGAGAAATGACATGATCTCGCTCTCCCTTTTTTTCACAGATGCCACTTGGGTTTCAAACCTCAGAGCTATAGATAATTGTTAGAAAATAAAAGTCCCATACGTATTTGTGAATAAGAGTTTCTGATGTGCTTAAGCAGAGGCTTATGATTCTGTGACTTCTTAAAAGGACAGTAAGAATAAACATGACAACATCAAATTGTTACAGATCTATAAACATACTACAAAGTCTAAAATTATAGTACCCTAGTGGGAATTCAGCATTTTTGCAAAATTCAGCTTTTAAAGATAAGAGACAATTACTGCTGCGTGAAAACACCTTTGTAGTATGGATGCTAAGTAAGTTCTTCACAGAAAAAAATACTGAACATAGTGAGCCTAGAAATAATTTGATACTCTGATGCCATCACTTGCAGTAATATGTACAGTCAAGATTCCCATGTTTAAAAAGTTTCACTGTTTCACCTGTGCAGTCAGGAAAGCACAGGAAGTTTATCTTAATTTGAAAAATACTCAGAAAACTCTTAACAGGCTTAAAGCAAAAATTGCTGCATAAAAACAGCTCAGTTACATATAGATGAGTGTAATCAGGAGAGGAAGCAGGACTTGTCAGTGATGTCAAATAAAGTGAGAGTAAGGAAGCAATTTTCCTAGCAGACTGACATACAATGGCATAGATTATTAGACAAGATTATGTAGGCAGCTGTGCGGCAGTATCTTAAGAAACAAAAGATGATATCACAAAGATTATAGTATTAGAAGGGAATGAATCATGTTCATTAATTGTTTCTTCCTCGTGTAATACTATTACTGTGTTCTCTGCAAGCAGTGAGATACTCTGTATTCCATGCCTAACTGCAGTCTTCACACTCTACATTATAGAGTTGTAAGTTTTATAGCATGTGTAACTGCACAAAATGACAAAAAATTAAAAACACTAAGAAATTCTTTAGCCTGGAGCTATTGAAATATCTCAAGATAGGCAGCAGGGGAAATAGAAAAGGCAGTTTTCTGAATGCGGCCTCAGATTTGGGAGGAACAGAGGGCTAACGTGTTTCTGGCTGCAGCTGGAACTCTGTGGAAACAGTAGGAAGTCTCTAGAGAATTCCCTAGAACAGTGTGCGCTTTCACTCTCATACAGCTCTGGATAAATCAGGAGACATAAAGACGTGCTGACTCTCAAGAGAGTCGCTTCCAACTGGGGACACAGTTATTATCTAGGGAGTGCAGAAGACTGCCCATCATGAGAATAGTCTCTTTCGGAATCATGGTGAACAAAATACTTTATTTCTTTTTATTGAATAACATATTATCATCCTTTTCAGAGATAGCTATATTATCATTCTTACATCATTCTTTGACTACCAGAAATCTCTTAGGAACTTGTCAAATATAACTGCTTTTACAATGGGAGATAAACATAAATCAATCTATCTGACCCAAGTCATGACCAACTGCTATTCTAAATCTCATGAAACTATAAAAAACTTTACCTAAGATACCAAGTTCCTGTAACTGCAGCATTCAAAAGATTTCATCATCGACTCAGATGCAAATTGTTAAATTGGACATTAGCACATAAGTGGTGGCAGCATCTGCTATGCCAACCAGCAAACTATAAATTATTTAAAGGCAGACACCCATGTGAAGCTGAATGCTGTTCCTTTCCCCTCCTTCCAGTTTTGCTCATGAGAAATATCCATAAAGTTGCATTTTGTTTCTACACAGCAAGAAAGATTTAAATATCTGCTATGTTCCTGTGCCCCTATCAGATGACAGAAGAGGAACAGTTTCTCAGCATGTAAAAGACGTACAGCTTTCATTTCCATGAATAGCACAGAACTTTAAAAATCTCACTTCCATATTACTTGGGAATACTTTAGTAAAATCTTTGGTTTTCAAATGTGTCTCCTATAGTTCCGTGTTGTGGATGATCTCAGGCAGTGACATATTTCAGACTGGGTCTGGCTTTCTGGCTCTCTTGCTTTCACCTCTGTACTCTCATTTTTGTATTCTCATTGTTATTTTCACTATACTCCCTGATACGAGCATTCAGAGTCTCTTTTCTCTACCCTTTTCTTGTATAACTCAAAGATACATTCCAGCATTTTCACCTTTCAAATTTACTGCCCTGGGTAACTTTATGGTCCAGTTAAATACATAATCTTCCTGTGTGATAGCTAGAATATGCATTGACATTTCAGATTTTTTTTAGTTACATACTATGGAAAATAAAGAACAAAACTCACTTTCAGGAGTTCTAACCTGAAAGTTTTAGTGAGGGTATAAATATAATGCATATGTTGCTTACTCATGGTTTATGATCCTTTATGTGACCATTTCTAAGCACTATGGGGAGAAGACACCATATTATTAGGTACAGAAGGATGAGAGATTCTCTTGCTTGAGGAGAAGCTAGCTATGAGGCTTGAGCTCAAATGGGAGATGTTCTTTAGAGTAGCAGAAAAGCTGGCGTGATTGGTATGTGTCCAGCTGTGCTCAAGGGATGAGGTACAGTTTTACTATAAAGTATTATCCAATTCATTGCCTTTGGTTTACAGTTAAGGAGTGCACAATAAAACTGGATGACTGGTGCTTAGTAGTGCATAAAGAGGGATTCTCATTTTGACACAAACAGTACTGCCTCAGGCTTCTAAGCAAGCATGTCTTTCTCTTTTTTCCTTCCTCCCCCATCCTTTTATGTTGCCCCTGAAATTGAACTCCTTCAAAAATAATTATAAGGGAAAATGAGAAAAAATGAGCTCAACTAGGAAGTTTATGGGAAAAAGTACTGAATGTCTGAAGTCCTGATTAAAATGTATACGCAGATTGTTATGATGCATCTGTATCATTTTCAAAAAACACATCCAATTTGCAACAATTAGTTGTAAAGTTTTTGAAGATGTTCTAGACATTGAGAATGAGGGAGCATATTTTCTTTGATTTTTAAGAAAAAATGGAGAACTAAAATAGGGAAAAAAAAAGGTCAGTGATAGGATGGTGAAAAAAACGATATGTAAAGGGCTCCTACTGCGGAGATGAGTGTGTACTATGGATTAGGAAGAGGACAAGCTATCACATAACCCTGACAAATGGAAAGTTGGGAAACTCTGGAATGAGGGAGGGATGAATGTGGTCATCCCCACACACCCTGGGATGGGGAATAACATGAGGAAACTCCAGAATGTGGGGGCAAAAATGTAGGGGTATATTCATCTCTGCTGTGGAGACTTTCCCTTTGGAGGATATGCAAATAGGAAGCAAATAAAGCTTTTTTTACTATGGGAAAATAAGACATAGAGAATTGAGAAGTATGGCGTTTCTATACGGAGTGACTGGGACTATTATACAGAGTCCTTGAAGTGAAGGATAGAGAGGAGGCACAAGCCATATGGTAATGCATCTAGACAAAATAATCAAAACTGTGCTTATGTGAAGCTGAAAGAGTTGGCAAGTACAACTTGGTATAAGACTGTTGGAGTCCTCATTGAACATTCTTTGAAGTTTTCAGTCCAATGCCCAGCAGCAGCCCAAAAAAGCCAATGAAATGCCAGTGTTCATTAGGAAGGGGGCCAGTGTTTTGCTGCTCTTTGCAACCCTGATGCACTGTCATGGTGAGTGCTGTAAGCAGTGTTGGTCACCACATCTTGGGAAGGACAGAGTTAGAAAAGGTCTGGAAAGACAACTGTTAAAAGCAACCAGCTGACTTGTGAGGAGATAATGAGAAGACTGGGGGGACATGTCTGAGGTTTACAAAATCATGAAAGCAGAAGAAAAGACAGTAAGTGGATAAGAATGATTATTCACCGTTTTCCACAATACTGAGGAAACTCAAAGAAACTAAGTGTAAAACAGATAATATCCCCCCCCCACTCCGTCCCAAACACAGTGGGTAGTAGTCGTCTGGAAAGTATTGCTCTAAGAGGTTGCAAACCTCATCTGCAGGTTCAAGAAGGAACTAAAAAACATCATAGACAACAGGTCCCTAAACAGTAAATAAATAGCCTGGGGTGTGCTTTCAGTATCTCTCACCCAACAGTTGTGGATTCTGGGGCTGTACTAGGTGAATAGACTACAAATAATTTAAGCATGTATACTCTCTTCAAATAGCACCTGGCACTGCTGGGGACAGCATACTGGGCTAGAGAATACCTGTGATAAATCTAGTTATTGCAAATTACAGAGTGTATGGCCCCCAAGATGCATCATATGTTTAGAAGTCCATGGTTCCAAACACAAATATCATCTCTGTTAACTTTAGAGGTAGCTGATAGAGCGCTGCTGTGATTTTTAGAATTTAAGGGTAATGCAGCAAAAATCCTCTTTATGTTTGATAAAGCAGGATGTTACATATAAATTCCCAGTTTCACTGTTAATATTCATTAAGTGCGACCGTCAAAGGCCTTTGGAGAAATGCTAAAAGTAGAAGCGTTCTCTGCACTGGAATTTACAATGGTCCAAATCCTATCTCCCATGTCAGTCTTGAATACATAGATGCCTTGCCAGGGATATTTATAAGATTTCTTAAGAGTCTATCCATATCCTACTCTCAGTGATTACTAGTGGTTGTTGCCTTCGAGTAACAACAGTACTTACTACCTTAAAGGTTCTGGTACCGTAGCTTACAGAAAAATGGACAGTGGACATGAGTATTTTGACCTTTTCAGATATCCATCCTTCTGCAAATCCATAACCTTTCTGGCATCCTTTCTTCTTCCCTGACCAAGACAAACAACCATCTACTGCTAATAGGTCATTCTGTGTCCATGGCAGATTAAGCGGGAGGGTTTGGTCTGTGAAAGTCAACAAATGACAAACCAGACATTTCTGCAGCCTCTTCTTGGAGGGATTTAATCAGAACAAAGCAGAGAAGGTTCATCATGCCACTGCCACATGGAAAATGCCCTGACAACAATACAAATTTTGCCCAGGAGAGAATTGTACTGTCTTTAAAAGGTTATCTGTGTAAGAAATAGCATTGATAGGAGAATTAACTCAAAATATGGTTGAAATGAATTTTAAACAATGAGTTTTGGATTAATTTCTTATTAATGTGAAAGGAAAATAATCATAAATGCTAACCTGGGAAGAATACAGAATGTGTTTTCACTCAGAATAAATTCAGTATTTCCAGCATTTCAGATTAGTTGATCATATTCCCCTCAGACATTTTCTTCTCTGTAATCAATGTTCTTTCCTAGTCAGTCTGCAGTAATCCACTTTTTACTGCCCCTGTGTGGGCTTTGAAGGTTTGTTTTTTTTCCATAGACATTGGAATTTAAATATCCATCTCTGACTGTTTTAATTGAGAGTTCTGCTAAGCATTTGGGGGTTTGGAGGCAAACACTTCACTATAAAGTCGTGCATATGCTGTTTCCAGTAGTGCACAGGAAACTCATTCTGCTCATGCATTAATTTTATATATTATGCAGGTTTGTATATGTGAAATTAATTTGCTTTGTTTTCAAAGTCAGTAATAATGAAGCAAGGCGTTATGAGCACAAGCAGTCGCAGGCTTATATTACTGTCTAGGTATATTAAATGCTTCAGAAAGATTTTTTTTAATACTGATTAATACTAAAATTAATCATAGAGTATTTCCAGTCTTCTTCCAACATTAATGAATACATGCCCTTGTAAAATAGAAAAATATAACCTTTCTATTCTTTAATTGTTGTAGAGAATGCAAATTGCTATAGATGCTATATAAACCAAAATAAATAGAGAATGTAAGATCTTTAATGTGGGAAGAACTGCCTTCGTGGAGCACTCTGAAACAGGAAGCTGCTAGAAGCGTCTCTCTCTCAGAGAGCAGCAGTAAGAGCAGGCTGCTATTAGCATTGCTATTAAAAACAAAAAAAAAAAAGAGCAGCATACTACTTTGAGATCAATATTTAATCTAATGCAACCCCTTGATTTCTCTCACTGATCTCAAACAGGTTATATGGTTGTTCGAAAAGGAAGATTGAGAGTGTTTTCTGGTAGTCAGTAGAGCTCCACATAGACTAGGAGCATGTGCTGACTTGATTCAGCCATTGGTTGCCATGCGTCATCTATATGAAGAGTAGAAGTACACTAAGATCATCTATGATTTCACAGAAATCATGCATCCTAATACTGTATAAAACAATAGCAATCAGCTAGAGTCAAAAGAGATACCTTTAATAACCAGCAAGGAATATATCACAGAAAAAAAAAATGCAGGTGCAACTGTTCTTTGGGAGTAATTCTAAATTCTGTTTGCATGTGATTTCTGGCCTTTACAAGTGGTTTTATAAAACAAAGCACATTGGCCAAAAAAACCCCACAAATCTTCAATAACCCTCCTCAAAAAAAGTTATTAAAACTAACAATAACTCACAGATGTTGTTCTAAGGTGAATTAGCTATATCCTCCAAAAGGAAGACATGTAAATGTTTGATAGAGCCTTATGAATTTTCTATCAGCTCTGGGAAGTGTAGATTTTAACAGCCTACAAAAACGATTCCACCATTTTAAAAAACAATCTGGAACCAATTGAAAAATAAAGGGAAATTTTACTTAAAAATTGTTTTCAATTTCTGCCATTTTAACTGCAACAGCAAGATTCAAAGATACAATAAGCCAAAAATGGAAACTAGTTCAAAACGGGTTGAAGAATAAGTGCAAAATTTAAATTCAAATCACTGGATATTTCAGCCAAGATCTGCATCTGTAGCACATCTACTGTTGTGCAGTGACATGGGCTGCCTGAAAGTAGTTGGTCAAGGCGTATAATTGAAGTTACATTCTAGTATTTGTATTCAGGCATTGTGCAGGGTTATTACTCAGCAAAAGCAATGCTAAGGAGGGTGCAGGGTGTTAAAGGGCAAGGAAGGCATTAGCAGAACCATGAAACATTCATATATTGCACATTTTGCTGATATATTAATGAAAATACATTCATGAAAGTGAATGAATCTGGCTAGCTGATCAGTTGCTTCCCTTAAGCAGTCCGCTCCTGGATTCACTGCAATTCTGTTGAATTGCCTTGAGATTTTCTTAGGGAATTTCACATGAGGCAGAAAGGGCAGAATGATCTTGTGCATGTTTTTGTAACTCTTTTAAGCTTTACCCGGAAAGAGGAGCCTGCTACTACTGCTATTTGTCATGGGTGTGCTGGGGAGCACAAGATGATGATCTTAACACAAGATGATAAAAATTTTACAGGAGATACTACAGACAACTGCATAGTTTGAATCACGAAGTTCATAGCTCTGCTTCTCTGCTGTAGGAAGCACTATAATACCAGTGAAATTCTGTCTAGGATAAGGAGGCAGGGGGAAAAGAAAGATTGAAATGTACTATTGTGCAATGCAAGTATACTGAAAATTTCTTGCTCAACTCCAGTTTTGTGTGAAGCTAGACTAAAAAAAAAATATATATACAAATAAGTACCCCAGCTGCCACAAAAAAAGCTGAAATAGCTAAAAAAAGAAGTCCTTTTTTCAGTGAATCATGAAAAAATATTCTCCAAATCTAAAAAACAAGCAGAAAAAAAAAAGAACATAAAAAAATCTTTTGGGGATCCATCCTAAGTGTTTCATTTTATCCTAAAAAAGAAAAATTAAGGAAAAAGGAGCTCTCTGGATTTTTATTTCAAAGTTATGGGACCTGTTTACTTTTCTTTTCATATAGATAATTTTTAAACTTTCACTACATTATAAAATTTGAAAAATTTTGATTCAAAATGCCAGAAAAGAAGTATTTCCACATTTAGCAATTCTATGTTGGAAGGAAGGGGGAAAAACACAGCAAAATTCTTTCCTAAATTCAAACCAATTTTTAAAAGATTTTTATGCTTTGCCAATCATTTTGATAAATTTAATATTCCTCAAAAATTTTTATCCATTTTAACTTAAGACCTCTAAACACTGAAGTGTCCATACTACCACTATTTGCTGCTACTGACATTTCATAGCTCCCTTCATATTTGCTTTTCTGATTGACTCGAAGATGGATTACTGCTACTTCATCAGGAAGCAAACAGCCCATAGCATATTTTCAAGCAATATTTAAGCCAATACAAACAGGATCTCTGATTGTTTTTCTGTTTGCTTGTTTGTTTGTTGCAGCAGAAACCTGCTGTTTCTCCACAGGCTAGAAAACTCCTGGCATCTTCTACTTCCAGGTCCTGCACTGCAAATAGTTTCTCTTAAAACTGAAAACAAACATTTACTAAATCAAGTAAAAGGGTCGCAGGTGCATATTACTGGCTGTTTTTATTGTGGATTTTCAAAGATTCTGAGTCACCACAGATATTTTTAGCTGTGCTTTAACCAGTTTTTCTACTACATTGCCTAGATGGAAATTATTTTAATAGAAGTTTGATTTTGATTCTCATTTAGTTTCAGATCCTCTGTCAAATAATTCAGTCTTTCAGATTTCTTTCTAAGACACAGATCTGTAGCTATTTAACTTTTTTATTTTGAATGGTATATTATTTACATGACTTAGGACATAAAGTCTTTTAATTATGTTTATGGATTTATATAGACATATGAGACCAATAACTTTTTTTTTTAATTCCAAAAAATTGACTTATAGGGCTGATAGAAAATTCTTGAGACTTCATAAAATTAATACCTGTGTCACTGTTGTTCTTGTTTATCTTAAAACATCACCTGTTATTTATTGATGACTCAAATAAGGTTTTTGTGCTGAAAAATGAGCTATAGTTTCTGCCTATTATTATAAGCAAAGTGAAGCCTAAGTATATAATTTTACAAACTCTTTTTGAGAGATAAGTTCATTTTAAATTGGTGTCCAGTATTTGCTCATTTGTGGCTATTCTTATGCATAAATTAATAGTCATAGGGAATTACCTTCTGATTATTTGTTTACTTCTTATTTATTTCTTTTGAATAAAGCTTTGCTTTAAGAATCATCATGTCTGGAGTTATTTCAGAGCAGATATATTTGTATAACATGTCTCAGAGGGTAAAAGTCTGAAATGGAGAGTGATGGAAATAGTGACATAACAAATCTTCTTTATTTCTGATTTCTTTTCTAGATGATTCTCATCTAAATCCATAACAGTAAACAAATCATTCATCAAAAATAAGGAATGATTCAAAGTGGAAAAGGTTTTGCAAAGGCTTACCAGGGAAACAAGAGCCCACTGCATGAGAAGAGGAAGAAGAGTTTGGCTTGTATAGCCTTTTAAAATAGAGGCTCAGAGGAGACGTTATTGCTCTCCTTAAATACATAAAAGGAATGGTTATTGATAGGAGGGAAAATAACTACTTTCTCCAGAGGAAATTGTCAGTAGAAGAGCAAATGATCATAAATTAACCATTTATGTATTTTCAAATGAGAAGAACAGCCTTGTGTGACAGAACATTAAAATTCAGCAACAGCTTTTCAATAGCATCAATACATAGGCTGATCAATTCATGGGAGAGATTATGTGACCTAATTACTTATAGTGTCTGGGTCTGAACTCAGTGATCTGAGAGGTCTTTTCTGTCCTATGTTTGTAATATTTTAGTCAGCCCTAGCCAAAGGCTTTTGTGATTAAACTTCTACATGTGATACCAACATTTCAAATCAGGAATTTCATTCTTGTAAGTTATAAAGCATACTGAAATCTCTATGCACATTTTTATCTTAAAGTTATAACTCTCAATCGATTTGTATTTTTGTGCATTCATTCTAATTAGGTGTAATTTGGGGGGTTTTACTTTTTTAAGAAGATGCAAGAATATATGCTCTCAAAAGAATCTGAGCTTTCAAAGAAGTACATAGAAACTGGTGAGTTTTTTTTCTTTTATATGTGGTTTATTTACTATCCTAAGACTGTTCACAAATTTAATCATAATTACATCATAATTTCTGCTGAAAATAATGTTTCAAGGTAGTAGTTCCTGTATCCTGGTACAGTATGGGAAAACTATGTTCTATTCCCTTTTCTGGGGTGAACTCATCATGCTATGTCAGAAAGTACCTATCTGTATATTCTGTCATGGAATATTCCCACTTGCTATCTAGTTAATGTGGATCGGAGCTAGACCCTGACTTCAGACAGCTGGGTGTCCTACTAGGTATATTGGAAAAGTTTTTGGCCTTACCAAAACAAGAAAGACTGAGGGATATGAGACAGTAAAAACACAACTCCTATCTAAATAGAATGTTTCTTCCAAAACTGGAGAGGGAAGAGGGAAAGAAGACAAAAGTTCTTTCTGTCTTGAAAGCTGAGGGATTTCTTTTGAAGGATCTGAATGTCATTAACAACATGATAAAATTGGACATAGGCATTGTCAGGGATAAGCCTCTTGAGTTAATGAGGCAGGGACTATGTTGCATCTACCACTATGCAGGCAGGCACCCAAATACCGTAAATTATCCTCTCTCTCCTTTGAGAAAAAGATACCAGCTTCCATATCAGATCAAAAGCCAGAACAGAAGATGGACATATGGATCCGTCATGCAAGGCCTGCCAAAATGTCCATAAATCTATCTCACTGATCTACTAAGGCTTACATGACCAGCTTACATAAGGGAATTTATGTAGTTGTAGCTGCTGAATATTCCTGAATGTGAATTTCATCAACAGCCTCTGCATAGTTTGAGAACCCACAGAGACTAAAGGCCTGGATGATTTCATTGTCAGTGATGGAGCTGTCACCACAAAAACAATAAGCCTCTAACTGGTAATAGTAAGGAGTTGCAACGCTTTACAGGGCAGATGACATCCTCTTGAACATAGGTATGGGTTTTGGAAAATATGTGTAAAGGCGTAGCATCAGTTTGTGATGGAGGGTCCACGCAGCACCTCTCTACATCTGAGCTTTTTGCTATCTTACTGCTTTACATCCTAAAGAGGATGTGATGTCACTGCTCTGTTTTCAACTGCTTGGCTCAGAACTGCTGGTTGACCATAGCCAGAGCAGTCACAATAGCAAGGAAGGACTTCCAAAAATGCATTCTACTTCTCTTTTTCCTCTAGTGGCGAAAGAGCCACAGGAGGTTCCGTGCCAGCTCATGCATATTAACTCCTCCATATAGCCATTGCATTATTTAAGTCTTGCATTCCTCCACTACAGTGCACTGCAGTGTACATTGTCCAAACTCAGAAGGAGAAGATGGCTGGACATCAGGGTTCATAGAATCACTCAAAAATAGTGGGAGGAAAAAGAGGCAGGTGGTGGCATCAGCCTTGATGTGGACACAGGTGTGTTACCTTTATATGCATGAGAGACAGAAAGGACGGAATAGGATTTTCTAGAGGGACCCACAGAGGGAGCAAAAATTTTGGGATGGTTCCTCCTCAGAAAGCTTTGAGCACCAAAGTATCCAATCTGAAATAGGTCTCTAACCATAATGGAGATGCAAGAAATCACGCCATCAATCATTTTAGTGTATTGATCTGCTCCTACTGTGCCAAGTTCCTTGTTATTGCAGGCATAGCCCAATGTAAATAAGAATCCCTTGTTACATAAGAATAGATATAAGATCTAGGTATTTAGTGTTTTCCCATAATAATGTGTGAGATAATGCTTATGGAAACTAAGAAAGGATCAGTCAACTGTTGTCTCCCAGATATGGCACCTGCAACAGCGTGGAAATTAAAACTAGGAAAATAGTGGGGAGAAATTTATTGTAGTTATGATAAAAGAATTTTTCCAGAGTTGCATTTTCTGTCTAAAGATTTAGTTACTAGTTGGCTTAGGAATCATGGTGCACAACAGCAAAAAATACAGTAAAGTTGGTTAACTTTTTAGCATAGTAGCAATATTTTGCTGTAAAAGTTGATAAAAAGGGAACACTTTAACAGAAGTTAATGTTTCCATGTTATTTTGACATTCTTATCAAATTAGCTTAATTTAAAAAATGTCAACATGTACAAGTTGTTAGAGCCTTTATGCTGATATTATTCTACACTATTCCAATATACACATTAAACAATTATACTATGATGATATGTTGCTTTCTCGAAAGAAGAGTCCTGAGGAAGGAGAAGGGAGTAAAGGGTGGATAGATGGAATTCAAACTTTCATTTTTGGATCTGTATGCTACACAGCACAGTTCCTATGTCTTCCTGTGTATTTCTTCTATCTTATCACTTTACAATTTTATAGCAAGCTAAAACTGTTCTTTTACTAGATATGTAAGAGAACTCATGGAAATGGAACTCACTGAAAAACTCATAGAAAAAAGTATAACACAGACGTACAGACCCTTTTAGATAGCAACAACTATAATTTTAGTTGATAATGCTCGTTTCAGATCCTTCAGATCCTTTTAGCATGTAGGAAGGCAAATGCAGTAAGCATTTTTCAGGATGGCAGGCTGCATTCCTAATTGTGTGGACATCAGTATTGACATTAGCTAGCAGAAGAAAAAGAAAAATGGATGACAATATCTGGCAATTTTTAATAGTAAAACTTGAGTTCTTTTTTTCTATTACATCTACATTTTTAGCATAAGGTTTTGCCTATCATTGCTTACTGAATTTTGTTGAATTTGAGATTTTCTGCAGCTCCCTTTTATGGTTTTGTTGGGTATTCTTAATTTCATAGGCCAATTTGTACAGGTAAGTAAGTGAGCTAGGGCTAGATAATAGGAAACTCTTATTTGGGGAATTTAAGATGAAATCACATTCACAGATGCTGAAACAACTTCATTGTTTCCAGCCAAAGAATTTAAAGAGAAAAGTTTGCAAACTCTCCATGCTATATAATTAAAAAATCTTACAAATATATCATCCTACTAAACCAACCCTTAAAATTAATGCTTTGTTGATACAATGAATATCTCTATAGATGTCGTTTCTGTCTGCATACTCTGATAGTAAAATATCAGTTGCTTAAAGATTTTAGGTTGTCTTAACAAGACTTCCAAGAGCACAATTAGAGGAACAATTTCAAACTTAATTTTTCAAAACTTTCCAAGCTAGAAAAGTAACATTAGGACCTTCCAAGATGTGAAAATGGCATAGGAAAATGAGGGAAAAAAACCAAGAGCTTTACTTATTTGCAAGGTGAAAGAGAGCAAAATACTGACAAATGTTTCCTTCATCATTTAAAGCCATATTACAAGGGAGGAGATTTGCAAGATTTACAGTGTTGTGAAAGTGTAGGCTGACTGCAATTTTCTAGCTGTGCAGCAGAAAAATCAATTTCACCGGCTTTTATGAGCACCCTGAGCGGCTGACCAGCCAACCACAGCCAGTGTGGTAAGACAGACGCACCATCACCTCACATGCTCTGAAAAGAAAACTGTTCTGGTAGTCCTGATCCAGTAATGCTAAAAGGCTCTAAATATCCAGTGATACTTACACTCCTAATTCCTTGACCAGAATATAATGCGCAGACAGTAAGGAGGAGTTTGGTGCCTAAGCTAGGGCTCATGATCTAAATCCCAAATCCTTTCCCATATGGACTTCCCATAAGACCTCAGCCAAGCTTCTGAGGCCTATGTCAAGAAGGGGACATACACCTTATAGACTGCCTCTTAAGCTGTCTTCAAGAATTCATGGTCCTGTGTCAGATACTCATGCTTCCCATATCAAGTTTCTTATTGGAAGTGTTTAGTACTTAAGAATGATACTTGTGAATGCAGGGAACCACTAAAGTACACCAGTAAGAAACTAAATAAGCGGTGGAGAAAAGGACCTGTGCCCTTGAAATATAAGCGAAAGTTGCTTCTGTGCAAAATTGTGAGCCTTCTTCTGGACCGAGGTATTTAAGACATGGGCTAAGCTCAATCCTTTCTACCAAAAGGGATGCTAATGCAATATTTGAGTGATTTTTTTTTCCTTCACAGCTTTTACTCAGTGTCTATTTTATTCAGGAAATAATTCTCTGCACAGGACTTGTACAGATCTGCCCTTTATCTACCTATGTGCCAAGCCATCTGGCTGTGAGCAAGCTGCAGTCAAAAGGTGCTGTGTTTGAGCTAAGAATCCCACAGAGAACACAAGTATTTCTGAACGGAACTGGCTGGCACCCCCTGGCTCGGGGCTGAAGAATCAGCTACAGGTGAATCAAAAGGCTATAAGCATAGGCTGTTTTTTGATGTTAGATAGCAGACAGAATCCAGGTGAGAGCTTTAGTCCTTTTTATTTTTGTAAACGAAATTTAAAGGTTAAAATTTGGAGGTAACACTTACCACATGTCTCTTGTTCACACAAACCAAGGAGGTTAGAGCACTTGGCCAGTGCTATAGTTTTCTTCAACCTCATGTGCAAAAATTATAAGGAGCTCATGTACTATGTAGTGGAGTCACTGTAGGAGCCATCAAGAGATGTATAGATTGCAGCAATATAATCATGGATGCTTAATTGTATGAATACTTACTTGTCTGTTATACTGAATTTTTATGATATATTAATTGATGGGGAAATATTACCTCCTAAGAACATTTTTGCAAATTGTAATTATAGTCTATGATTTGGTTAGATATGCTGCAGAGCTGAATGCTCAGGCTGTTTTCTTTAACCTTAACTCTATTTGAAGCAAATGATAAGTGTTCTCAGGAGCAGACTTAGTACAAAATGAAAAGATTTATAAAATATTCATCTCACTGAAGTAATGGCATGAAAAGCCCAGTTTTCAATAAGCCTTAGACTGGCTTAGCATTTTCCTTGCAGAAGTTGTGGGCATACAAATGGTAAAGGTATGACAGCATTGTCAGCGAATTGGCCCAAAGGCCAGAAGCTCTGAATTTGAGACCTACTAGCTTCTCAGCCACTGACTAATGTGAATTTGGGCAAATTATTTAAAGGTGAATTTTCAAGTAAATCTTTGCAAGGTCCAAGTGCCAAAAGCCCAAGGTGCTGTTCTGTTACATACTTTTAACAGGAAGACTGTCTCCACAGAATATAAGACTTCGTGTTTGTAAAGCATGTAAACAAAAAAAAAAAAATCGAAACATCTAAGCAAAAGCAGTTGGGATGGAGAGATGATGAGATCTTCAAACTGAAAAAGAAAATGCTTTAATGTAGCCTGTGGTGAGTGAATGAATGTGTTCCTCTAAGCAAATTCTATGTGGGAACAGGATTCTTTTCTCCTTTTGTAGATACAGTATCATGTAACAAGCTTCTAATTTGTTGTTTTTAGAGTAAACATATGAAGGGAATTATTTGAAGTGGTGAATGTCTAGGCCTACTGAAAGAAAGATGCTTTCAAACTATATCTCTTAATGCCAGAATGAAGGATGAGTGGCATTCTGCATTTCATTTTTCAGAACAGTAAATTAGATTCTCTAATTCACTGATAACCAAGATGATTCTCTAAAATAGAAGCACATGCTCATCTACCATAGGTTATGCTGAAAATTTCACTTCAAGAAATGTTGCCAGCTACTGTTAAGATATCCTTGGAGGACAAGCAGACATTGATCAAATGACAAAGGCTTCTGTCATGTCTCCTTTAGAAGAGATCGTGTGGTCAGAGAATTTCATGTACTGGCATTGGGATCCCAGGGCTATGGTTGAGTGCTTGACATTATCTGAGGAAATAACTGAGTTCAGAAATCAGAACCTTCATCTACATTACACAGTTTTGTAGATTAAACAGTTTCATTGTTTAATATTGCTGGTACATAGATTTAATAATCAATATATTGTTGTTTCAAGATCAGTGTGTTTTGGGGACTCTGGAGTTCTACGCCCCAATGTTTTCTCCAGTATTGTTCAAATTTAGTTAATAAAGATCTCCAACTTCTGTAAAGAGATTCCATTGTGGAAAAGATAATCTAATTCTAGATCTTAAGATCCAAGTAGGCCCTGAAGACTGTATGTAACAGTGAAGACCAGAATGATTACAGATTTAACGTAATATAAACACTTCTTAATTATAACATTCAGGAAAAAAGGAAATTACTGTTTTTCAAAGGATTTATTAATTTTCTTGCTATATATTTTCCATCTTTCTCTAAGTATTAACTTTTTAAGTCTCAACAGTGTTATGATATGCTTCCTTAACACTTCAGAGTAATTCAAGCAAGTAGTCTGGAAGCAGAATCCACAGCCTAATTTCCTATGGATTTGTGTCTGCTGGTCGGATTCTCGACTGTGAAATAAAGAATGAGCTTCCAAATGAAACCCTTCCTGTCATTGCAGCATTTATAACTATGCTCTCTTTTGTGGATGTTCTGACACTTAATAGATGATGAGGTGACTCTGCAGCTGTTACTTTTTTTTATCCCTCATTCATTTCTGCTTAGCCTATGTCTTAAAACTCACGTTTCTTAAAACAGTGCTATATTCCTGTCTCAGAAATTATTGAAAGGCATAGATACAGAGAAATGGACAGAATAAGTTGCAAATTGCGTAATATTCACTTATAAAAGAAAATGGGATGAAATATAAGGACATCTGAACATTTACCCTGGCAGTTAAGATATAATTTAAACACCTCTATATGTATTATTAAATAACTATGACAATGTAGATTTCTTGCCTGTGAAAAACTGGTAAAATGGGGAATATATCTGATGACAATCCATTGCTCTATCACTCACCTGAAGATACAAATTGCTAGTGAGGATTTTCACAGAACCAGAGAACAAAACAGGTAGTCCTTCTTCCACTTTCACACCATGCTCTTCCCCACTTCTCAAAAGAATGATGGTTTTCAAAGGGGTTAAGACACCACTTTCTATATATAACATATTCCACTAAATATAGTCAATGACAGCTAATCAGATTACTGACAAAAGCCCAGTCTATTAAAAAAAAATGTATGCTTCAGGACAAGGTTTCTCTGTAACTGATTGATGGGAACAGTAAATCTGTTCACTAAGCTAGTTTGAATATAGTAAAGTCAGCAAATGCCATTCTTATGCAGGAATGTGTATTCGACACAATATTTGATGGAGCAAAGATGAATGTCACTTAAAAGAATATGTCACAGAAAGGATAAGGTCACCTTACTTTTACTTTACATCTATTTTGACAACTACTATAGACACACATCTGCACTTATCTGGTTTGAAAGTTCCAAAACCAGCTTCCTTTTGAAAAAGCTTAATTGAAGGTAGGCAGTGCTAGGTTAAGGTGACAAAACATTTTAGGGCTCTCAGCTGCAGCATACCCCAGATGGTGGGAACAAAGAATAGAGCCACA
The DNA here is from genome assembly GCF_028389875.1 of Rhea pennata. Lineage (NCBI taxonomy): Eukaryota > Metazoa > Chordata > Aves > Rheiformes > Rheidae > Rhea > Rhea pennata. Next base: position 136,608,804 of record NC_084664.1, read on the forward strand.
TAAAGTGGTTTCACTCTTCCTGTGCTGCACTTAGGCACGAAGGAGAGTGTCTTCTTCACAGTGGAGGGCAGAAAGACTGGTGGTTGGTAAGCTGAAACTGGTTTAATCAGATTGTCCAGTATCTGAAGCACAATGCATTCATTGCGCATTGACCCGTTCCCTCACCCGCCAGCAGTTCGCCAGAGGACTTTATGAGGAAGTTTAGTTAGATGTCTTAAACTTCAGTGAATACATACTGTATGATTTGTAAACCTCCGAAAATGCTGCTCTAAACATCATTCTCAACAGTCTCCTGTGCTGGACAGTGGGGAACGGAGATTTAATTTTTTAGTACTAGTGTAAATAGAGAGAAATCGATGGAATTGCTTTAGATTCTTAGTAAGATGTGTGGTTGAACTTGCATTCAAAATAGGCTAATTTATAGATGTAATGCATTCCACAGCATTTGAAACTAACTTAAAGAAAAGAAATCAAAGATTTAGAAATTATTGGTACAAATTCCTTGAGAAGACTTTTAAAATAAACTTAAGGCTCTCAATAAGGAATGAGTCTGAACCATGAGGAAAGAAATAATACCACAGCACTTATTGCAATGCACAGAAGCTGCTATCAATGGGAATTTACATTAGAAATTTATACGTAGCATATGTACTATGGAATTTCCATAGTTATAATATCTCAGGACCTCACAATAACCTTGTAGGAATAAACAGTATTTTCTTAGTTTTTTTTCTTATTTAGAGATCACTAACAGAGGTACAGCAAAATGAAGTAAGACTTCTTCTACTAAAGTTATTCACTGAGTACAAAATCTGATTCTTCATAATTTTCACTGTGCTACTGCCATGCCTAGGTAGTACCTACGGTCTGTAATTGCCTAAATTTATGACAGTGGAGTTTCTTATACCTAGCGTTCTGTTCTGAATGTGATTAAAAATGTTCTTTTCAGCCACGACAGCACTGAGGTTATCTTACACAAGTCCTGTCAGGACTCACAAACTTAGCAAATTCATTTTGTTTGGGTGAAAGGATGATTTAAAAATTTAACAGATTGCTCTACACAATATAGCTAAAAGAGAAGATGTTGCCACCACTACTTTCTTCAGACAGCTTAAGGACTCACCCAAAAATCTGAGGCCTAATTGCCTCCTCTGCCTGACAGCCCTTGAATCCCTATCTCCCACTTCCTGGTGGGATATCTAGCAACCAGACTAGTGGGTATTCTCAGGTGAAGTGCTAAGTTTGTCTCCTTTGCAGAGGGTGCTTCATTTTGCTGAAACAATCAACAGCTCAGTGAACTATTCAGTGAAAATGTGAATGTCACTCACTGCTCTAATGATGCTGTTCTTCTTCGAAGGGGAATACTTGCATCTAATGAATCCACAAGTATTTCCAATTGCCTAAACACTGGAACAGAGTGCACAACACAGATTTCCCTATCGACATGCTGGAGAGTGAAACTTTTGCTTGCTCTGTTCATTATGTATCAAATGTATAATGAATTATTTAATTATCACATGCAAGAGGCACTCACTTGCAGAGGCATCCTGTGACAGATCACCAGAGCCTCTGCTGCTCGGGTCACTCTTGTGAGAGGGGGAAAAGGCTGGCATCTTCTCAGAAAGAGTGGTGAGCATGCAGGGGAGTGTTGTAACTACTGTAACATCAAATACCTTCTTCATGTTATAAGAAAATGCTCTTGTAGGTATGTAACTTTTGAAGAAACTTGAGACATTAAGTATTTCTTATCCTTGGTAGTTTTAACCAAATTACTGCTTACCATTTTGAACTCTTTGCTCTGACTTTACCAGCTCATGGCGTCAGATTTTATTCAGTAGTTAGTCAACTAGAAGTCTGTGGCGAGGTTTCATTAGCAGCAAGCATGTTCGATGCAAGGAAAAGGTCTTCATGATGTTTGAGAAGTCACCGACACAACTCTAACAGGCAGATTTGGAAAAATCTAATGCTTGGAACATAAAATCTCCAAAACATGATTAAGAATATGTGAAAAGTACCTTACCTGTCTTCACTGCATTCATATTCAGGCTTATGAAAAGGCCTGCAAAATGTTCTGTCTCTCAGCTTGTGTTTTATTATTTAAGTAACCAGAAGAAACGTGGAGGGAAAAATCTTACAAAAATAAAGAGAAGGGGATTGAAGCAATTTATCAGTGGCAGATTATATCCTTTCTCTGTTGTGGAACTATCTTCAATAAGATTAATGACAGAAACAAAATGAGTTTAACAGAGAAATCCTGTCGGGATCAAATGTTCGTGCAATGCAACTACATGTAATCTTGTTTCAGCTGATTAGATTGTTTTATCAGAAACCCAGGTAGAAATGTAGTGAAAGAGGGAGCTCAGCAAGATACTTCCAAATTAAAGTGTATAATTGTAGACACAAGTCATGCTCATTTGCATGACTGATGCACATGCAGGAAGAGTTTATAACAGTGCATTTCAACAAGCTGTCACCTTTCTGTGTTGTAATTCAGATGTACCGTTTCAGCGAGAGGTTGTTCAGGTAATTCCAAATGAAGCAAGAAAGTCTCAAGATTTGGTCTAATGCTGTCTAATAAGGGAAATCAAACTTAGATGTTTAATTTATCTGAAAAGGATCATCTGTGTTTTTTCTAGCTAATATGTAGAACATATTTCCTTTCATGGCTATGCTAAGACAATACTATGCTTCCCCTAAAAAAAATCTTCCTGTTTGTTTGAGTTTTATTTCTTTTCTGGAATACAGAAGTACATTCCATACTGATATTTTTGATGCTCCAAGTACAGATAATCAGATCTCTGATTTATGAAGAAATACAGAGGTGATATGATTGAATTCTGAAGAAATTACTGCACAATTAAGTTTTGATATCCTATTCACTATATGTATATTTGGGTAGAGTCAAATAATTTATTCTTTTATGAAAAAGTACAAAAGGCCATAGTAAATCTCTTATCTTTTGAAAAAACAACTTGATGAAGCAGTGCTTATTTATATTTACTAGAAGTTTAACTGAGAGAGGATTTTGAATGATAGTGGGACAATGGCAAAATCTCCAACTGTTACTCATGTAAAGTTTTTTTTTATTGTACCTATTTGTATCTTATAAGAGAAATTGCTAAATGCTCAAAGGACAGCGAAGTATTCAACTCTGGTTGCCTGTAATTCTTCTAAATTAAGACGTAAAAGGAAAACATTCCATTACTCACGTGTAACATCTTTTAAGGTTGTGTTACATAGTTGTCTCCTTTCTCCTCAGCCAATCATTTTCTATTCTTTTTTAAAATGCCTAGATAACTGAGGTAAAAGTCAGACTCAGTTTCTGGCAAAATAAGAAACTTACAGCTTAAATATATTGCCTTTTGATTATTACAAATTAAAGCTGATTGCTTACCTTTGCAGATTTTTTCTTAGAGAAAACAGTTTAAGTATGAATTTTAATTTGCTTTGGAATATTCTTGTAATGCAATTTTAGACTTTTAAAATACATTTTTAATATCCTGTCATCTAAGTCATATGCTTTGATAGCGCTAAGGTGGTCAAAACCATGTCCTTGAATTAGGAATTGTAGAAGGTTCAAAACCACAACTGACTACTTACAAATCAGTAGGATGCTTTTTTCAGTCTGTTCTGATTAACTAGGTACTCAGTATACAGCTTGCAACACCTGTGCCTCTTCTAAAGAACTGATTTATTGGAGTACCCCTTCAAAGCGCTATAATGTGAAGAGAAAATAATCACAGAACAAAAATTTAGCAGTCTGTGGGCAAGTGATCATGCCTTGATTTTTTATGTTGTATGCAAACAGAATGAAGTCCAAACTAATAGCATTGCATGTTTCTACACAGATGACTGGCTGGGTAGATGAGGGGAGAGCAGTGGACATTGTGTACCTTGACTTCAGCAAGGCTTTTGACACTGTCTCCCATAACATTCTCCTAGACAAACTCAGGAAGTGTGGGTTAGACAAGAGGACAGTGAGGTGGATTGAGAACTGGCTGAAAGGCAGAGCTCAGAGGGTCGTCATCAGTGGTGTAGGTCCAGCTGGAGGCCTGTGGCTAGTGGCATCCCCCAGGGCTCAGTGCTGGGTCCTATCCTGTTCAAGTCCTTCATCAATGACCTGGATGAGGGGACAGAGTGCCTCCTCAGCAAGTTTGCTGATGATCCAAAAGTGTGAGGAGTGGCTGATACAGCAGAGGGCTGTGCTGCCATTCAGAGAGACCTGGACAGGCTGGAGAGTTGGGCAGAGAGGAACCTCCTGAGGTTCAACAAGGGCAACTAAAGGGTCCTGCACCTAGGGAAGAATAACCCTAGGCACCAGGACAAGCTGGGGGCTGACCTTCTGGAGAGCAGCTCTACAGAGAAGGACCTGGGAGTGCTGGTGGATGACAAGTTGACCATGAGCCAGCAGTGTGCCCTTGTGGCCGAGAAGGCCAATGGTATCCTGGGGTGCATTGGGAAAAGTGTTGCCAGCATGTCGAGGGACGCTATCCTGCCCCTCTACTCAGCCCTGGGAAGGCCTCATCTTGAGTACTGTTTCCAGTTCTGGGCTCCCCAGTACAAGAGAGACATGGAGCTACTGGAGAGAGTCCAGCATAGGGCTACAAAGATGATCAGAGGGCTGGAGCATCTGCTCTATGAGGAACAGCTGCGAGAGCTGGGCCTCTTCAGCCTGGGGAAGAGAAGCCTGAGGGGGGATCTGATCAATGTGTACAAGTACCTGAAGGGAGGGTGTCAAGGGGACAGGGACAAACTCTTTTCAGTTGTCCCGTGTGACAGGACAAGAGGCAATGGGCAGAAATTGAAGCACAGGAAGTTCCACCTGAATGTGAGGGGGAATTTCTTCACTGTGAGAGTGACGGAGCACTGGACCAGGTTGCCCAGAGAGGTTGTGGAGTCTCCTTCTCTGGAGATCTGCAAGGCCCGCCTGGACGCAACCCTGTCTACCATGCTGTAGGTGACCCTGTTGAGCAGGGGGGTTGGACTAGATGATTTCCAGAGGTCCCTTCCAACCTTACTGATTCTGTGATTCTATGATCCGTATTTAGATGTGCATGATGTTTTTGTTTCAGAAAGGTAGGAACAATTATGAACTAGCAGCTAGCTGGTAAATATCTGAATGGATGGGTGGGGCTTAATAAGAGTAAAGAAGAAATAGAGTTGATTTTATTGTGTATACTCCAACATACATAACTCCACAACTGAGACAGAACAAGCTGATTAAAGAGTGGAAGTGAAAAGTTCTATTCCAGTAATCTTGCAGAAAAATTTGAAAAATCAGAAGGTCTAGAACACAGATATTTAAAACATGTGGAAAATAATCAGCTAACAAGCATTTTGGGCTATACATGTTGATTTTCAGTAAAGTTTGAAGCACAAGGGAAATTCCAGAGAACTGAAAAAAAGCTTGTCTTAAGCCAGTATTTTAAAAAGGCAAACTGCTGTTCAATCATCAGTCCTAGGCAAATAATAGAATATCTGACATCATAATTAATAATTTTATTCCTATCTTTCTTAATATCATCATTACCTTATGAAAAATGAATCTTTTCAATCTAACCTGATTTTTTTTTTTAGATTACAGCTCTGGCTGATAAGTTATATCACTAATGTATTTATTTTTTAAACTTCTGCCCGGCATTTGCACTAACAGCATTTCATATTTTTATTAGAAAACTAGAATCATTTTTATAAATGTATCCTGAAAATATTAGATGGATTAAAAACTTGCTAATTAAAGGCTTTCAAAATGTGGTTCTATGCTTGTATGGTAACATGTCTAGAGATATGATTTGAGATCTATGTGATTTAATATTTTTGTCAGAGAAAAAGAAGAAAAAATCACTGAAACAATTTATGAATGCTTCAGAAGTTTTCATAGTGCTAAATAATAAATAGGGAAAATAACCAATAAAAAGTGACTTGTTTAGTTTAGTAACTACATGAAAGCAAAAAATTTGCATTTTAATGTGACCAAATATTAGATCACTGAATCATATTGAGCCAAGATGAAATATCAGTCTCAGCTGAGGAGTGAAAGTCAGTCCTGGGAACTAGTGAATCTGAATAGAATACGGCCCTGACCCATGGAAGATTTTATACAGAATTTAGGCATGTATCACTGTGATCTGGAAAACCCCAAGTCACTCTTGTTCAGTCTTGAGGCATCTAAACTCCAGAATCTGATAAATATTTTATTTAAGTGGCCCAACATTACCAGAATTGCCTCTTCGCCAAAGGACCTGCCTTACCCCTTAGCCCGACACCCGAGCCCGATCAGCTCGGAGTCCCCAGGCACTGGGTCTCCCCTCATGTTGGCACTGCACGGCTCATCGTGCTTCTCCTGGGCTCCTCCTTGCCCAGCGCCTCTGTGCCCACCGTAAGTACTGGCATGATGGGAGAAGCACCCAAACCAGGAAAGATCACTGACCTCTTCAGTTTGCAAGAAATCGAAGGTGCACCTCCTGGCTCTTAGGACAGCTGCCCACCTGGGCGCATCCAGGCACCAGCGGGAAATCTCTGTCCAGTCATAATTTTGTCTCCAGTCGTATTTTTTTTTTCTCAGCAGAAGATGAAATGAAAAGATACCACAAAAAATGATATTTCTGTAAAACAGCTTTTTTTTAATCCCAAAGGCTTCTACTCCCAACCATTGCTAGTCACACTTTAGCTGCTGTTATCATGTTTATAATCCTTGGCTTAGACTTCTGTGACTGTTGAAAGGACTTTTGGTAACTTCTGAAGATTTACAGATCCTCAGAACCCTAAGGCAACTGGATTTACAATGCTTTGCCTAAAAGGTAGGTTTAAGTATCTTTCCATTCAGAAAGAATCAACCAAACAAACAATAAACAAACAAATTAAGAAAGTACAGATTGCTGGCTGAGGTTGATTTCTGTAAAATCATTTTCAGGATGGCCCTTTGGTTTTCATCTCAGTGATTCAAATAAGCATTGCCTTATGGGTTTGGAATTAAGGTTTGAATTTTAATGGGGGCTGCTTTTCCAGGAACAGATATAAAGAAGAAAACATTCATTTTCTTAGAAAATGTGGATGAGAGATGAAATAAGAAGCTTGCAGTAAGATCAGAACTCATAATTTTTAATGCTGAACTTTCTACATTGTTAACAATGTTTCCTAAAAGCGTTCACTAATAATAAAACACAGAACAACCAATATGATTGCTACAGTTTTCTTGTCCTTAAACTGAACCCCCAAATTATCATAATGTCTAGCTGATCTGTGATAGACAAGTAAGTAAATGCCTTATTTTACAGGTTAATGATAACAGCTGTAAACCTGTTTATTTATTGGGCTATTCGCATAGAATCCAGTGGAAGTAAAGCAATATAAGACTGAGAAAGACTGAGGATTATGACACAAGCAAGAAATTTGGTATAATCATGTGAATACTTCAATACTAATTTTTTTTAAAGTCTTACAAACAGAAAATCTAAAACGGCAGCCATGATGAAGACTATATTTCTTTGCATATCCAAAGACTGGAAAAATCATGGAGTCCAAAATGCTCATATTCATAATGTTTAAGAAATGTGCACATACAGGGCTACTCCTATAGTAGTAAACTAAACAGGGACAGAGCCCACTGTCTGGCCCTGAGAGCGAGTGGCACAGCAAGGCTCATGTCCATATGACTGAAGTCGCTTTTCTGGCCAAAACAGTGTGGCCTCTCCCATTCTTCCTGCTGGGAATGATCTCTTACTTACTGGACCACGCATGGTCAGAGTTTGGAGATTATGAGCTGACACAGATTAACAAGTAAACATCATGGACAACTGAAGGTAAGTGTGTCCTGGCCTGTTTTAGCCTACAAGAATAAGACACTTTATGAAATACAAGGTTTCTGAATGAAACATTTTGTTTCTGAAAAGTGTTTCAGTGCAGCTTGGAAGAAACAGAAAGCTTCCACCATTTGTCAGCTTGCCAATAGTTAATTTGGGGAAGGGGATGGGGTGTGAAATCAAAGGGTAAACAACATATGTGTCACTGTTGTTTAAAAAGAAGTGAAATAGGTTTCAGGAAATCAATCTAAATACCTGGAACCTTGTTATGGGAAGGTTCTTGCACTTTCTCTGCTGTAAGATGCCATTGACAAGTACTCTGCCAGTTCTGTGTATTTAGCCTCAGGCATTTATTGTTCAAAAGCACAACGTAAAAGAAAAATGATACATTTACTACAATGTTTATTAAATTCAAAGGTGCAACGGTCTGAAAGTTTGATTCAGTAGAGCTAGTTTTTCTAAGTTCCTATTCCAGTCGACTTCTCCAGAGCTCATGTTCCTACAGGCTAGCATGCTCAAATGTTTGCTTTGGAAATACACAGTGAGAGGAAATCAGGCAGATTTGTATGTTTTCTCCTCCCCTTCTGCATGTACCTGCTCCCCAGAAGTTTTCTATTTCATACACAAAATACATTTCTAAATGACACAGCCTATGTCTCCCTGCTGCAAACTCCCAGCCTGCTTCTGCAGCCCGTTCTCCCACCTTTTGCAGCCATTTCTCAGCGGTGGCCATGCACCACTTATAGCCCTTCTCCCTTGCAAGAGACAACTCTCCCCAGGCTGCTGGCAGCCCCAGAGATCTTGGCCCTCAGCCTGCTCCCCGAGCCAGCGTTCCCTCTGTACTCACCCCATCACTCTCAGGTACCCATGCACCCTGTATCTGAGCAGCAACAAATGCTGCAGTTTACTTAGCTGATAGGCTGCAACACAAAGTATAGATGTTTTTTAAAAGCTATTTTTATCTACCCAGCCATCTGAGTCTCTGAAGTGGGTGGCAGTGCCAGTGGAGCTGCCTAGCAGGTCTCCAGCCTCTCCCAGGGCACATGCTGCCTCCTCTGTGGCCACATTTCTGCAAGCTGCTGTGTTGGGGGACCCTCTCTTCCTCCTCTGCCAAGGGGAAGAGGCCGCCTGCCCACAGCCCCTCAGCTGTGCCACATGCCCCAGCAACAAGGGACAACTCCTCCTCAAACGTCTGCACAAGAGAAACAACAGGCAGACATTTCCGTCCCAGATAACTCCTGAAGGCACCCAGTACTAAAGAACTTTCCATCATTTCCCTTGGTCCAAGGGCCAACGTCCCCAACGTCTGGGGATAATCTGGCGTAGCCTCATCCCTTCGCAGGCTGCTCCCTTGAGGAGTGCCTGGAGACAGCAGGGTGGCCTGCCTGCCAACTATGCCTTGTAATTTGGGGCTGAGCAGCAGGCTGAGCACCTGCTACTCCTTGGCAGAAAGCTGCTGCTGGGACGGCAGGAGCAGAGGGGAGGCAGACATAGACATCAGCCCAGAGAGAGAAGGGGGCAGGTGGGCTCTGCGGGCTGCGATGAGGGAGCTGTGAGCATGGCAGGAAGCACATCCCAGTTTGCTGCGCTGCTGGTCTGTGCTACGCCAGAGCCTGGGAGCAGCCGGACAGCCTGCTGCCCTAACTCCTGCAACCACTGCTGGCAGGCCTGTAGGTTACATGATAAACACCTCATTTCTGCACGCAAACAGGAGCCCTGCAGCCCAGCAGCTAGGAGGGGAGCCCCAATAATCCCATCAGAGCCACCAGCACCTGTCCCAGCCCCCAAGGCTGCCCCAGGAGAGCCCCGGCTCCATGGGGTGAGATCCAGCCCCATGGCCAGCAGAGAGGCTCTCCAGGGCCCTCGCAGGCTGGGATACAGCTAGGGCACAGGATTTGTTATGGAATGCAGGGGAAGAGCACCCTGAGATGGCACAAGACTTTTTATGGGATGCTTGGGAGAGAAACCAAAGGCAAGGAAAAGAAGATTGTTTGGGGAGGAACAAGCATGGGAAAATAGAGGGATAAAGGGATAGAAGCGGCCAGTTGCACTTGAAAAGGGGCTGGTGAGCACGTGTCTAATGTCCTGTGTCTGATAGCACAGGTTGTCTGTCTTCTCACTAAATTCCTTTTCTAGCTACTTTCCTGGCTGAGGGATTCTTCTCTGTGTGCATGTGTATGTGGAGCTCTGCACACCAATAACTGGAGTGGGACCACAGGTCACAGAGTCTGCATATCTACGCTGTCAGCAACTGGAGCAAGTGAGGATTTGCAGGTGAATGTGTGATTGCCACTAAATATCAAGCTGGACTAGCCTGTCAGTAGGGTTAGGGTTGGCATGTGTTTATAGGTGGTAAACATATGTACATACATATATATGACCAGATAAGGAGTTCATCTTGGCATACTAGGCCCAGTATATACCACTGGCTAGAGTGGGGCTGCAGGCCTTAGGGGCTGGTATGTCCAAGTGCCAGTGACTGGGGACAACAGGAATCCTGCTCCAGCTACTGGACAGTCTGTGTGTCTAAGGCTAGTTGCTGGAGGGATTCATATTGCACTTATGTAAATATATTTCTCACTAACTGATCTTCGTCTTGATCAGCTAGAGAGCGGAGCAGGATGAAGCTATTGCAGTTGTTTGTGTGAGTACTGAGCATTTCCATCTGTGTTGATCCATGTGGCTGGCCATGTGCAAGTGTATTATATATGTGTGTTTGTGTGTGCTTATTTAAAATATATGCTCAGCCTTGCTACTTGTTGGACCTGGGAGCATGGACCTGCAGCAGCCTTATCTCCATTGGACTGCCAGATTCAGCAATAGAGGCTATTATCCAGGGTAGGTGCTATGGGACAAATATACCTACGTGCTTACCGAGGGACAGATGGTTTATGTGTGCAGTGATGCTTTGAAAGTGGTATCTTGTCTTCAATCAGGGGAAGAAGATTTATTCATTTACATCTGCATATGCATAGCCATGTCTAAAATCCTGGGTGAGGCTCACTTGGGACATGCAGATACCTTTGGTCCCACTGCAGTGTGCCATACACTCAAGGAGGCACTTTTTACTAGGTGACTGTTTCAACATACTCCCTGGCTGATGCTGTAACTGCAACAGGAGACCATCAATGAAGAGTGACATATATATTCCCTGAATGATGGCAACATTGGGCAGTGTCCAGCCTCCACAGAACTCTGTAACAAACCCTTCCTTCTCATTGTCATGAGAAGCCAAAGTGATGCTTACCTGAATAATGCTCTGCTGGGGAATCTGCTTCCAAACTGAATGGTTCTGGCCAAAGTAAAGAAGACAACTGTTCTGTAGAGTGGTCTGGGTGGTCTCCCCAGAATCCTCCCCTTTCTTTTCTCTTTGAGGGGTCTGTATCAAGAAGAGGCCAAGTCAGAGGTTGGAGACTTAAACTGCAATCCACCTGAGGCCAAGATGAGCAAGTACTTTCTGTGGCCAGATAAGGAGGTCATCTTGGCATAATGGGCCTAGCTATGCTGCGATGCCTCAGTGTACTCTGACCATAGCTGTGATTTCCCACACCAATCTTGCTTTGATCTTAGGTCCCAGAAAAAAAAATAAAAGCCTATAAACAGTGGGGGTTTTGTAGCATGTCAGCACAGGTGTATGCAGTGTAGCATGAGAGGAAGTTTTCAGGCACAAAGATTGCTGCGATAATACAGGAGGACCATATCAAGAGTAGCATACCAAAGTGATACAACCTCATTACTTACTGGGAATGTTACTGGATGCACAATGTTCCCTGAGTCCTAACAGGGGAGTGCAGTGTGGCACAAGTGAAAAAACACACTAGATAGCTTTCTAATGCCAACATACCATATGTGAGTGTATGTTATGGCCCTGGTAAAGTATAAATAGGGCCTGTGACCCTCTTTGGCCAGGGCATCATCGCTGTCCTGTCTAGCTTAAGAGCTCAAGCTCCTTGACAGCTGTACACACTGGAGAATGTTGCAGAAAGGCCGTTAGGGACTACAACAGCAGTGCAACATGCCCACCCCACAGTTGTTCACTTTCCTAAAAGCCTGGATGGATAATTCCTCACTGTTCAGACATCTGAAATAAGGAAAGTCAGATTTCTTGTGGGCACACAGATATAAGTGTGCACCTATGAAACAGCACAGCGGTTCTACAAATGAAAGATGCTGTCCATGGAACTCTGGATACACCAATTCGCAGGATGGACTCCCTCCCCAATATCAGTACCTTCTCCACCTCCTGTACTCCCATCAGGGAGAAGACTGAGGACCCCAGGATGTATTTGAATAGCATAGCTAGGCACAAGAAAGTTTGGTGCTCTAGCAGGTGACAAAACACATCTCAAATAAAGCAACACACTGGAGTCTGCATGTTATTTCTCAGGCATTCTAGATGAGCTGTCGGTATGTTTCTTTTCTTCATCCCATCACTAACTATTCAGGACAGCTTCTGTTGCAGAACTTGGTGAACAGTGATGTGCACATTTGAATGCAAAACTCTCTATCGGGTCCATAGCTTTAGCAGAATTGCTACTTGATTTGTTCACATCTTATGAAGCAGTAGTTGTCATGATTCCCCTCAGGTGAGGTATACAGTCCAGATGTTCAACTACTACATTCTTAAAGCTTTGTTAAATTTTGTGTGTGGTCTGTACTCATCTGCATAGGGATGATACAGTCCTACAGATGATAAGCACCATCAGCTGAGGTCTTTGAGCCAGCAATGTGCCCTTGTGGCCAAGAAGGCCAATGGTATCCTGAGGTGCATTGGGAAGACTATTGCCGGCAAGTCAAGGGAGGTGATCCTGCCCCTCTACTCAGCCCTGGGGAGGCCTCATCTTGAGTACTGTGTCCAGTTCCAGAGTTCTGGGCTCCCCAGTACAAGAGAGACATGGAGCTACTGGAGACAGTTCAGCTACGAGGCTACAAGGATGATCAGAGGGCTAGAGCATCTGTCCTATGAGGAACTGCTGCAGGAGCTGGGCCTCTTCTGCCCGGGGAAGAGAAGACTGAGGGGGGAATCTTATCAATGTGTACAAGTACCTGAAGGGAGGGTGTCAAGGGGACAGGGACAAACTCTTTTCAGTTGTCCCGTATGACAGGACAAGAGACGATGGGCATAAATTGAAGCACAGGAAGTTCTGCCTGAACGTGAGGGGGAATTTCTTCCCTGTGAGAATGACAGAGCACTGGAGCAGGTTGCCCCGAGAGGTTGTGGAGTCTCCTTCTCTGGAGATATTCAAGGCCCGCCTGGACGCAACCCTGTCTACCATGCTGTAGGTGACCCTGCTGAGCAGGGCGGTTGGACTAGATGATCTCCAGAGGTCCCTTCCGACCTTACTGATTCTATGATTCTGTGATTCTTTAGTGTCACAAATTTCCTATCTGTGAAGAGGTAGATAGAGTAGGACATACCCCAATTCAGGTGAAGCTACAAGCCAACAAACACTGTATATAAGTCCAAAGTCCATAAACCCACTGTGGTCTAAGAGGAACTGCATTAACCATACACCATAACACACAATATACCATAATACACAATATACACCCCTGTGGGATGAGTTGTAGGCATATAGATTTCACTGGTCACCCTGCAGAGTTGAAAAACTCATTTTGGTTAAACCTCCAATGGTATGAGGAACACCAGCATTACTGATTGCTTTGGAGAGCACAGGATATAGCAAATAGTTAGAATAGAGGTGTGCAAGTCTATTCAGATAGTGATTTTCCCTATTCAGGCAGAGCTTTAGATAGTCAGACCCCAGCATATGATGGCTGCACATTTGGATAGAGGTGAGTAGGCTGTTACTGTAGGCAAGACTCTCAGCAGAAAGTGCTAAGCATGATCCTCCACAGCCTGAAGTTTTACTTGCACTCATGGTCTGTAACCTCATAGAACATGCATAGTACATGCGTCTTCCTTTGATCTCATATTTCTCAAATTCAAAACACTTACTTTACAACCAAGAGTCTGGCTCAAGTCTGACTCTGAATGAGTCCTTTTGCCAGGAGAGAAGAAATAGTTGATTTCTCAGGAAAGATTATTAATTTGTCCCCAGTAGCAAGAGTGGAATGGGAGCTGAGGGCACTGTGTCCTTGTTCATATAGGCATGCCTGACATGATGGCAGCAGTAGCCACAGTGTTGCTACTGAGCATAAGCTGAGAAATGGTCCTGAAGAGCTGTGGAAGCATCCTGAGAGGGTACTGGGGCACTCTGAGAGATGGCTACAGGTGCACCACACATGTTGGGAGTTACACTTGAGTTTCAAATTCACATTAAGTAATTCCCATGCTCAGTCATGCATTTTGGCCCTGAACTTCAGCAAAAGTACATCTGAGATGCTTTTAAGGCACCCCAAAGCCTTCACACTACAAAAACCCAAGTCTAGTCACTAAAATCCCAAATACTACTACAAAGGAAAATATAACCTGAAGATACAGTAACAGCAGGATGAATGTATAGCTGCAACAGAGTCAACACACCTGTGATAGCTTTAATATGGCTAGCATAGAAGGCAGCACTGAAGAAGAGGGTAGAATGGGGCTTCAGTACTGTCTAGCAATCAGAAGAAAAAACCTGAAGGGATCTCTTGTATTTAGTCTGGCTAGACACAGTTTATATGCAGACATTATGGCATGGGCAACTTCCCTCTGTTATGCAATATGGCCTGACCTGAAAAAACATTCACTTTACTCAGCAGTTCAGTGTGGGCTTGAATCAGTGAACCAAAGATTAGAGATCAGCAATTTATACAGTACCATTCTGCTCCATCAAGCACATCTAAAATATGGGAATGGACATCCCAGAACTAACATTTTTGAGTCAAAGATGGGAACACCATATTTACATTGTTGTCAGGAAGAAGTCTGCATTTTAAAAGCCTGGTAAGCTTTGTAGCACAAGTACTAAACTTGCATTATAATAAGCTATATCGAGGCAATAAGGTACATTTGTATGAACTTGATGTTTACTTCAAGTAAAAACTCTATTAATACTAACAAAATATCAGAACTAAGACACTTAGAGGTTAGAGCATCTTTTCAGTTGTTATGTTTGGAAATTTAGCCCTAATTTTAAAACTAAGCTCTCAATACTGCACACTTTTCATGCTACACCATATTTTTTCCATGTCATAAATGTAGGTGAGCAGAGTTGAAGCATGAGTCTAATCTATTACATTATTTATTAAAGTCTCACAGCAAATGCTGTAAGTCTCTCTCTTTCTCCTCCCTCAGTAGAAATACTTTCATAAAGCCCAACACATTCTCAGATTTGACATTGTTTGAAGTGACTGATCCACCCTGTGACAATCATCTCCTACCTACCTGGTTATATTTGTTTTAACTCTTCATGTATGTTAAATAACTATCAGTATAAAGTGTTCTCCTCCCTCCTTCTAAGAATTTCTGGAGATGAGTACCATGGTTGAATTAAAAATAAATAGTTCTTCACTAGATGCATATTATTTTTCCTTAAAGGAGAAACAAGTAAGTTCAAACACTGTTTTTCTATTTTATTTATATGAGAGACATGGGAGAGACCTTTTTTGTCCATTTCTCACCCCCCTCAAGAGTTTTTTTCTCTAGGAGAGGCTCTCACATGCTAAAGTCACAGCTGTTTTCCCACCCTTGAGTCGCTCTTTTTCCTTATCCCGCAGTTTCTAGTCTTATCCTGTTTATGCTTGTCTATAACAGTGCCCTTCAGCATCATCCTAGATCTTGCTGCAGAGCAAGAGGAGCACCCTAAGGAAACAGTCTCCTGCTCCCAGTTGCCTCCCTGGAGAACTCTAAATCCAAGGAGAGGTTATCAGCCCTTAGAGTACAACTGGTGATATTAGATACTCGGACAATGTATAGCTAGCTCTGGCAGCCTGAAAAAATGAGACAAACCATTTTCAATGGTTTATAATGTGGAGAAATCTGGGGTAATTTTCAAAGGCATGTTCCTGATGCAAAGGCTTTTGTGCCAAGTTTCAGGTTCGCTTTTCAGTTCTACAAATGGTTTATGTGTAAGAAACATATACTTTTCACTCACTTTGTTTCAAGAACAGATATATTTCTATTATTGTTATTATTATTAAATCTTTGTATGCTATGTCAGACCAAGATTAAAGTTTGGCAGACACTATTATCTTTAAACAAGGCAGTGTTGTAAACAATACAGAGATGTAAAACACAGGGCAGGATATTACTGAGAAGTAACACACCATGAGTGTATGTTAATACAGCACAGCTTTTAATTATTAAAGGCACTACTTTAAAGAATTAAAATCCTGTATTTAATCACCTCTTACAGCTCCAGTGACACTGCTCAATGAATAACTTGAAAGAAAAATTTTAAACTATCTTGATGAGTAGAATCAGTATGTAAAGTTATTTACATACATATTACTTTAGTTAATAATTCATATCTTAATTTACTAAACACTAATCATTTACAATAACTTTATACTTTGAAACCTATATACAGCTTTAAGTCTTTTATTTTCAGTATCAGCAGTTGAATCATCATCAACTGATCATCAGTATCAGTTGACACATATCAAGAGAATATATACTTAACTATTCAGTACACATATTTAAAATAAGCATCATATTGTTGAGATACTGTTAATGGAAGTATATACAAAAGAAGTTCCAGAGATATGAAGACTCATTCCTTATTTAAAATTGTCAGCAGCAATCTCTTAGAAGGAAAGGCTCATTTGCATTGCCCTTATACAGATGTAAGACTATATCTTATTCATTCAGATTCGTTTCTCTAAGCAATACGATACAGGGGGAACTTGAAGGGAGAACCATTACCCTCTAATCCCTGGCAGCTCTGTGTAGCGCTCAAATACAGGAAGATACGGTCATATTGCTGGGCATCTCTGCAGCTGTTAAACTACAGAAACATTTCCTGGCAGACTGCTGCTCTCTCAGAACTTCAGGTGTATCTAACTTCATACCAGTTCACGGTTTACAGGGGAAGAAGACAAGAACAATTGATCCAGTATTATTTGTTTAGTAGTTTGCTACAGCAAATAGTAAGACAAGTCACTGCTAAGCATCCTTTGATAGAAATGCCTAAAACTGTATAGAGGATTTTCTGTAACAGTACTTACATTGTGTACTTTCCCATGCACAAAAGGTCTTTGATTGTTCTAGATCTGATCTCATGATTACCTACTTATAAAACGAAAAAGATCAAAGTAATGTGTGTACTTTCTGTAGTCACAGACGCCAATAGATAAAGTAATCTATTTCCTCTCCACTCTGGCAGTATTTTACATTCTCTATACAGGCACATAAATGATTCTACCCTCTTTTTCACCTTGTAAAAATGGAGCCCATAAGCAGTAATTGCTCTGCTCTGTATGCCCTGCACATGAGCTGCTAAATATTATATTTCAAGTAAGATACACTTGCATTCTAAATATAACTTAAATGCATCCTGCTTTCATAAATAATATATTGGTGACTCACTGATGTATCATAAGACACAGTTAAATAAGAACCAGCTGGAAAAACAAATCAATATTAGGTATAAAACTGTTTTAACATCTGTTAGTTCCTCTAATAAGAGCTTATGGAGAGCTGTTAAACTATTAGTTTCCAACTTCTGTTTACACTTTCAGTTCCATCTAATGCATTTTCTTTGCTTCATACAATTAAGTTGGTTTGACTCAAAGCACAGTAACGTGGTTCTGAAAGCACTACAAATTCTAGCCATATGATGGGATTGTCATTAAATACAACTGAATGGAGGTGGTTATGTAATAAATAGCTCTTGGTGTGATAGAACTACTGGACTTTGAAAATACTTACCTTTTGCACTGCATGTAGATAGAATAATGCATATAATTCAGCAGAGAGCTGAAAACAGTGTAAGAAAACATATAAATCAAAGTAGAATAGGCTACAGAAAGAGAAGTGAAGAAAAGCAGTAACACAAATTGGGTGAGGTCAGTGCTGCTTTAAGAAGTATTTGAATATCTGTTTCTCTGTCACTTATTTTTTAATCTGATTATTGCAATACATATGTGCATGAGCTACTAAGTATATAAAAAGAAAATTTGACAAACAGAAGAATCTTCAGTTTCAAGGGGCAACGTGAAAGCAGTCTTTTAAAGTGACTTTCCTCTTCTTCCCCCATACTGCAGTTTCTCCAGACTTAATGTATATTCCCTCTCCCCCTTTTTAGCTTGATAGAGCAGCTGAAACACCATAAAAAGAGTGCATATTTCACATCAAAAAGGTGTAGCAACCTGTTTTCCTCTCAGCCCCATACCTACTTAATACAGCTATGTTCTGGCACAATCTAAGGTGAGAAAGCCAAGTACCAGGCTACCAGGCAGGTAAACATGGGCACTTCTTGGGGGTGCTCTGTTATTTCTAGAAGATTAGAGGGAAATGTTATGCAGTTTTGACTTTTGGCAAGTACTGTCTATGTGTCTTTGGATAATCTTCCCTTTGATTATCAGAATTAACTGATTTTATGTTGCAGCTGTTAAAATATCTCAGAATGAGGACCAGTTTACAAATGGTTTCAGGATACACACATCAAATAGCTTAATTCAACACACACATACATATGAAAGAGAAATAATATTGACGGCAAGCACCCAATGTGGAAATGTGATTTTTGTGTTCATCTGTGCCAGACTGAACATTTGATCATTGGCACTAAGATTTCTGCTATCTCATTTTCTAATCAAGAAAAACGTGGTGGCTTGTATAACCTATGTCTAAGGTAAAAAGCTGCAGACACAGCCCACAAGTTCATATTTCAGATTTTTCCCCAACACCACTCTTCTGTCAGCAATCATTAATCCTGCAGTAGCTCAACACTGTCGATAATCTACAGCCATTTCAGCAACATAATCATATAAAATATTGCTTTCCTTCTGCTGTTTGGGAGCCTACAGAAGTCTGAAGATCTTTGCTAAAGTGACAATACTGTCTTACCAGTGAAAAATATGTTCAATATCCAGTTTTCAGAAAATACTGATATTAAATTTTCCCTCCTGATTTTGTGGTTTTGCTGTTGTTTTATTCTATAATCTTCACTTTCTCTTAAACAAGACTGACTTTCCTCACACTATTTTAAGACTTGCATAGGTATCTCCTAAAGATCTTCATTCTTCAGTTTTTCTTTTTGGATCTAACCCAACAACTTCTTAAGTCCCCCATCAATATTGAACAGTGATCCCCACTTAATCTTCATTAAGTGCTACAGCCCCATCCCAGCTGATTAGTCACATGAAAACTAAACCTCATCTCTTCTTAAAGGTACACATACACACTAGCACAGGTAGAGAAACAGGAATAGTTTTTGATTGTGTACAACACACTTACTGCATTGTGCAGTGTCCGGGGGGTCCTGTTGCCCCAGCTCACCAGTCTGCTCATGCTCCTCTCCCCCTCTGACAATCCTGGATGCAGTCTTGGCAATGGAGCAGGGTGGTGCAGAGTTCCACACAAACCCATGCACATCCCATTTTCGAGTCAGATGTTAATCTCACTGTGATAAATGTAGCTCAGTACATGTTGTGGTGTGAAGTACAATCTTCCTGACCTCTTCTCTGCCCCCCACAGCTGCTGGGAAGCCCTCCTCCTTTGTCAGACCCTACTACTCCCTTTGCCACAGGATGTCTTCTACATAGTCTAACCTTTACACAGGCTACAATATATACAATGCCCATTTCTGAGGAAGGATCTGGCATCTTGCTTGGTGCTCATTTGTTGTGGGGAAGGCTTCTTCAGGAAAGAAGTATCTTCTGTACAGGGACACTACAGGGTGTGTAGTGCCATACTCACCTTGAGACACTCTGATTATCACTGGCTATGATAGAAGTCAGAATAGCTCTTTTGGAGGCAGTCAAAGCTGAAGAGCACTTTTAAAACAGTCTGCTATGTGCTAGATACTCCTACATGGGTATCTAAGAAGTCTTCCTAGGGCCTGCTTCTAGAAAATCTGCCTTCCTGAATGCCTAAACAGGGCTCTGACATCCCATGCGAGTAGACATTCAATTTGAGGCCAGATTGGACTGGTCCAAAGTAACCTCACCCCATAACCCTCAAAACATAGGTAGATGGTTGCTAGTTTCTCAGCAACACCTGTTTCACTCTACAGATTCCCTTCTATTGGGTCCCACTGCTTGGTGATATGGAAGTAGTCCCTATCCCTTCCTGGGATGCTCTGAAACCACACAGCTAATAGAGAGCCAAACTTGGGCTGCAAGAGCTCTGAAATGAAGATTGTGAAAGAAAGGAAATGCCATGAAAATCCTCTCTGTCTCTCTCTCTCCCCCAAAACCTTGCAGGGTAAATCTAGTTGCTATCAAGAGCTGTTGTTTCCAAAGAGCACAAATCATCCCCATAGAAGGATGTACTTCATCTCTGCAAATGCTCCCAGACAGGAGTGGTACAACATGTGAAAGCCATTCTTCTGTAGTGCCTCAGCTGTTGCTGCGAGCAGGGGGAGGCAA
Organism: Rhea pennata; assembly: GCF_028389875.1. Lineage (NCBI taxonomy): Eukaryota > Metazoa > Chordata > Aves > Rheiformes > Rheidae > Rhea > Rhea pennata. The sequence continues at coordinate 136,629,083 of NC_084664.1, forward strand.
GAGTCCTTGCTAGGTAGTGAAGATCAGAAAGTGGTAAAAACAGATGTCCTCAGTGTGAAGCCAGTGACAAAGCTTGCAATCCCTTTCCCCCTATTTTGGCTAGCTGCCTTTGTCAGAGAGTCTTTCCTTTCAGTAGCCTAGCCTACCAGTGTTGCCCACAAAGTAGGCCTTGCGTAGCTTGTGACACATGTAGACATAGACAGATGTGAGGACAGCTTGATGGCTAAATATTGCATAGAGCACAGCTAGAGCTCGGGCTATAAGTACAGATACCTCTCTGACAGGTGGAGTGGGTTTCCACATACCTTTAAGAATGCTCAGTAGCTAAATAAAGACCATTTCTATAGGTTTTTCCCTGTCTGCGTAGTTGTGTATTTGTCCAGGTTGGCCTTGGGAAGCACAGTTACCTAGGCCAGCTTTGGCTGACTGATGGAAGAGGCATTTAGGGCATTCAAGCTCTTAATCTGAGCCCTGCACGTTGTCCATGCATGTGTACCAATAAATACTTTGCATTTTTTTTTTTTTGTTGTTGTTGACCCAGGTTCGCATTCAACTATTTATGAGGTAAATTTGGGTTGCTTAGCAATGACATTTGCACTTCTCAGTTAGAGATGTTGGTACATCCCATAGCATCCCTGAGGAAAGGAATAAGCTGAAAACTAATGCCTAGAGTAGATGCAAGAGCTGTATCAGTCCATCTGGACAGCTCTCATTTCACCAGCATGGGGTGCAGCAGCTCACTATAAAATGAAAACTGTATAGTTGGTCAGGGAATATAGTCTTCAGGGATGAAAGTACCCTTATTGAAGACAAGATCTTTGCAGTCCATGTTTTCCTGTGTGACAGTCTGATCTTTTGTAGCAGAAAAACTACAGTTTTAAGAAATTATCTGTCACTGCTTTAGCACAAAGCTTGTAATCTCAGACTGATTTCCTCAACTTTATATGTAACATAGGAAAGTACTTAAAAAGACTATGGAATCATGAAAGAAAAAAATATTGAAACACTTTCTTTAAATTTAAGTCTTCATCTAAAGCAACTTCTAAAACATCTTAAAATAATATTGCCATAATATTTTCAATATAAGATATCAATATGCTTTCCCCAATCTTAATTCCATAACTGACTCAACTGTTTTGAATGAAACCTTCCAAGAATGTCATCTTGAAGTAGACATTTGGCAAGCAACTGGTTAGAGTCTAGCAAAGTTAAAAGCTAGAAAATAGAGTCTTATAATGGAAAGTGTCAGGCAACCTTAATAACAGGTTGTATTACCAACTCTTTATGAGAGAATAGAATATTTTCCTTCATGATATTCATTTAGCTGAATTTGTGTAGGTGGCAGCTTTTAGCAGGTGCAGAACAAATATTTCCTGAGAAGTATTGTTGAAGAAGAAATGCATTTAAATTATTAATTAAGTAATTAAGCTTGCCAAATTAAATACAGTTGATGTATGTATTCATTATTCTACTGTTTCACTAATCCCTTTTCTTCCTAGCTTTTTAATAGCACTGCAGACCTATATAGTACTCTTCCATATTCTAATATATTATGAGCTAACAAAGAATAAATGGCATATAAAAGAGTATTTGCTGAAAAAGAGATCTTTATGCCCTTGAGTATATCTCTAGCTTTTCCACATAACATAATGTACAAAATAGTTGTCATTCTGATTTAGTAGGGGATTAGGGAAGGATTTTACTTTCTCATAGGTGATTTATAAAAATAATAGCAGTACGTATTTTGACCTGGAGCTTTCTGTATTCTCCAGATCCTTTTGATATCAATTGGAAACTGGCCATTGATTTCAATAGGTTTAGAGTCAGGCCCTAAACTGTTCTTATAATTTACGAAAAAAGAAAGACTGAACTCTAAAGGCATGGAGTTGATTCTTTGAAGAAATTGTAAATATTTGGGGGCTGAATTTTGAGAGAAAACTACAAAAAAGGGAGCCAAATTAAAATGTGACAATGGAATGCTCATCTTTAATTCAGGATCTTGACAAACTCCATAGAGAGGCCACGCTGCAAACCTGCTGTGACATTGCAGTCCACTCATTTCTGTGCTTACCCATGACATAATCTTTCCAGCTCCTTCTTTTATTTTCTAAATAAGGTGTGCTGTCTTACATTTGTTGTGGGTGGGTTGTTTATCTGATAGCCCAGAATTTCTCATATTTTACTTACCTTATCTTTAAATGGCAGTAAAAGCCATAGATGAGCAATCTACATTCATTGTGGACTGTCTAATCCAGCACAACCCAGTATTCCAAATTACACAGACAAGTTTTGCTGGTAATTTTTTTCTCTCATGATTCCATAGTCTTTTTAAGCACTTTCCTATACTGACTCTTGTGTCAAATCTTCAAATGTTTTGTCGCTGTGTAGGCAGCAGACCTAAATTTGGCAAAAAAGTTCTGTGAATCCCTGATCCAAAACAAGATACTGTAAGGGCCATAAAAATATAACTGTCAGCTTTGAAGCAGCTCCAGATTTTAGGGGAGAGGACAAAGGTGAAGGTTTTAGAAGGAAGCCTAAGTTCTGAAATCTGATAGCAGTTTTAAAATCTTCAGAGTAAGTCTGGTATAAAACTGCAGCAGTCAGCATTTACTAACTCCAGGGTGCCAACCCCACAGATGGGGAAAGATTTTGTAAACAGGTAGAAGATTTATGGGAAGGTTGCAAGACAACCGGAATTCCTGGGGTGGCTCAGCAGAGAAGCAGTGGGCTATTGCTACTGCTCAGCACTCCCCACCTTCATCCTGTGGGATGACGGGTTTCCACAGAGGAAGAGACATAGAAGCGGTGCCAGATTCAACATAGCAGGAAACTAAGGAGATACAAGGTTAGTTCCCTCTAAATAGTAGACTACCAGGTAGGAAAGCACCATTGACACTTGGGCCAGGTGTGTGCAAAATAAGAGGGGACTCCTTGCAGCTTTCTTCTGTGGAGGAGAGGTGAAGCTATGGGAGACCCCCTGTTTCACAGTAGGGGAAGAAATTGGGAGAATGGATGGGGCAGGAGGTGGGTAAAAATTATGGGTATGGATGAGGAAATCTTGATAGGACAAAGACATTAGGATCCAGGGGAATTACAATATTGACGTGTTTTTTCAAAATACGCTATAAGTCATGGTACAACAAACTGGGAATGAAAAGGACAGTGTGTTCCACATCGTTGATATGTTTGAAAGAGTTCATTGATGACTGGGAACTGCTCCTCTGTGGCTGTGCATAACAATATGTTCTGAGATTGCAAGTAGAGCTTTCAGATGGAATATTTAGGTTTTAGAGCACAAGTTCAGAAGCTCTCAGGAATCATTCTTTGGCCTTCTGCTCCTTTGAAGTCACTTGTTCCAGAGTAACTGGTTTGGTGTATGTGCTAAAAAAAATTATTCAAAGAGTTAAAAAATTGCAGCAGAAACTGTACATATAGTGGCATCCTGTGCTCAAACCCTACACAGCGCAATGTTCCACCGCCATAATGTCCTTGGAGGAAATGGCTGTAGTTCAGAAAGATTTTTGCTGTTGACACACCACATGGTGAGATGTGGTGATGAGGAATTAATTAGTTTACACACTGCTAACATGTTTCTTATTTTAACTTGTATTTTTCATAGTATATGACTGGAAAACTGTACATATTTATATCTCTAACTCTTCTAAATGGTGCTGCTGAACCAGTACCTCAAACCCTATCAGGGCTTGAGAGCAACTACTCTGATGGGAAAACTGTTATAATGTGCAATGAGTGTTCAGTCACCACTGCTCTCTTTTAATCTCCCCTTTTGTGTTACTAGGCATTAGCCTGTGCACTTCAGTTCATTCCTACTGTGGCCTATCTAGGGCTAAGCCCTAACTTGCCTGTTACCTGATAACAGAGCAAACTTCAGTTCTTGCAATGGCAGCTCTTCGGTGAAGGTGTGACAGAGTGTGATAGGAGCTACAGAAATTCACATGGGAGCAGTGTTGGAGAGGAGAGGAAAAGGGTGCTGTGAAATGATGACTCTTATCTTGCACAGCTTACAGATGTTACAGTGATACTTAGCTCTGCAGAATGCTAGACATTAAGAAAAGAAAATAGGTGCATATAGGATCTTTCTTCCCTCTCCTCTATGGAGTTGTTCAGGCGCAAGTGTGAACGTAAACAAGTATCTTTGTCCACAGTGGGGAACTCACAGGGCTGACACACTCACCAAGGCTGAATATTCCCCAGTGCTTCTTTGCTGTTTAGGCCAGGTCTCTTTAGACTAGATAGAGACTGAATTGTCAAGCTAGCAGAGCAGTTCATCTCATTTTTATATACAGTACCCTCATTTTATGATGTTAGAACAGCTGCATTCACACAGTTTGCTGGAGGCTGGAAAGGGGGGGAAGTATATATGACAAGATGGCAATGATGAGGCAGATGAGTCATTATACACTGTAGTAGGACTATAGTTCAACATGGAATAGGGAGAGAGGCTGTCAGTCCTCTTTATGGCGTTGTCCTAATCCCACACAGAGCCTTTATGTAGCCTTTTCTGCTGTGCTCTCAAAAATTAAAAAAAAATTGCTTATTAGTGCAAGACCTGGCAAGGATTTCCCAAACAAAAATTTCTTTTCCAAAAGGAAAAAAGCTTCTAAGCTTTCAATAGCAAAGACAGACTTATTGAAAATCTGTTTAAAATAAGAATGAATTATCTACAGGTTTGAAGGAATATCCCAGGGGAAAGGAAATATATCTGTTTTATACTGTTTCCAAATGAAAAAAAAAGAAATCTCTTTCTCTCTTAAGATTTTATTTAGACTGTTTTCCTAATATTTCTTTTCCCCTTTTTAAGACTCCTGAACTACCATTGCAGCTTTAATTAGGGTAACCTTTTATCTGCTTATGTTCTCCCAGTGACATTTGAGGATTGGCCTTCAGTCAGAGCTTTGGGTGATGTGTACTCTGCCAGGCTTTGGAAATGTCTTCCAGACAAGCTGCCAGCAAACTATTACCCTCCTAAATGTCAATAAGCTAGACATCAATTGTCAGCTTGCATCATTTCTAAAAGCCCACTCTCTGTAGTTTAGATCAGAAGTCAGATGTACACTGGAAAAAATAGCACTAGATTTTGATCACGTATTAAGCATTTTCATCCCTTGGGTCTGGTGCAGAATGTTATACCCGAAAGAATCTAACTGTTGCACAGTTCCTGAAATCAGAATAAAGATTTACAGATCAATTTTTAGAATACTGAGCAAAGGCCCCGAGTGATTTCTCAAATACGAAGGTACATTAAAAAGGGATCTCTACTGAGGAAAAATGCAAAACAGGGATTATAAAGAAGTATCAGTACAAACACTGGTTTGCGTTGGAGAGAAGTTGATCTTGAATTTGTGTACTTTAGTACTGAGGCTGTGTGTTTTACAGATTAAGAATATTCTTATTGAAGAAAATATATTAGTTATTTTTCCCTGGCAAGTGGCCACTTTAATTTTGCATCAGACCTATGACATCACTAAGTATTACCAGTAAGGTCTCCAGCAATGACTGGAAGGTATTCTTCATTCCTTGGTGTTACAGTGTTTCCCTCTTTTGGCATGTCCAAATTTGTCTGGTAATGGAGACGGACATGTACGTTGTTTTCAGCATGTTCCATTAGTAAGTCAGCTTCTAATGTAATTTCATCCCTCTTCATTATGAATAAATACTTGAAGAAAAAGTCACAGAATATTTCTGTTGATAAAAAAGAAATAAGAAACAAGAAACAAGAAACAAGAAACAAGAAACAAGAAAGTGCTATGTATATGAATGAAAGGCTTTAGAATATGGTATATATAATTCATACAATGATTTTAATTTTCCTCATACCTTTCCTTGCTGTAGTGGTCCATATTTTTAAATGATTATTCCCCTCCCCCCCCCCCAAAAAAAAAAAAAAAAGAAATTTAGAACCCCCAACAGGGCCATAGCGGAAAGGATCTGGTCCAGTTCTCTGGAGTCAGGTTGTAAAATCATTGTTAGCTGCTAAACCAAAAAGCTCCATTTGCTCTCGATGTTGCTTTCCCTCCAGAAATCTATTGTTTGTGCCTAGCTTAGAGCATTGCTCTGTGCTTTAGGGTTAGACTGAGAAATCATGCTTTGAATTCCTGCTGTAAAGCTGATTGTGATAATTCTGGCATCATGGCTTACATCTTCTCACACCTCCATGCCGAACTATTCCCTTTCCTACTCCTCCGTGTTCTTTAATTGATGTCCAGACTTGTCTTGGGGACATATAAAACATTAATAAATATATCTTTATACTTGAATCTATACATCTTTTGTAAAAGTCCCTCATACATTACCTCTTAATCACATCCCTCTGCTTTGGCTTATTTCTGGCAGATAAATTGATAAGTTTTTCTATTTCAAGCAAGTCTCTAATATCCCATTTTAGGCTTTTCTTCCCCTTTACTTTGGCCTTTATCATGACTGTAGACTTGCAGCAAAATGCATTATGTTAGCTCTATTTGGTAATAAAACAAGCGGAGGAAGATGGAGAGATCCATTTGGTATTGGTTCCATTTGCAGGGCTTGGCAGTCATTCAGCCATTAGAGACACGCTGTTGATGTAGTAACTTGACCTTTTATCAGGCTTCTCTTTGTATTATACAGAACTTTACCAAGTGTAATGGATATGAGATGTACTGATATAACTCTTCACACCTCATACCATTACAAATATTGTTATTTTGGGTAAGTACTATCACTGGCAGCCAAGAAGCAGATGTGTTGATGATCTTCATATTAGTAAGTCTGCCCCCAAAAAATTCATAACATTAATCTTACTATTAGCTGCTTTTCTAATACTAACTTCTCCTCTCTGCCACATCATACTGCTCCTGTTAATCTCTTATAACTGGATAAACCCAACAGAATATAAAAATTGTTGGTCTATCTCTTTGGCTGTCTGAGAAAAATATACTACTACAATGACATGGTTGTGTTGCTGTTGGGGTTGGATTTGAATTCCACAGAAATCATCTAGCTTTACTCATCTAAAAATCAGTGCATCAGCAATGCAGGCTTCTGCTAAAATCAAAGGAGGACGTGTGGGTGATTCCTCCCACCTCTCAGACAGAGTTCAGAATGAAATGAAGCACACTCTGGAGGTACATCTAGCCATTCATTACATTCAAAGCATAGATTAGCAGCTTAGATGCGATGCTTAACTTTTAGATTTCTAACATTAGATGACATGAATTCAACTCCAACAGTTTATGCATCCTTCCTTAACAAGTCAAATGAACCCTATGTGAAAATAAGTGAAAACCTACCATTGATCTCCTTGGGAGTGAAATCAGATTCTGATAGCAACACAACTGTAGCATTGTACTAACATTAATGTCTTGTGCTAATGATTGTACTGATGACAATATTGATATACCATGGCTGAAATTTCTGAAGGTGTAAAATTGGCTGACAGTCATTTCTCAGGATGACTTTATTCCTCATCTCTAGTTGTACATCTCTAGTTCTCTGGCTTTCTTTCATTATCAGACAGCTCACTGTTTAGAAGGGAAATGGTTTTTCCATCTTAGATTTGGATAGGCTGAATTGGACCATCTCCATTGACAAGTATCATGAAATTGGCATAGTTACCTACTGAGCATTGAATGAAAGAAGCTTTTTTTCTGCAACTGATTTATCTTTTCATGTGTTCTTAGGCACTTACAGGAAGAAAAATAGTTCTGAGGCAGAGCAAATAGAATAAGATAGAAAGGATTCAGAAGGATCAAAGTGAGAAAAGGTTATTCTCAAATGTCTTCTGAAATGGCAGTCTTCAGTACTGAATTGTGAGTACTCAGAGTTACTATTATTTATTTGCAGTAAGAGCCTGGAGAACACCAAGAAATTGGTCTCCACCATAGTAGTTGTTTTACATCCTGAACAAAAATCTGCTCTTTAAATGGCACCTGTTTTATGAACTGGCTATTTTCAGTTCTTCTTTTTTCCTCTTTCATTTGTCTAACTTACCTTACAAAACTGTCACTGCATGCAGCAGGTCACTGCAGCATTGAATGGAACCATATTGCCTTAAGAACTGAGTTGACTCACTAGTTTTCCAGCATAGAAAAGTATTTCTGAAGATGTATTAAACTCCATTTGGACTTCTTTTTTATGATGTCTCCTTCTAAGTGCTGTGCATTTACCATCTATCATTAAGAATTATATATTCAGGAGGACAGAATCTTTTGAAACAACTTTCTTCAGAAACCTGAATAACCTTTCATAGACCAACAAAAGATAAAAATATACTATTTTTCCTAGTTTCTGGAGATTTTACCTGTAATCTCTTTCTAAAATGTTCTATGTTAAACACCTTGATATTTTTCAGCAGTTATGACTGGGCTCTTTTTATGAACTATCATAATGTTATTTTTTGTTCCTTTCATGTTTGATATTATCATTAATGCCTTTTGCAAGTCACAAATCTTCCACTTACTTTGGTCATTTAATTATAAAATTTATTCAGAACTCATCACATCTGTCCTTTTGGCTTGTTTTGAATCATTTGCTGTTCTTACCTATTCCTTAAGTAACTCACACATGTTGTACTGTAGCATTTATTTTCTTCCCCCCACCCCTCTTTTTTGTCTCAAGAGAGCAGACAGAAAGGAGGAAGATACTTTTTTTTATATACATTTGACTATTGGGTAAGGCTCAGGCTGTCAAAATGCTGCCAAATCATCAGCTAACAAGCTCCTTAGAGCCATGGCTCAAGCTGAAACCTCAAAAGTCCAACACAGTTTTCTCAGAACAGGTATTCTCTTGCTAATTTGGCTTATAAGACCCAACCCCAAATATTCTCCTAGTGATAATTTTAGGTATAACAATATCAACTTCAAGACAGTCTAGCTTACAGCCTATTTTTCATGGTAGTGTAGAAAGTAGAAGGTAGAATTTAGTAGATGATGTGTGAGAACTGGACAGCCCACAGGAGAACTAGCCTAATCAGTTACATCATTAATCATTATTTCCAATGGTTAGATGTCCTCTCTGCCCTGAGTAATATCAGGCTTTCAGAAGCCCTCTGAAGTCTTCTTGTTGTAGTGCAGGTGAACTCAAAGCTCATAGCTTTATTTATGGCTCTCATATAATTGAATACAAGTACTGAATTCCTGTAGCTTTCTATCTGTTGATCATTTCTTAATGTTGCTAACTATATGATTAGGTGTAACCAGTAGTGATTTAGTGATTATATCCAAATAAAACAAAATGGAAACTTATTCTTCTATTCCTCATCTTACAAACTAACAGAAATGTACAATTATACTACTTCTCCATTTCAGATGTGCAGGTTTTTGAAAACTTTTTCAATGTCAGAACTTCACTGAGTTTGGCAGATATTTCTAATCCAAGGTTCAGATCTGTAAAAACCATCCTGAGTGTGTAGGTTGTGTCTGTGTTCCTTTGAATAATTGAAATAAACACATAGGACACTGAAATTTAGGTCTAAATCGATTTTCAGAAGCAGTATTTGAGCTTCAGTTTCCTATATCCTAAGAGAACTGGCTGTGCTAGGTAGGGCCATTTGCTCTCCTACTAGTTCAACCTATTCGACTTTGTATGGATGATTACTCATTACACCAGGGACAGGGAGGGAAGAAAGGAGGAAGGTAAAAATAGAGGAAGGAAGAGATTGGGTCTTACTAGTGAAAGCATCAGTCGGGGTGTGGGGATGTAAGAAGTTGACATACCAGCTCATACTCATACGAAGAAAACATACTCCAGATGCTGAGACTGACAGTTACCTGGGTTAGTGTGTCAAAAACTTTGGTGAGGAGACTTGCACAGGATGTTATATCGGGTCCCCGATCTGAATCATGCTGATTTGGTCTCATAGGGTTGCATGATTGCTGGGAGAAGTTGACACTGGTAGAGTTCAACAGATTAAGCCTCAGCTAATAGCTGGATGTAAATTCTCTGTGTTCCCTTGGTTGTGTTACCCTGCAGGTGATGACAAGTACTTTAACGTGTTGGCCTTTACCCTTAGAGAATTTCTGTAATAAGGAAAGTTAATATGTTGCTAACTTGTATACAATAGTCACAAGACTTGTCCGTTCTGGGGTATGTTTATTTTTCACTTTTTATTCTGGTTAAGACATAGCACCAGGAGAGAGTTAATAATTTATGATATTTTAGGATCAAAAACCTTTTCCAGTCATCTCCAGTGAAATAAAATATTAATTGAAGGAACCCTCTAGCCAAACAATGAAAATATAGCCTTCAAAGCTTCAAAGGGGGGGGGTGGTGGCTATCATTGATATTCAAAGATTTCTTAGGAATGTTGACTTTCCCCTCTCTTTATATTCTTGATCAAGAAGTCTATAAAATTTCAGCTATAAAAAATCAGCTTTGATTAGTGTAACCATTTCTAGGTAGCATAATACACACTGACAAACTCTGGCCTGGGTTTGTAATATTTTTGGAGCTGAACAACTATTCACTCAATCCATAATGTGGTGTTAGCCTTCCTTGGAGACTGTTCATTACATATTAACAGAGAAGAAAAAGACTTTAACAGAGTTCTATGCTCAAATGGCCACCACATACTTTCCGCTTGCTGTAGAAGAATCATACACCCAACATCCTTCTCTGGATATCACTCAGATATATATCAGTATAGGCAGCATCCAGCTCTGATTTCTGAAGAATCCTCTTTCTAAAACTAGAGCTGTCCCTGTGTTTTGTGGTAAGCCTGGCATCTCACTCCAGGTTAGAGATTCACCTTGACTGCAGTTAGGCCTCTTGACCTTATAGGATCTGAGCTTCGATGCTTCATAAATGAGTGCTTCAAATATTTGCATTCTCACATTATCACAATAAAAAAAAAAAAAAAAAAAAAAAAAAAAAAGAGAGAGAAGAAGAAGAAGATATTAAACTGTTGGCTGTATTTTCTGCTGGTTTTGTACCGAGACAAAAGTTCTTGGGACAGATTCTACTCTTAATTATACCATCTGACTATTCATCACTATATGTGTGGAGTAACTTTTCATTTACAGTCGACCATGAAGAAAATTGGTCCCTTCAGACTTCCTCAACACAGTTCTTCAAAACACATCAGCATAAAGTTGCATGGATGTTTGTGAAAGATATCCCCTATGATAACAAGAGTGCACAAAATGATGTGTTAAGCTACTACTGTAACCGAAACCAACCCTTATACTGACATTTCAAAGAGAAAAGCATGCCTACAGAGGCACATGGCTCTATTAAGGCTGTGAAAATCCACAGTTCTGTGCCATTTAACCCAAACTGACAATGACAGATATCCTTCACCAAGTTTTGAAAGGAAAACTGTATGGAAATACACAGATGTACAGAAGAAAAACAGGACTCCTTCTGATTTATTTAATCATGCTTGCAGAAGCTGAACATTTGTGTAAAATACATGTTATTCTTAAGTGAATAAATTCTTTTTATAAAGCAGAAAATTCATTATATCTTGCTTGTCTGAAAGCTGACCTCTCCTGTAGAGTGAACCAGTGAATCGACGGATTGCACCTGTTGTTTCTGAGTACACACTTCTGGAGAGGCACTTCCATTACACTCCGGAGGCAATAAACCAAAGGTAAAAGTAATTTACCAAAGGGGAAATCTCTACTCCAGAAAAGATGGAATTAGGTATCCCATTTTTCTGTGGGTTTCATTTAGTGTCTTTGGACACAAGTATATCAATGTTGGCAATCTGCATGAGATGAGAAGATCAGTCGGGGGTTGCATATTTCAAGTATGAAGCCCTATCGGAAGAAAGAGGGACGGAAAATACAAGCGGCAGAGGATCTGCCAATGGAAGTCAGAGGGCTGTAGCTCCCTTCTTTCACCTGGGTCAGCATGTAGGACGCCACGTGACTGGCTGCAGCCCAAATAGCCTCTTTGTATGAACGTAACTAGGATACTATTTACAGAACATTCACTTGGGGGAAGGAATATAGAGAGATTTAAAAGCGCAAACAAGCACAAAGAAAACAGAATCTTGACTTGCGTGTGAAATTACACCTCTACCTAGTTACCATCACTTTGTATGTGTTTATCTTTGCCTCTCACCCTTTAACGTTGCTTGAAACAGTAAGTTCTTCAGTATGGTACAGTTCTTCAGAACAGTAACTTCTGAGTTTATCAGCCAGAATGGTGAGCAAGGTAAACTTTAATCCAAATGAAAACAGGTTTATTAAAGGGTTGGGTTATCTATTACTTTACCTTCCCCCCCCCCCCATGTCTTTGACTTTCAATATATTTAATTAGGCGGAAACAATTTAAAGTTACCATAAAGACTTCTGAACTTTAATCAGTCAGGAAAGATTCTAAAAAATTTTCTTAACCACAGATCACTTAAGAGCTAGTCAGGTTATGGAAAAGACTTCAACAACCCCTTCTGATGGTTTTGAACAGACTCTTGCTTCAGTGGAAATTGAAAGAGCATTGGAAGCAGGGGCCTCTCAGAGAATTAGATTAGGTAAGATCTAAACCCATAAGTGGATCAAAGTTCTTAGAAAGCTGTACCATGCAGAGAATCTCTGGGTGCTGAAATCTGCTGTAACAGCTTGAACACATCTGCGGGTGCTGGGAGCCTGTTGTGAAATCAGCTATTCTACAGGCTGGTATGAAACAAAATTATCATACTGCTGGCAGAATTCACCTAACTGAGCAACTATAGGTTGCCGCTCTTTGAACTGCCGCACTTTGAACTTCAAGGAAGTTTCCTAAACTATTCTAGGGAAAGGGAGGACACAGAGACCAGATTCCCTCTCTACTGAAAATATCACTAACTCCTTATGACAGGCAAGGCAATGTGAGAAGACTCCATAGCTCCTGCCTTAAGAACAGCAAAAGGGCTGAAACAACATGTGCTCTCTCAACACTCCCAACAGCATCTTGCAGCCATTTTTTCACTATTCTAACATGAGCTGTGGCTTATAGCTGCAATCGAATGCAATAGGTGGGATTCAGTCTAGTGTCATCTGATAATGCACTGAGTTTTTCAACCCATTTGCATGGGACCGGCAGAAACGACACTGAACCTGCAGGAGACCAGACCTTCAGAAGATACAGCTGGAGGCCAGCTGAGATACCTAGGACATCTCACATGGCAATACACGTGTATGCTTGGGTGGGGAATCACACTCATTAGGGTTAGACAGAAACATTGCAGAAGTCTGCAAAACCCAAAGAACACTTACTCATTTCTTTTCAACAATGCTTTAAGGATATATTCTGATTTAACAGACTCACTGCAACATGTTTTAAATGATGTATGAAGTGAAAAAAAACAAATCAATAGTGACAGTCTTTTTGCAAATGCTATGTAATTCTATATTATTAATTTTTCTATTTGGTGAAATTAACCACCATGTTCCCCACCCTCCCTGTAACACTCAGTCTAAAAGACAATATTTTAAAGTGTTTGTGAAATATTTATCTTTAAGTTTTCTCCCCCTTCATCCTTCCAGTCTTGACTGCCTTGATCTGGAAATTCTCTATTCTCTGTAGCTGGAAAGCATATTTGCCCACACAATTTCCCCGATGATAGATTTTATTTAAAGATACAGTTATGTGCTACTTAAGAGGTAAGACTAGAAATAATCACAATTATGAAATGGGAAGATCAGCAGAATTTCTCCTCTTTCAGTTTTGTTCACATAAAAAGTGCAAACTGGTAAAATCAAGTATCACTCAAGGAGACGGGACAAATACCACAGGCAAGATACTAGAATAAACGGACCAGTGGAGTAAAAAGATGGATTAGATGACCTTTCACAGTTCCTCCCAGCATTATTTTCTTAAGTTCCATATATTGCTTAATCCAATGTGACAAGCTTCACAGTAGTAAAATAGCTGCAATGACTGGAAGTATTTGGAATCTTTAGAGAAAAAAATAGCAACATTGTTAATAAATAGTGATTATTATTTAGAATTTGCTCACACATTTGGGTTAAAATGATGTCTCATTTACTTCAATGAGATCCACTTTTACAGAGGGATCAAATAATTATTCAAAATTACTTTAGAAATGCAAGCGAGTACTATCTGAGTATTTCTGGTCTGTTTCACATCAAAGTATCATTTTGCTATTCTGTCTTTAGACAGTTGTTCTGTCATCTTTCTTTGTCTCTTTTACTTGGGAATGTGGATTACTCATTTATATCTCTTTAACAGAACAGGTCATCTGGCTTGATGATTAATGCCTCTCATCTTCAGTAAGAACACTGAGGATGCTACAGCCTCATCAGACTAATTAGTAAGAATGCCCCTGAGCCAGCCGGAGGGCCTGCAGTATAGATCACTCACGAGTTCCATAGAAGTGCTATGTCTGGTGTTTTTAGCTATTACTTCTAAGAAATACCTGGTCACTCAACGGAGATGAGAGACATGGCATTCAACAGCTTGACAGTATTGGTTTTGTAAGGATTTTTGCCCATATAGCTAACCTCAGTGCAATGATTTCATTGCAGTTTTCAGTAATCAAAATTAGCTACAGTTGATTACAAGACCAATTACCGACCATGGAAGGGAATAAAGATAATTCTGAGTCAGAATAAAATGGGGCAATTAATATATTCAATAGGTAAGAAATAAAAATAAGATGATAATAATCTTCTGCCAGAGGTCTGCTTTATGAGCAACATAAATAAGGTCACAGTGGTTGATCTGTTGTTGTTCTGTCATTGCTTTAAGAAGGGCCTCAAAGTTAAAATAGTGGTTATGCCCTTTCATTACACTTTATTAAATTTTCTGTACACTTTATTAACTTTTCTGAAGTCTGAGGCAAGCCTTGATTTCTTCATTTATTTTAGTTTTACTGATATTATCCTGAAGTACTATTATTCCTGATATAGATTGGAATAATTTACCAATGAATCAGGCACATAGATCCAGAGCCTTTCATTGTTAACATTTAATAAAAACAATGAAAGATTTATTGAAGAAAGAACAAATAATCTGTATTTATTAGTGTTGTCTTTGTTCCCTAAGTCACTCAAGGCTTTATTCACCACTGCCTAAGCCAGTAGAAAGGCTCCAGGGAATGGATGGGCAGAATTCATTCCAATAAACAGCTCTAAATTTTGATAGCATGAGCTGTGTGTGTGAAACATAAGTTTTCTCTCTGATTATTTTTATCCAGAACTGACATACTAGCATTTCTGAAAAGCAGTGCAGCCTTCTTTCATGAAAATTATAGTCCTATTCTATTGTTGATTAACACAATTTCACTAAACAAAATCCTGTGAGATCTACATTCCTCTTTGATATCCAATTGTGTTAAACCAGTGAGAGTACTTAGTTTCAGTACAAAAGCATGTCCTCTTTTGGAACTTACACCCCTTCAAGTCTCAAAATCCGTATCTTCAGTGATACACATAATCTTTTTTGTAACTGTAGAAATTATCCCTGGTGTCCAGAATGTTTTAAGATTCCTGAGCTGTAGAATGGATTATTGCTTTAACTGGAAGTTAACATCTTAAGAACTATTTTGGCCTGCTTACACTCAGGAGGTTGAAACTTTCATCTTTCTCCTCTTCTGTCCCACAAAATGTCACACGTGTCCTCAGACAGGGCCCAGTCCAACCCTTTCTGAAATCTACTGGTACATTTGTATTTTAGTAGGAGCTTTCTCACTAAACTGAACATTCTGTACTCTCTCACATCAGGCACATGGTTTCCTCTTACTATTTGATTATTTCTTGCATCAGAACAAATTCTGATATTGATATGATATCAGTGAAATGTAGAACTCTGAAAATAAGGCCTTTCCATGGAAGTCCTTGCCTCTTCTCTCTCAAACAGAAGACTAAACTGTAGCTCTGAACAGTCTGAGGCATTCCAGAATCTCTTGTCCTCTTCTCACATTCAGTACAGTTGCCGCAGTCGAACTACTCTTACGAGATGCGGTTTCTTCAGCGTCAGTGTCAAGGTATTTTTGCACACAGCTATGAAAACTTTTGCATAATGCATTATGAAGAAATATTGCAGTAGACTCACTTTAGAGTAAAAATATTTCATCATTACTAGACACTTCATGATCAGCATTTACCAAACCCAGATGTGTCTGAAGGGCAACAAAAGACTGACAGTTACAGGGTTGCTCCTTCCTTTGACTTGCTGTGAAGCAGGTCCTTTAAAATGTTGCACCGCTCTGAAAACCAGCACTGCAAAGAACAGCATTAGCAGTTCCAGTGTCTTTCAATGATTTCCCTAACTTGTGGGATTTGCAAATGAAAAGATGTTTTGGCCAATGCCTCATTTCAAAGGTGAAAGTCAAATTGTACAAGACTTATAATTGCTAATACAATCTTGTGTTTGCAATAGCCAATTATTTGGTGATTCACAAGAAAAAAATAATGCACTTCACTTTGTCCAGTATCTATAAACTCTGAAGCATTTATATGAGACAATGTAATGTGGCCATTAGAGCAATCAGGTAAGGAACAGATTCTGTAAAAAATATTTTGGTTTAATAGGTTGCACTTTAAACTATACTTTCCTGAGATAATTAACACTTTAAATTAAACATATTTGAGCATATTACTTCTGTTAGAAATGTAGTTTTAAAAAGACAAAAATAGATAGATTTATACTTTGTAGTTGATTGACTTTGCTCAATGTGTCTGTGATTATATTTTGGGTTTGAGTAATTATACTGTATTTGTATATATTGCATATATTTGTATATATGTATATATTGTGATTTTACTTTGGGAGAGATTGCAGTGTCTTCTATCTCTCTGCCACATGGCTGAAGCTGGCCAACTAGTTCAAAAGTTTTTGAAAGTTACAGACAAAAATAAATGGGTATATAAACACTGCTAAACTAGGCTAAAATATGATACAAGTGAATTCTTAAAAATGAAATTTAAAAATCTGTATTCTTACGTGGTTCTTGAAATTTAAGCATAGAATTCAGAGGATATATCAAACCTAATACATGAAAGAAACATTTTAGGTCAATGACCTAAATTGTACTATTCCTTTCAAAAAATGTTTCTTAATGTTTCCACCATCCTAGTCTGCTAATAGCATTTCATTGCAATAAATCTTGTATCCAGATATACCCAAGGGGTTAATTGTTCTCCTTCCATCAGTTTCTAAAATTACTGCTTTGTTTTTTTTCATTTTTAATCCCTAATCATCAGGTTATGACCCTCTAAAGAGGATGAATATCTCAAACTGTTAACAGTGCTTTTGCGTTATTATTTGTCATGCCAAAAATCTTTGCCTTGTAGACAAGTTAGGTGACCCACCCTTTCTAATTAGTCACTGACAGATGAATCCTAAATTTACATCAGAATTATGAGATATTGATATGTATTTATTTGCAAGTATTTCTTTTCTTGGTGGATGTTAGTTTGCTAATCATAAATATTTGCAGAGTATTCAGAAGATCATTAATTTTATAAGAACAAGATACTCAAAGACTCCTGGTAGGCCATCTTTCCTATGTTCGTCCAAATTTGTGCATAGGTAAGTATAGAACGAAATTTGCTTTTTGCATAAGCCTGGACTGCAAAAGTTACAATTTCACGCACTTTTGTTAGTTTTGTATAGCATGCAGAATTTGTTATATTTCCACAATGCAGTGTAAATAAAATGTTATTTACTGTAAAATTTTTCTCCTTAAGCACAAAGAAAAATCAAATAAATAAAAACAATCCACAATCACTACCTTATCTGAGAGCCTCAGTAACCTATTTCTTCCACAAAAACAAAACAAGAGCTTAGAAATTTTGAGTAATTTGCTGATAATATGCATAGAAATAATGAACACAGCTGTCCAGTCCACTGTCTAGTAGCCTATTAATCCCAAATTATTAATCAGGTCACTATTAAAACTGAGCAAATACCATTGCCCCAAAAGACATCCACTACCTTTCTGCCTTTATGGAGTAAACACTGATGCTTTTATGCTAATGCCAGTCACAGCTTCATTCTCTCCAAATATCTAAACTGTATCCTTTGCATATGAATTCTGAAAATGTTGTGCTTTAGTCAACACTTTAATATGTTACTTTGTTGCCCCAAGAGAAATTAAAAGGTAGGATTTCACTTTAGGCAAACTATTATTTTTTAATATTGTTTTCAGAGACCAGCATTTCAAAGATCAATACCCATTTTCTTGATGTGCCATTAAAAGAGAACAAAAAGCAAAACAGGAAAGGAAAACAAAAGGTAATAATTAGAGTGGTTTTCACATAATTTGAACTGATGCATTCATTTCCTAAGGAGTCAATATTCTACCTGCCATTTTTCTTAATTCATAGGTAAGAAAAATGACCGAGGCTCAGTTCCATTATGAATCCAAAGCCCAACATACCTAGATCCATGAGACATACTGAATGTCCCAAATAGAGATCTTCCAAGGGCTTCCTGGTCACAAACATTCTTCTGAGCAGTGTGTCCATCAAGAAATATCACATGAGCTTATGAGAACTTGGGAGCAATTACTGCTAAGTCTGAAGGTATAGCTTTTCCAGTTTGCCTTCCTCTTACACCCATTTTTTGGAAAAAAAGAAACAAGGTAAAGATCAAAGTATGAATCTAATAAATGCTGAGGTACATTTTCATGAAGACTCCACTCTGTAAGACCAGAAACCACAAGGTAAGAAAACTTCATCCCCTTTATTCTTGACATGAAAGATGAAGTAGTTTATTGGAGGACATGAGCTATTTTTTGTCTACTCTATGCCAAATTCTCATACAACAAATATATAAACTATAACTCTTAACTGTTCTGTTAACATTTGTAGCACATACAAGCATGATGTCTGCTTTATTCACCGGACACATATGAAATACAGCTGTGAGTCCTAGAGACAGGATTGCTACAGATTAGGGAAGGAAGTAACCTTTTCTGTCTGTTCTAGACTTTGCATGCTACTTCTAAGTGTATAAGTATATTAATTAAAGATTCTAACATTTCATTTTGTACTATAGCAACTGCCTCCTGTTCCCTAAATGACAGCCAATAAATAAGACCAGTGCCATCCAGACATTTACAAGCTTCAATTTTTCTAATGGCTCATTATATATTCCCCAAGTACCATGTCTGATATGGGATTGCTAAAAACTAAAATGTGGTATAGTATCAACCACTTAGAAAATCCTGTTCTGTCTCCATGAAAATTCCCAGCAAGAATTTGTTCTTGCTATTTGTTCTCTTGAGTTTTAGCACTCATCTTCCCACATGCTATGTGCAGAAGAAACGTACTCTGTTAGGAATATTTGTCCACCTCACCAGAATGCTAGGAGGCCTCATGAGTTGAGGTCTGCACTGCTTTGACATGCTTGAATGGAAGATGCTCAAACATACAAATGATAATCCTATTATTATTTCACTGGAATTATACAGCTCAACTCTAATAATCTTATAGCATATAAATTTCTATAGTCTTCATTATAAAGTGCTATTTAGAATATTGGGAAATATTTTCCTTGCTTACATAATGCAGATCTCTTTTCCCTTAACTTCCACTGGCCACTTCTCACTTCAAAATGGACGAACCATAGAACTAACATCATAAATGGAGCTACAGAATAATTTTGGATATTCAATGTAACTTCCACATCTTCTTTACCCCAATGCCAAAAAGAGGAATATTTTACAAAAGAGTATGTGAAGAAATACATATCCAGCATCATAAAGAAAAAAGTAATAGGTGTCCTTGAAGTCCTAACTTACATGACACATAGACAAACAGGCAGCTGGTGATGACTTGCAGTCCAATTCCCTTTTGATCTTTAAGCCATTTAGCACTTGCTGCTCCTGAGCGACTGCTGCAGAACTGAAGACAATTCAGTGTTCCCTTTGATAAATGGTTCCTGAAAGCCTGAGACATGCTCTGTCTGGAAGAATTCACAGCCATCTGCTGAGAAGCTAATGTATTCATCTCACACATACAAAACGGGTTTGTGGATGGTGTCTCACTGCTTTACACTAATACAGCTTTATTGGCATTGAAAATGACTTGCACAAATGCAAAAATGGAGCTGGAATCTGACCCATAGATTCCATTTAATAACAGAAAACTCAATTACAGCAGCAAGAGCACATGTGGGAGGAAGTGATTCATATAATCTCTTCTTTTTCCTTCTAATTGCTCCCTTACTAGAATTGGCATTTGTTTCACATTGGATAAGAAATCTAAAAAGCTATGTATCCTTTATTTAATTCTTTTGCAGTGTAATCCAATTCTCTTGCTTATTCTTGATCTCATAAATCATTTTGTAACTGAACACAGAAGAAGTATTCTAATAGCTTAGGTAATCCTTTGTATATTTTCTCCACTGACATAAGGATAAATGTTGTCCAAGGGACATGTATTATTTTTTTCTGTCATATTGCTGATGAATTTACTTTCCGACAAGCTACAGAGAAGATACTAGTTCACTGGGGTCATCTGCCTCCAAGGCTTACCCTCTATGCTCAAGCAAATGTATGGAAAAAGCTGAGGTTGATACCTGTGGTCTGGCCCTAGAAGATGCATCACTGAATATCTTTCACCTATGAGAGGAGTCTCATGTAATACATTTCATCCCCTATATAAACTATCCTGAAGTTGCCAGAAAGAGTCAATGGATCTCAAGAGAGCTACTTGGATTCAAAACTGATGTGGAATCCAAATAGGTTGTTTTCAGCTATCGCATAGGAATAGCCATATCAGGTAGGACACAAATGTTTTCAAACCTTCTAAAACAAAAGATATCAAACAGATTTGACCTCTGGTCAGATCATATCCTTGTTTTACAGCATTTCCACTGAAGTCAGTGGATCTATCTTATCTGTAGATGACACAGGTGCAATCAGAAGTAACTCTATTTGAGTCAATGTATTTAAACACTGTAAATCAATTTAATGACAGCACAATGAGGTTCATATGTTTGGGCTTGTGAACCTATAAATGTCAATAAGCATAACTTTTTTCGCTTCACTGAAACCAATTTATCCTTAGAATCAAAATGGAGTTTGGCCATCTCCTAACCACTCCTTGCTGCTGATGTTTGGAAATCTAATTGCTAGGCATGTCATCTTTTTTTTTTTCAGTTTAGATAAACACAGACTGCAAACTACTTGCTGTTGTCTACAAATCTTAATTTGCTTCTTGTTCATTACAAAACCATCTTCAGGATTCTTGGAGAGTTTTCCAATTAATTCCCAGGAAGTAGAACTGGAGACTGCTCTGAATAACTTTCCATCCTTATCTGATTTCTTCTTGCATTCAGGTGTTCCAAAAAGACCCAAGTCCTCTTTTCCATAGCTATCCTTCTAACAGCTTTACTCATATATCAATAAAATGTGTTTTCAAGCATAATATTCTCTTGGCATAATCATCTGTTCATTCAAAAATACCATCTGTGCCTTGCTGGAGACTTTATTCTTTTATGAAACTGGCAGTGGCGACAAAGTTCATTTGAATTCCCAGGATTTCTAATCATCAAACAGTTTGAAATTCCCCTTTTAGAGCCAGTTTTCTACACTGATAGATCTTTTACATACAGAGAAGTCAGGATTTTGTTGTTGTTGTTGTTATTCAATGTTTCATGGAACCTTGTCCATAATCCTTCCCCTCCTTCCGTCACAATTTTCACTACCAGCTTCTTAGCTAAGGCAAGATGGATAAGGCTCCCTGTGTAGCCCATCAGCACTTGTTTTTTAATCAGCAGTACAGATTGCTGTTGACTTAAATGAAACATATTTCCCACCCAGGGACTGAGCACATTGCCTTCAAGCAGATCATATTTAAAAATAACCCTAGGAAAAAATCTTGTGTCATGTGAAACTTGAGAAAGAAAGAAAAAAATCCAGTATCTGTTAAGTATGAAGGTAAGTTGCTTTTCCTGATCATATTTACAAGATGGGCAGATTTTCTTTTGCTTCCTTTTAATACTTTACAAGCACCAAATTCAGCTTTATCTGAAACTAGACTCCTGCAGCTTTTTAACGTAGCAGCTAGAAGATCAAACAATCTCACTTTTTTTACTGTTGATTCTTTACACTAGATATTTATTTTTTAAATTTCCAAGTTCAGATACACAATTCTGTAACAGACAATACAATAATTTACTTCTCTGTGGCAGTTTTAAAGGTATTTTACAAGGAAGTAAAACTTCTGAGCATGGTCTTCCTCTAGTTGATAGCCCACTGTGCAGCACTTGAAATGTTTATTTTCAACCACAAATGGAAAAACTAATTCCCAGGTTCCCTGCTAAGAAATCCAACAGGCTGAAGGCACCCAGTTTCTGGGAATATATCTAAATTATAAATTCCTTTTTAGTGCTCGCTGTGGCTTAGTTACAGTAGGTAAACTACAGAAGGTATCACTTGCTGCATATTGCGTTGGCAACCTAGATGCTTAGAATAGAATCATAGAATCAGTAAGGTTGGAAGGGACCTCTGGAGATCATCTAGTCCAACCGCCCTGCTCAGCAGGGTCACCTACAGCATGGTAGACAGGGTTGCATCCAGGCAGGCCTTGAAGATCTCCAGAGAAGGAGACTCCACAACCTCTCTGGGCAACCTGCTCCAGTGCTCCGTCACTCTCACAGGGAAGAAATTCCCCTTCACGGTCAGGCAGAACTTCCTGTGCTTCAATTTCTGCCCATTGCCTCTTGTCCTGTCACACGGGACGACTGAAAAGAGTTTGTCCCCGTCCCCTTGACACCCTCCCTTCAGGTACTTGTACACATTGATCAGATCCCCCCTCAGTCTTCTCTTCCCCAGGCTGAAGAGGCCCAGCTCTCACAGTCGTTCCTCATAAGGCAGATGCTCCAGCCCTCTGATCGTCTTTGTAGCCCTATGTAGCAGCATAGGCCCTATGTAGATGCTTGATGCGGGACTGTTAATCCATCAGGCTGCCAAGTGCCTAACGGTTAGGCTTTGAAGTGCCTCATTCTCCGAAAAGTAACCTAACTTTAGTGTGAAACTCTTTATGCAAGGAGGAATTACATAGGAATCTAAACTTCATCTGTCTGAATCTCCGTCCAGAGGAGTCCATCTCTCCACAGTGATTAAAACTTCGACCTTTGAACACCTGAACAAGTCTCTCTGATTTTTCTATGCTTTTCTCACTGACACAGCACCGAGAATGGTAGTTCTGTACTACACAGGACTGTTAAAAGTACAGCAAAAAATTCAGCTATATGAAAATGGAGGCAAAATGGGGATCTTATAGATCTCTCTATATATGTATCTTTACTTAAAATCCATGTTACAAAAGGGAGGACAAAGCACAGTGAGGCCTCAGAATTACTTGTTACTGCTGCTAAGCCAACTGCTGCACGCAGGTTCTGTCGTTCTGTCCTCTTTGAAATTTCCTTGGTATACGAGGCACAGGCACTGCACTATGTTGTGCTGCTGCTCCAGTGTTAATGACGGAATCCCAACAGGAATAATCTGGTCTTCTACACACTTAGATCTGCTTAGATCCAGATGAGCCCTGTAATAGCCAAGATGCTCTGTGACAGCAGTGGCAAAATATATTATGAGATATAATGATATTATGAGGGATGAGATAATATATTATCTGCTAGTAAATATTGACAGAGATGTATATCAGCTGGGCCCACAAAACTGAGTTCCACAGAAAAGACCATTGAGATGCAGGTCAGGAAGTAAAAAGAAAGAAAGCACAGGATGACAGTCACTGAATTCATATACAAGAAAGACAGAACAATCCTGAGGAGCTGTGGGGAGCAGAGAAGTATCACCAAAAGGAAGCCAGAGCTGAATTTGTGACAAAATAGAATTGAGGAGCCTTGCAAAATTTGTTCTGGACAAAACCAAACAACAAAAAAATTGTGCTCTGGCATCTTCTTTTACTCAGAATTAGTCCTGGATCAGGTTCTCCGGATGGTGTGGCTAGGTAACCCATAACACATCACTATAATGAAAATATATAGAAAATATACAGGATGATATATATGGAAACATATATATGGAATGTACTTAAACTAATGCACTATCTTGCTCACCTATTGCCTCTATTGTAACCAAGAAGAAATTTATCATTGTTAATTTTTTATCCATACCTTTCTTTAGCCCCCCATACCGTAAACTAATGAAACTAAATCTGCTATTTGCCTTC
Source organism: Rhea pennata (assembly GCF_028389875.1). Lineage (NCBI taxonomy): Eukaryota > Metazoa > Chordata > Aves > Rheiformes > Rheidae > Rhea > Rhea pennata. The sequence goes on from NC_084664.1 coordinate 136,653,172, forward strand.
CTAAATTCTAAAACATAAGTAATTAATGAAGCTTAAACATTACAAAGACTTCACTACGACTCATTATGAGTGAAGACTGACTTACTCACAGATTCTGTTAAGCAGAATAAACCTGTAAGTATGTGAGACAACAATGATGGGTTTACAGATGGTCAGACTACCTGTTTTCCTACTAGCAGAGTACTGGGACTTGGGCTCCCTCTGAGAGCTCATTGACACATGAAGCCAGGCTTTATGGGGTTCATGGCACTGGGGAAATGGTCCCAAAGAACCAGGTTCTACTCACAGCCAGTCCAGACTGGTTTGAAATATGAAAACAGAAATAACTCAGCTCTAAAAGGCTTTGGGTTTGGTAATAGGCAGTAGACTAGAAAATTAAAGGGCAGTTCTTTGCTCAGAAGGGTCTGAAAGAATAAGTCACCACAAGAGAGTTGTGCAGTATCAACACTCAAGTAGTACAACCAGTGCAGGCTTCTCTGCCCTGAGGAAATGGGCAAAAGAATGAAAGAAAATAGGGCAATTATATGCAGTGAAAGTGAGCTGGAAGTCCAGTTTCATCCCCTGTCCATTCCATCTTTGCTTCATTATGGAAATTATAACTTTCCTTTCATCCTGTTTACATTTATTTGGCTGCATGAGAAATCCCCCAAAATCTGTGCATCTTGGTGATGTGGTTTGAATGCCAGAAAGCACTTGCATGAGCAAAGATTTGATTTGGATATTTTAACATGACTGATACAGATCAGTTTTCTAGAAACATCTGTAAATCACATTATAAGCTAGTGTGCAGTATATAACGCCAGAATGAGATTAGCATCCACTGCTTCTCTAGCTCCATCAAGACAGAGTTCAAGAAAGATCCATCTGTGCAAAAGGGTTCTGTGTGCTGAAGTGATTATTAGCCAACATCATATAGAACAGTCTTTCTATCAGCTAATGTTAGAGAATGTGTGGGAACTGATCCAGAAAAAATAAGATTTCTTAAATTATTAATATTTATATTATGGACTTTTAGAATGCCTTCCAGAAATGTAAGTTAAAATATTCCAAAAAGGAAAAAAGTCTAAGCTAAAGAAGACTATCAAAGTATTTCCTTTAGCAAAATAGAGTTAAAAGTCTTCATGACGACATCTGATAGAAAAAGAATTATCAGTGCTTTCAGATAAAAATGATCTATTACATTTTAATGTTAAGCTGTTTGATTCATTTAAATAAATTCCATATAATTAAAGGGAAACTGAATCATATGTAAAAAATCAACATACGCTGAATAGTCATCTTGTCTGGGTGCCAACAGCACTGCCAGGCTTTCCTGGCCCTGCCCTATTTCAGCCCAGGCCGGGACCCTCAGTCTTAAGCTGCACTACAGCTCTGACCCTACTCAGCCACGGGCTCCACTGAACCTGACCCACAGGCTGACTGTCTGGCTCAGCCTTTACCCAGTCCTGTCCCTGCAAAGAGGCAGGGGCAGGCCTCCCCTGGCTTCCCTACTCTCCCTTGTGGGGCAGTGAGACAGGCCTTGGCTGACGAGGCCAGGAATCACCTGTGGCTCCGGGCTCCCCTTCCCCCAGGGAGCTGCTGGCCTTTGTGGTGCCCTAATACAGCCTGACTAAACAGACAGTGGTGCTGTTTGCCTTACATTAACTCATCCCAAGACTAGATTAAATTTCCTAACACCACCAATGGACCCAAAGATTTATGGAGTCTTATATCAACTTTAGAAAGCGAACTTCCATCTTCAAGAAGGGTAAAAAGGACAATCCAGGGAACAAGAGACCGTACTGCCTCACTTTGATCCCTTGGAAGGTGATGAAGCAACCAGTCCTAGAAACCATCTTCAGACACATGAAGGATAAGAAGGTGATAGGGAGTAGGAGGTATGGATTCACAAAGGGTATGTCATATCTAACCAACCTGATAGCATTCCACAATGATATGACTGCCCTGGTGGATGAGGGAGAGCAGTGGATGTTGTTTACCCTGACTTTAGTAAGGCTTTTGATTCTGTCTCCCATCACATCATCATAGACAAGCTGATGAAGGATGGGCTAAAAGTAGGCACTAAGATGGACTGAAAACTGGATGAGCTACTGGGCTCAGAGAGTTGATCAGTGGCACAAAGTCCATTCAGCTGGAGGCCAGGTACCAGTGATGACTTTTAGGGGTTGATACTGGGGCCAATACTGTTTAGAATCTTCATTAATGAGCTGCCTGACAGTACCAAATACCCTCTCAGCCAGTTTGCAGATGATACAAAAGTGGGATGAGTGGCTGATACTCCAGAGGGCTGTGCTGCCATTCAGAGGGATCTCACCAGGCTGGAGAAACGGGCAGAGAGGAACCTCATGAAGTTCATCAAAGGGAAAGGCAAAGTCTTGCATCTGGGGAGGAATAACTCCATGTGCCAGAACATATTTGGGGCCAACCTGCAGGAAAGCAGTTCTGCATAGAAGGTCCTAGGGGTCCTGGTGGACAAGTTGAGCCAGCAAGTCACCCTTGCAGCAAAGAAAGCCAATGGCATCCTGGGCTGCCTTAGGCAGAGCATAGCCAGCAGGTCAAGGGAGGTGATTCTTCCCCTCTCCTCAGTCCTGGTGATAAACACATGGAGTGCTACGAACAGTGCTGAGCTCCCCAGCACATGAGAGAAGTGGACATACCGGAGTAAGTCCAGTGAAGGGCTATAAAAATGATTAAGGGAATGCAGCATCTCTTATATGAGGAGAGACTGAGAGAGCTGCGACTGTTTAGCATAGAAAAGGGAAAGGTCAAGGGGATGTTTATAAATGTTTATAATGTTTTAAAATACCAATATCTATAAATACCTGATGAGCTGGAGCCCAGTGAAAGAACAAGAGGCAAAGGGCAGACATTGAAATACAGAAAATTTCATCTGAACAAAGAAAACACTTTATTACTGTGAAGGTAGTTGAACACTCGAGCAGGTTGCCCAGAGAGGTTGGAGCCTCCACTTTTGGAGATATTCAAAACCTGATTGGACATGATCCTGAGCAACCAGCTATAGGTGACTTTGTCTGGGCAGGAGGGTCGGATTATATGATCACCAGAAGTGCCATCCAACATTGACTATTCTGTGATTCTGTTTTGTTTCTTCAGTTTTAGCATGGGAACTCTAATACTTTAACACAGTAGGTACTGCAAGAATAGTATTTCTTATACATTTGAATACAACTGAATGTAAGGAAAAATAATCTTTCAAAAAGAAAAACATGGTCTCATTATAATGTTGCCAGTTCATTTTCTTTTCTTCCAGTTTCCTATAAAAAGAGAATAAAGCTAAAGTACTTACAGATTTATCTTTGACTAAACTCTTACTGCCTTCAAGAGTTGTTGACATATACAGAGGAATAATTAACCTTATAGTTTCTGTTACTTTCTTGCCTGACGAAAACTGATATAAGCTATTTAAGTGTTGCAATTCACAATATTTTATGAACAAAAGGTGTTTATTAAGACCAAAACCAAACCAGCATATTAGCAAGTAAGCCCTGGTGCTCTAATACTATCTGTCAAACATCCTGTTTGTTTAAGAGGTCTTTCTATTTTTATAATGTAATTTCCTGACTTCTCTAACTTTATATGGAAGTTTCAAATAGTATTGTTACCCTCGCAAAATCAGATGGGAAAGGACAGAATTGTTGGCAAGTGGGGAGTGTCTGCTGCTCCACAAGGGAAGGTGAGCCGGGAGCCGAGCATGGTAACAATGCCAGCAGAAGCACTGACCTCATCTGCTAGGAGCCAGGATGTGGTGCAGCAAGTCAGGATTTGGGCCAGGTCTACAGGCAGTAATGAAGGTCAAGCACAGTCCAGTGATCACCCAGCAGTGATGAGGCATGTCTGATGTCAAGCTAGGAAGCCAAACCAGCAGGTTCAGATCAGGGTCAGAATTGAGGAGACATAATCCTGGGCACAGACATAGCTGCAGTTTACCAGCAATAAAGCCTCAACTTAAAAGCAGCTTCCAAGAGAAAGGAGGGGTTGGACCTCACTTCTAGCTTTCTTAACAAAAGCTCTTATCAATGAGAGAGCTGACTTTGGGCTCAGCCATCTTAGAAGAGAGAGATGCGCTTAGGTCCCTGGCAAAACCTAGGGAAAACAGGTTGCAAGCTTCAAGTGAGAATTATCATTATAATTAGCTAAAATGAGCAGAAATATGTTTGGGAAGAAATGTGTTAATGTAGGCAGTAAGTACTACAGGTTGTTATATTGATTCTCTTCCAATCTCCAAATGCAGGTGATTAATTTACACCCTGAAGCGTGACTTTTTACCATAATCATTACTAGGAGTGTAGAAGGTGTTGAACACTCAGGAAAGCTAGCGATATGACTTCTGTTGACATCACAGTGAGGATAAAAGTACAAATATTTGTAAAATGGCTAGACTAATGACTCTTCTGTGACAGTGGTAAAGGATCACGAAGGGAACAATTTTCTTTAAACATAACAAGGACCAATATAAGCCAGCATTATTTGCTATCTTGCAAAACCTCTTCACCCTGTCGTATTGTACTGTATCAGTTTACCAATGCTAATCCTAGCATTCTCCTCCTGTTACGGATTTAAGGGAATACTAACCATACACTCACAGGATCTATAAAGGTGAAGAAACAGTTATTTCTTTATGTTCGATTTCTTGAATCACAAAAGAAAAACCCATATACCAGCTCCTAGGCTTGACCACACCACCGGTTCATTTAATCCAAGGTCTTGTTCACAATCATAGCTAGTTGCAGCTACTTGAGAGGAATATCAGAGGAATATCAGAGTAGACACCTTTAGATTCAGCTGTCCCAGTGCAAAGCTTTCTGCTAAACACCAATAGGCAGAATTTGTCTCCAAAGAAATGGGTAATATCCTTACCAAACTGTCATAATGATAAACCTTTGGTTGTTATTGCTATTAAACATGTCTGAGCCTTGATCTCAAGGATATCCTTTGGTAACACATGCTAACTGTTAATTGTAACCCTGCAAAGGTTCCTTTTCTTTCTATCCCATTAACAACATGCATGGTGATAGAAATAGCTGCTGTGACCAGACTCAGAGCTATATGGAGATTTTGCAATGTCAAAAACAGATACTTTGTTACTTATTTGCTAAGATTCATCAATGATTCAGCTGTATTTACAGTAGTAAGTCCATCCTAATTGGTATACATGTGAAGTTTATGATAGGAGACAAATATTTTCTATACTTCAAGTTTAGAACAGGATAAAATCCTGCAAAGTTTTGAACAAAGTGACCAGTTGATATTTAGAGATAACTAAAATAGAAAAGAGCTTATATACCTCCTTATCAAATCCTTCATTATATCACATTATGTTTAATCTAGCCATATTAATCTTCTTTCAGAAGGGAGAATTTTATCCATTTATCACCTTCTTTTTTGGTTCTTGTAACTCAAATTGTAGATGTTGTAGAATCAAGGCAGAAATTTTTAGGAAAAGTTCTTCGGCTCAAGTTGCACAGCACTACAGTATCTCTGTTACTTTTGAATTTTAAACCTATGAGTCATAGTGTGCTGCAAATTTACTTTCTATAGCATAAATAGCTCATTCAATAGCTTGGGAAATCTGGCCCATACTCTGGTCTTGTATATCTCTGAATATTTTCTGGGGCAGTTGCCAGTTGTATTTATAAGAGAAGAGGCTAAAAAGCACTTCAAAGTTTTAATACATTTTTCACACTTTTGTAGCTGTGTGCTAAAGTCAGCAAAATTTGAAATATGTCTGGATCCAGGCCTAAGCCCACAACTCATGCTAGCTAGGTAAAACATTTTATAAGGCTTCTGGTTTTGTCTTACATATAGCAACCAATAGCAGAGCAAGATTTCTCAGTAATAAAGACAGAATTGAATTGTCATCCCAAGAAAATGGTCAAGGTCAGGCCAATACTATTATGGGAAAAGGGTGAAGAAATAGAAACAGCATTCTGTTGGGCTGAAGGTGACAGGTTGCCTGAACTCCACAAATTTCTGTTTGAGGTGAAGAACCTTGATTCAGCAGATTTCCTAAAGTTGCAAGTAAGTATTTCAACACCTAGCCTGAAAAGAGGTAGTAAATAGGGGAAAAAATAGAACTATAAACTCCAAAACAAATAGAGAAATTTAATTTAATTTTAATTAAATTATAAACATTAAAAATGACAAAAAGTGGATACGGGAGAAAAGCCCGAAAGAAGTATTGGTCAAGACCAGTCAAAATAAGGGAAGTAAAACTTTGAGCTGTTAACCAGTCTAAAGACAGTTTCAGGTACTAAAAGATCATGCAGAACAGCTAACATCTTATGTTACTGCTTTCTTACAGATAAAGTGAGGCCCTTAAGATAGGTGCATCTGATAATAATGAGATCTTCCTTGGCTCCTTGACCTTTTGATCCCACTCTTGCCCCCTCCCTTTATTTTTATTTTATTTTTTTAGAAAACCAGCTAGTATAACTGCTTTATTTAGGCTGATACTCACTGCTGAGGTTAGGTTTATCTGGCAGATCTGCCAGAATGAGATATATTAAATCTTCCACTACAGCCTGCTCTCCTTCAAATTAATCTAAAGTAGACTCTGCAAAAGACAAAACTACTTGTTTTACTTAGAGAAATCAGTACAAATATTTGTCAACAAAATTCTCCTCGCCAGGGCAGGTTCACAGAAGAAATAACTGATAGTACAGCAATCTTTTTTTTGGTGTACATATGACATCAAACAAGACTGTTCCACAGAAGGCTCTCTTCTGATATACAACCCTTGCTGATGCTTAAAAAAAATCAGGCTTATGGTCAATGGCAACAGACCACAAAGATTAGTAAGCCGAAAAGTATTTTATACACAAAATTATGGTGAGGACAAAAATGGTAACGTCCTCACAGCCTTGGAATGTCACTCGTGATGTGTCATGAAAGTGGTAAAACATGCACATGCTTGCTTTTCATGTAGTACTCTAGTGAACAGTAATTTCACTTAATATGTCTAGGGAAGCTCAGGCAAGATGATCAACAGTCATGAAGAATGGGCTCACCTTCATATGTGACTGTCAAAAAGTCAGTTCTAGATATGATACTAAGGAGTAGGTAAAAATAATCCACTGACAGGATATTGATCTTTGAGATCAAAAATAGACTCCAGTTCTCTGGCTGGAACAGGACTCTAACCAACAATAAACCCTGATGTCAAAACAGGGTCCTCCCAGATATCCCAGCAATAAGCAGAGTCTCTGCACATGTACACCAAAGCCACTGAAATCTAGCTCCTGAAGACTGCAAGCATAGCTTTAGAGCACTTTTTAATAAATTTAGCATAAACTAGTGTGTTAAATATATACAACTAAATTAACATGAAATGAAGATTTTTGCTCAGCACTTAGACAGGACACATATTCCTCATCAGTTATTGCTGTGATATGAGCGCTGGATAGCCAAAATATTAACAGCAGACAAAATAGTCACATTACAAAAAGAATGTCAGCAAAACCAACTGTTTGTTTGTTTGTACTTCCACCAATATGCTAGCTAGGCTTGATCCAATGCATCGCAGTAAACTCTCCCTGCTTACTACAGTTCCTTTACTTCCCACACCATCGTGTGTCACAAAGCATTTTAGGAGGAAATCTTTCCACTTTTGCGTTCATGTAACAAGTTACATGTACTTATATATTTTTATAAATGCAAGAACAAACGAGGAGCTTTTAGCACTGGGGAACATCATCTTGCTTATACAGCCTTTTTCATGGCAAATGATATCATGATTTGATAACATAGATGTTAGCAAACTGGTAGATCATGCATCAAGGACACCTGTTTATTCTCATGAACATTATTTCTGACATCTGCAGAAGAAAAAAGAATCACACAAAATCAGTAGTCAAGGGAAAATATCCTCAAAGAAAAAATAATTTTATTTCTTTGAAAGGGAAATAGTTGTTGTTTTCCTATTCTCCATTTGAAAAATCCCATTAAACATACTATAAATGGAAAATCCATCTAGTATTGCTTTCAGTTTTATTGTTCTAGGAGCTGAAACACTGTTAATCATTTTGGAGTGGCAAGCCATTATGAATAGGTAGGCAAAAAGCTGTGGCTTTGCTTTACACATGGATTGCCAATTATATCATATCACATACAAAGTAAACATGGGTAAACTGATGCTGCAGCTGGCAAAAAAATTATTTCACTTGCCAGCCATCGAAACATTATCAGTCAGCTTGGGCAGGAATGAATAAATCATGCTTGTAAAAGTCAAAACCTAATGACATCAGGTAAGTTCTCTTCGTAAGTTAGCAAGAATAGACTCTGAAGACGTATTAACTGAACCATGTCTGATAATAACAACCCATTTCCCAGTGTGAGGAAAGGATAAGAAGTCTCAATATATTGTTATACCTGAAGCATGAAATGACTTATTTGCCAGCCTCAAATTATCATCTTCTTAAACAAATACGCGGAAAAGTTACCTGGGAAGTTAATTGTTATGACTGAAAACTCCGTATTGGCAAAGTAATGTACACCCTAAGCAAGTAATTAAACAGAGCATGAGGATTTATTTTCCTTTCTTTTTAATTTGCTGAACACAATAAAATTTTAGCAAGGCAAGGTCTTCTCAAATTAATGAAGTTTAGTAGGTGCACCTGACCAGGAAGCACTTACTTTATTATGTGTGTTAATAAATTTGCTCATCTTCTGTGTTGTCCATATACGTATATACATTGCAAATCTGCATTCACATACTCAGGGGAATATGTTACAGCATTGTATACAATAATGTCATATTTTACACTATAATGTTACTGGCTTACTTACTACTTAATCATCACTGAGGTTATACTTATTTCAAATTGTTTAACTGCAACCATAAACCAGCTGGAGGGTCTGTTCACCAATTTGTTGAACATTATCCTGTATAGTCATTAGTTCACACCCAGTTACAGCTATGAATGACTTTAAGTTTGCGCTTACTTCTTTTACATCAGTGAAAAAGTAGGGGGAAATAATAATTTCTCTGTCCTTAGCTAACTGGAACATTTCTTCTCAAAATGCTGCTTCCATTATTGAGACGAACAAGCTAATTTTTAATAGGATGATGAATCTCTTTTTACTTTTTGCTTTCTTTATATAAAAGGAATAAAAAGTACGTTGCATTTTGACCTGAACCTCCTTGCTTTCCTCCCCAATTTGCCCAGAGAGCAAAGACTGGGACTCTGAACCTGGAGAGCGTCCGGGCGAGGCCCTGCTCCCTCGCCCTGGCCAGGGCCATCGCAGCTTCTGCTCTCCACTCTTTTCTGCACCTGAATTTCTGCACTGAGTCTCAGGGATGCCTCTTTTCTCTACATGGAAATCAGTAAGGTACAACGCCGCCCTTGGTTAGTTTCTAAATTAAGATGAACCAGTGCTCTGAGCAGGCAGCCCCGTGACACATGGGGAGCCTCACTGCAGCAGCCCGAGGGGCGCACGAAGGGGGCGGGCCTGCCCTCCTCCTCCAGGGCCCGAGGAGGGCACCTGCAGCCCCTCCTGATGCTCCCACGGATAAATTAAAGATTTCTCCTTCCACAGCAGTGGCTCATGCGCAACTATAAAAGCCAATGTATTAACGTGTGGCCACATTTATCAAACACAAAAGGACAGCTCCCAGATTCCCCTTAATTAAACTGCGACATTGGCCAAAATAAAGGTGCTGACACTGGCGTGCAGAGCTCAGGCAGCCGTTTTAATACTGTGCAGAGGCGGAAAAGCAGCAGAGAAACCTGCCGGCGCTGGCGGGCGGGCTGCAGGCGCGGCGCCGTGCAGTTACCCGCCACGGCCGCGCAAGCGCCGTGTGCAGCCTTGTGTCCTCCCCGGGGCACCGTAGGCGGAGGGCTGCTAACGGCCACCTACGGCTCCTAACGGCCATTAACGGCGCCTAACGGCTGCTGTGGCTCCGCTTCTTGGCGTTGAGACCAAGAGTCGCGAAGGGTTGGATGAGTCGGGCCAGTTTATTATTTCTAGACCATGCCTCAGACCTTACAGTTAATCCCATCCGCATCCCCAGATATGCAGCATTACAGCTATACTTGATCTACGCGTGGGCCGGCATCTGAATGCCGGGGCATCCCAGTACTTTTAATCAAAAGGAAAATTATGGAGAAACAAAGCTGTAGTGCAGTGAGAATTGGATGTGGTTAGTTTGTGTGTAAAAGGTTGGTGGCTTTCTCTGAAGTCTTCGCACTACTAATTTTCCAACAGTAATTAAAGGAGGCAAGGCCGTTATTGCTGTAGTGATTCTCTGTAGAATTGATACTCGTTTCAGAGAAGCAGAATGAACATTAGTGTGAAATGCCTTAACACTGTTGGAATCATGTGGATTCTTGGATCAAAGGGAAATAAATTAGAGTTGTGATTTCCCAGATGTTCTTACCATTCTAAGGCCAGGTACCTACCTGCAAATGAGGCCTGGGATTCAACTTAATTTGTCCAAGCTATCTCAAGCTGAGATTTCTGACAAATCCAACAATTTTGAGTTTGCCAATGTTCTCACTGGATACACTTTAAACAACAGCTTTTGTGATATTAATTTTAAGGATTTAACAAGATTTTGCAGATATAAAAGGAAGAACCTTACCATTTTGCTCATGCACTGCAATAAAAAGTTTTTAATGTAATTCTTGAGACCTTCACAGGATCTACCACAATGTTTTGCACATATATGTATATAATCTATATTTTGTATATACATACATATCTCTATGTTTTTCATATATATAAACTGGCATATGGTTTAAAGCTTTGTAGCTAATTCTGCCTTGGGTGATTTAGCACACTGATTCTTTGGTTTGCTTCCTGTATTTAGTGCTGGGAGGAAGACGCTTCATCTAGAAAGCAATAACAACTGAGAAATGTTGAGGGAAATTTCATAAACTGCCCTTATAGTGTTCATTACTGTACTCCAGTTGAAACCGCTGCTGACCGAAGTTCTCTCCCCTTGTTTCAGGACTAGCGTGGCAGAGCATTCGCATTGCTGGTTACAGGTGGCTTAAGAGAAACAAGTTTTTGATTCTTTGTAGCTGTGAATTTCTACCTCTGACTCCAAGTTTGAGTTGAAGCCCACCCAGACATGGTTTCCTTCGACTTCGCATCACTTGTAGGGTTTTAAGACTTAGGAAGACTGTGGCCCTGCTTTAAAGTTAAAAGTGGGCTTGTCTGGGGTGTTAATTCAGGATGTGGAAATACAGCAAATATAGCTGTTACAGATTTTGCACTTAGCACTTTTCACAGATGATGCCCTGGTACTACTTTACTGTAAATTTGAAAGAAAAAGTAGACAGTACTTACTAATACATCAATAGTTATTCTATCATATTCTTACCATGGAGAATGTGCCCAGACAGAATATGCACATTAACACAGCAATACTTGGACAATGTAATTTTTTATTTACTGTCTTCTACAGCTAAAGCTTTATTCTCCAGATATAACCTTCTAAGGCTTTGGCATGACACAGCATCTTTCTGAAACTGCAGCTGAGGAACAGTTTTGTTTGAAATTCCTCTGGCATATGAAAACCCTCTATATATGGAGAAATTGGAAATGTAGGGACTGGCTGATACATAGTAGTAGTGGCAGATTTAAAGTGATAACCACAAATTTATAGTAAGTACAAATCAGAGAAAGGTACATCAACTTTTTAGAGAAACTGCACCAGGAAAGGGAAGAAAGCACAAGGAGCTGTCTCTAAGAGTGCGGCTTATATCTGTGTTGATCAGCTGAACCTTAAAAGCAGGAGCACTCTTCAGAGTGGCTTTTCAACAAAGTCAGTATTGTCGGGTTTAGTGAATCATGACACAACACGAGTCCTGCAGTGTGCTAGGGAAGTGCCTCACATTTACTGATAGCCTACAATGGGATGGGCTGGTCAGAGAAACCTATGAAAAACAGAGACCCAAAATATGCAGATTTCCCAAATTCGGAACTGGTTGCCAATTGTTTTCAGTTCAGTGTAAGTGACAGTGGGAGAGCTGCAGCTCATTCTCCCATAATCAACTGCAAAGTTCCCTAAATCTGCAACTATGCATTAGAGGTGAACATATTGTAGGAACCTTGCATGAAATTGTATATTGACACATGAAAATTTGAGTCTACAGAATGTAAGTCAAATTATTTAATGTTTGATAGAAATTGATGAATCAGGCCCTGTAATAAACAGTGTAACTGCTGTGGGAAGAAATGGGATGAAAGAGCCAGTCACATAGGCAGTTCAGGCTAGCTCTGGATATTTTGTAATAGTTTGCATGGATAATACACTGTGAAGTATGGTACCAGCTAAATCCATGTACTGTCTCTGCATTCTGAAGTGCATCTGAAGTACAGCTCTTTTGGGGATGGTAGGCAGCATCTAGTTCTTAACATAGTAAGTTCTGCTCAACGTAAATATACCAATACAAAGAAGTGCTGTTTTATGCCTACTAGTCTTACCAATTGAGTATTTGAACCAGCTTAAGGAAAACAAACTGAGAAATTCTAAGGTGCATTTCAAATGAATATGATTACGTACACACACAGCGTCTTCCTCATAGTCATGCAACAATGTATATACTTACCAGTGGAGAAAACCTTAATTACTTTTCAGGTCAGATGAGCCCATCTTTAAGACTGTAGATGAGATGATGAAATACACAAGTGTATCATCCATCATTGCTACTCACCATTATCACTACCTCCACAGCTACATAAATGCCTTCAGAAAGTTGTTTATTTTCAGGGATTTACATAATTGAAATGGCCAGGGGTTTACAATGTGCTTTATCTCCCTTGGAAGAATTTGTCTATCTTCTAGCACTATAAGCATGTGATCACCCTTGTGGTTAATTTTTCCCTCTGGCTACACACTGCAGCGTGTGCATTTCTTTATCTTTCTTTTATATTTCTGGTATCTTAATTTATTGCCGTGTCCATTAGATTTGGTTTTCTACTTAATTCTCTCTCCCTCATGTAGTTGGTGAGAACTTAGTGTTTCACTTCATTTTTGACAGACCACCTCTCTAGTGACAGAATGTCAATTGTGGAGGAATTGTTAGCTTTAGGCTTTCAAATTCTTGCTAAAGAGACTGATGTGTGGAACATTTGTGAATGTACTCTAAATAGATGCTACTTCCATTTTGCTTCGATCTGTATGGGATAAAAATAATACCTCTTTTGTTACTTTGCCAAATTTCAACATCAACCAGAGTTTTGCAAGATGACATTTTCTTTGCTTGCATTTTATTTTTTTAATATGTGTTTCTCCCTTCTCCCAACTTGCATTTTCTGCCCTAGTTCCTGGATTCCATTATTCATCTGCTCTTTTAACTCGTCCAAGATCTTATTTTGACAGCCTAGCTTAAAATGAGCAGTCATTACTCCATGATTACTCACTCTCATTGAAATCAATTGGCAACTTATCGGCTATCCTGAGTGTAAAAGTGGTAAAAATTGATCTTATTATATCCATGGAAATATAATAATGTCTTTTGTTTTTTATTAAATGGAACATTTTGGTGGTTACTTATTTACCTAAATGTCCATTTTTGTACCCATTGAATAGTTTTCCATTCCTATGTCCATTGTCTCACAAGACCAATCACCATTATCTTCTACTGAAACAAATTTTTTGAGGGGTAGTGATGGCTGGTTTTTATAGATGTTTTTCCTCTCCCTTTCTGTCTGATATATCTTCCTAGCCATTTGCTTCCTGATTTCTCCCTTTTTTTTTTTCCTTCTCTTTTTTTCTTTACTTTATTCAGTAAGTTGTGCAAGTTGACTTGGGGGGTGAAGCCTTGATTTATCTCACTGAATTTTAAGCATCTAACTAAGGCACCTAATTTAGGAATTTATGATAAATGGAAAAATACCTCAGTGATTCAGGCTTTCTAACATTTGAATAGCCCCCTGAAGATGTTTATTTCTCTGTACTAACTATAAAACACCTAAATTAGGCACTTCAGTTATTGAGGTAGTAGGTAGGGGGAATCTAAATGCTATTTCAAGATTTTGTATGTCAGATAAATGATCATGTTCCCAAAGAAGTTGTGCTGATTGATAAACACTCCCATTTGTAGCTTGAATTTGCTCGACTTCAACATCTAGCAAGTGTATCTTGTTGTTCCTTTGCTGACAGATAACAGAGAGTGGAACTGGTAAGCACATTATACAGTCTTCAAATAATCCTTGTATCTGTCTTGAAAACCTCTTTCACTTTCTTTTATCCTTTCTGAAGTGCTTACAGCTTAACTGAAAGCAGTCTTCCAGCAATGACCTTAGCAGTGCCATATGCTACAGTAATGCAGCATGGCTTCAAGGCTGTTTCCTCTTCACGTGTCCAACAGTTGCATCAGACACTGGGGACACAGATCCTTCAGAGACAACTGCTTTCTCAAATGCTGCATCTTTTCATGCAAGAGTTTTATCTAGTCATTGCTCATGGATGTCTGATTTTGTATTTGGCTAGTCTAACGTATGTGCTGTTGACATAGTCCCCTTCAGCAACCAAGCCAGGTAGGTCTGCAGAGCTATCCTCCTCCTATAGAACTCCATAGAGGAGTCTCATACTAATGGCAGTTTATCAGTTATGTATGGGGTTTACCGCTTGCATATGTCCACTTTAAGAAGATGATATATTTGAGTCCCAAAGTATGAGCTGATTCTGCTTAGATACATTGCATCTGCAAAAGTGAGCCCTAAAAAATAGCTCCTCAACGGCAGGCAGGACATTGCCTTCAGAAAGCCAGTCTCTAAAAACTTTAGTTGAGTTTAGTAGCTATGAAGCACTAACATAAAGTATTATATAAAAGGATATTGACAGTGTATATCAAACAAATATTCTCTAATTATAGCAATTCTTATTTCAGAATCTTTCAGTATCCATATTACAGTGTTGCAGGGCAAATTAATGGGTATGCATTTTGCTAGTGTTCTATAGCATTGTCTGTAGCATAAGAAGGGCTGTGAAGTATTCACACCAGCTATTGCTTTATAAATTATGCTGATCTAAATGTTACTTTCTAGATACAAAGCTCTGATACAGCTGCTGCTGCATCATTTGCATGGCATTTATGCCATTAAGTCTTTTTCCTAGGCACTTCTGTCATTTGATAATGACATATACTTTCCTAAGCATAATTTTTTATCCTTGAAGTGATTCATTCAACCAGCATATTTTCCTTTCCTGTTTTCCAGATAACTATTGTTGTAATACAGGAATGAAATAATGGATCATATAACCCATTGCTTGTACATGAAATTAGCATGGCTAATACAGATAGAAGTTTTGTGCTACTTGTTAACCTTCAGTCTGCCTTGTTCACCATTACAGTAGATGAGATTTCTTAGACACTTCCCTCTAATAGACTAACAGTTTTCACAGGAGCCATATCACATTTTATTTTCTGCAGATAGACGCTGATTGTATTATCAGAGTTGGTGGTTATATAATCTTCTCTCCAGCTAATGCATAGTAGGTGTACAAAAGTACACCCAGTAGCTTCCAAATCTCATCTCTGTAACAAAAATGCATAGCTGAATATGCAATATTGGAGTTATTCATTTCCAGCCCTGTGAATTCGTTAAAGCTGTTATCTCTCACCAGCACCAGAACACACACAAGCGCTAACCAGACGGTGGCTGCTCATGTTTGTAGCTGACAGCTAAGGCCCAGTTCGGTGAAGCCCAGCTGTGTGACTTTGATTTGGCACTGATGAAGAGGGAAATGTTGAGCTGCAAGGAAATTTGTAAGCAAGAAAATAAAACTGAAAACAAAAACAGAAGTGATTACTGAGTTAGTATTAGTAAGCCAGGAACTCAAGAAAAAAAAAATGACAGGAAAAGGTGTAAAACCTTGAAAAAAAGTCGGAGTTGGAAGGATAGCTCAGCTGTTGAAGGTCAGCCCACTCAAAAGAGTAATGGAAGCTAACACTTCTCTGCTCACTGCTCGGCCCTTAGTCTTCAAGTGTCTTCTTGAATGGTGAGGAAATTGAGGCTTAGCCTTATATTATTTTAGTCTTACTGTGTAAATAACTTCTATATACTCATAAATTGTGTATGATCTTTCTTTCAGAAGCTTTGTATGTAGTAAATGATATCCAAATTGTTTTAGTATTATGCTTACATTTTGAAGGTAGTTTACAACATACCTCTTAGTCCTACCTGTGTCATATCTCTTAGAGGCACATGTACAGAAACAGATCTTAACAGATTATTTTTCATCAGTAATTTAGGTATATGAATTGTTCCACAGTGATAGAGATAGTATAAGGTGATGAAAAGCACTGATCCAGATGTCATTAAGATGCACTTACTCTGCAAAATTGATTTTCTGCCTGTTTTGTCTAATGTCCTGGGTTTCAATACTACCAAAAACCTCTAAGAAATTTTGGAAAAACAGATGCTCATAATAGAAAATAAAGAATTCTATGAACAAAGCCTTCCTAGTCACATCTCGGGATATTTTGTTATTTTCACTGATAAATTCAAAGGGATTGTCATTGCCATTCTTATAATGGATGTAGAACTTTTGTGTGTGTGGGTGTGTGTGTACACAGCAGTAGCTGTGACAGAAATTCTTACACTGCTCAAGCCATTTGTAACATGTTCTCATGCACGCTGAAACATCTTACATTTTCCAGCGGGAGAAGGGAGTCCTTGAAATAAATATGAAAAGCCAAATGATAGGATTATCACTTGCCCTCTTTTTGTAATTGTAATGTAATCAACATTCTACATTTTATTTAAATTTCAAAGAAACAAGAAGCCTTATTCAGCAGCTGTGTAATCATATTCCAATTACAGCTCACATTCAGTCTCACATAGGCACTCCTGGTGGCCCACGTTTTATATTTCACTACGGTATTAGAATAAAACAAACAACTTCATTTAGAGAGCAGTAATTATGAAAGTGAATGGCATTTTTATGGACAGACTCATACCTGAAGTTGTGATAGCCAAGTCAATATGAACTGTCTTATCAACAAAGGAATCTTAACAATACTGCTGCTATCATGATTGTTCTTGGCTTAGATTTAAATCATTGTTAATGGCAGCTTAATGTATACAATATCATTTAGCAGTTTTCCTTGTATAGTTGTGGTTATTCTATTTATCAAAACAAACTATTGTGTGGTATTATTTTTTCATTCAAAGAAGTATGCCGAACTCTTCCACATTTAATGTGTCTCTACTCCTCCAAATAACAAGCAACTTTGCCTCTGAAAAGCGAATAAATTAATTATGCACTATCCAGGCAAATTTCCTCCTAAAAAAGGTTTCAGAAGGGAAAGTAAGTGATACCATCGTAGGAGCAGAGATCATTCTTGAGTAAATTATACCAGTAGAAATTTTAGTCCTATATTTAGAAACAATACATTCTGAAAAGCGCAATTGCATCAGAGAACAAATAGCAGTCTTGATAATTTACAGAACTTAACAGAACTGACGATTCCTGCAGACTGCAAGAGTCAATGAGAACTCCTAATTCAGCAGCTGTCACCCAAATCTCAAGCACATAAGGATTCCATTAATACTACATCAGAGACTTTATGGTCAGAAAAAGTGAAGACCAAGGAAGAATATGAAATTATTGACAGGCAGAAATTAAACAGAGAGGGCATCATATACTTAACAAAGGGCACTGCAGAACTGACTTTTTTTTTGAGAGGTAAAATATTTTTTGCTCACTTTTCCAGATATTGAGGGAAAAACAAGCCATCATTCTTCAACATCTTGAAAGGAGAAAACAGTAACAGTGCCTCAGTTGTCCACTCATGTCTTCTTTTAAGAATTATTATAGAAATCTTCTAATGCAAAGCTTATTCTCTATGTTTTTTATGATGAAGTATCACAGTGGAATTTCTCTAGGCAGTCTTCTATCTAATATAATAGTGGATTTATTGAATAATATTTTACAGGGTTTTTTTATTTATATATTTATTGGTGCAATGAGATTTATTTTGTCTCCTTAATTTTTGAAGATAGTTTAATAGGTAGTCCACATTTTAATTAATCCTGAGGATCTAATAGCAAACTGTCTCTGGGAACTACTAGACAATCTAATGCAATTTCAAAAACTGGCACAATTGAATTTGAAAGGATCTGGTCCAGAAAGAGAGAGCAAATGTGGCTTTTACTAAAATATCTCAGTAGCAGAGAAGCAAGGTTTTAGATTTTCTGAGAAATATTACCGTTGCTGGTGGAATATACATTGTACATTCCATATGCCATTTCAGGAGTACAGAGCTTTCTCATAAAAATGTCATCTCTGGGTAACAGTATTTATGCTAGTTTTGGATTTATTTTGCCTAGGTAGAGAAGAAATTATTTTGAAGCTTAGATCTTGATATTTGAACTTGAACTATAAAAATTTATCTTACTCCTGAATTATTCCCGTTTTTATCATGTTCTAGCAGTTGTACCCTCAACGTGGCTGCTGTTCTGGAGTTTTGTAGAGTTTCTGCTTCCAAAGTTTGCTTTTTTGTGGACTGGATTCTGGAGTCCATCTCTCTCATGAAATGAGCTTTGTGAGAAAGGCAGCTCAATTTAAATTTTTGTTGAGTGAACAAACTCACAAATAAAACATGCACCTCTCTGTTGACCAAATCTTTTCCTTTATAGGCCAAGGAATTAAGAATATTTCCTGCAATTTCCAACTTTTTTTACTTCTAAGAGAGTAAATCTGATTAGTACAAATTCTGACCCGTAAGTATCTTTAATACGTCAGTGCTGTATTTCATTTCTTTATATTTTGTAACTGTTGATATTGAGTTTCCCAGATTCATTTTTTTCTTTTATTGTAGATAAAAAAATTTAAATAATACATGTAGGGCCATTTTCCCATAGAATTAGTGGACATACGGGAAATCATGAATTAATACATAAAACAATGCAAACTTGGTCTGTATAAAGTGTTACAATTCTCTGCCTAGTCTCACCTTTACTTATTCTTTCTGTATGTCTCTGGACATTGTATTTGGGAGAAATCATGATGAAAATAGTCTGATTTTAAATACACTCGTACCAAGAAAACTGAAAAAGCACTTATTTAATCCTATAATGGCCTTAATTTTATTAATTTTTATACTGAATGTAATTGCTCCTGGAGAGCTGCAGAACTGTTTCCTTTCTTGTGCCAGAAAATCACAGAATCATAGAATCAGTAAGGTTGGAACGGACCTCTGGAGATCATCTAGTCCAACCTCCCTGCTCAGCAGGGTCACCTACAGCATGGTAGACAGGGTTGCGTCCAGGTGGGCCTTGAAGATCTCCAGAGAAGGAGACTCCACAACCTCTCGGGGCAACCTGCTCCAGTGCTCCATCACTCTCACAGGGACGAAATTCCCCCTCACGTTCAGGTGGAACTTCCTATGCTCCAACTTCTGCCCATTGCCTCTTGTCCTGTCACATGGGACAACTGAAAAGAGTTTGTCCCCGTCCCCTTGACGCCCTCCCTTCAGGTACTTGTACACATTGATCAGATCCCCCCTCAGGCTTCTCTTCCCCAGGCTGAAGAGGCCCAGCTCTCGCAGCCGTTCCTCATAGGGCAGATGCTCCAGCCCTCTGATCATCTTTGCAGCCCTGCGCTGGACTCTCTCCAGTAGCTCCATGTCTCTCTTGTCCTGGGGAGCCCAGAAATGGAAACAGTACTCAAGATGAGACCTCCCCAGGGCTGAGTAGAGGGGCAGGATCACCTCCCTTGACTTGCTGGCAACAGTCTTCCTAATGCACCCCAGGATACCATTGGCTTTCTCGGCCACAAGGGCACATTCTTGGCTCACATCAACCTGTCATTCACCAGCACTCCCAGGTCCTTCTCTGCAGAGCTGCTCTCCAGAGGGTCAGCCCCCCGCTTGTACTGGTGCCTAGGGTTAGTTTTCCTTAGGTGCAGGACCCTTTAGTTGCACTTGTTGAACCTCAGGAGGTTCCTCTCCGCCCAACTCTCCAGCCTGTCCAGGTCTCTCTGAATGGCAGCACAGCCCTCAGGTGTGTTAGCTTCTCCTCCCAGCTTGCTATCATCAGCAATCTTGCTGAGGAGGCACTCTGTCCCCTCATCCAGGTCGTTGATGAAGGAGTTGAACAGGATGGGACCCAGCACTGAGCCCTGGGGAATTCCACTAGCCACAGGCCTCCAACTGGACTCCATGTCACTGATGACAACCCTCTGAGCTCTGCCTTTCAGCCAGTTCTTAAACCACCCCACTGTCTGCTCATCTAACCCACACTTCCTGAGCTTGTCTAGGAGGATGTTATGGGAGACAGTGTCAAAAGCCTTGCTGAAGTAAAGGTACACAATGTCCACTGCTCTTCCCTCATCTACCCAGCCAGTCGTTCCATCATAGAAGGCCATCAGATTGGTTAAGCAGGATTTCCGCTTGGTAAATCCATGCTGGCTACTCTTGATCACCTTCTTTTCCTCCATGTGTCTGGAGATGACATCCAGAATGAGCTGTTCCATCACCTTTGCAGGGATGGAGGTGAGGCTGAACTGGCCTATAGTTGCCTGGTTCCTCCTTCTCGCCCTTCTTCAAGACTGGAGTGACACTGGCTTTCTTCCAGTCCTCAGACACCTCTCCAGTTCTCCAGGACCTTTCAAAGATGATGGAGAGTGGCCTGGCAACAACACCCACCAGCCCCCTCAGTACCCATGGATGCATCCCATCTGGGCCCATGGATTTGTGGATGTCCAGCCTGCCCAGAAGGTCTCTAATCCTACCCTCCTCAACCAAAGGAAAGTCTTCCCTTCTCTGGACTTTCTCCCTCATGTCCAGGCTCTGGGATCATGGAGGCTGCCCTTAGCAGTGAAGACTGAAGCAAAGAAGGCATTCAGTAATTCTGCCTTCTCTGTATCCCTTGTCACCAGGGCCCCTGCCCCATTCAGTAGCAGGCCTTCCTCTTCCTTTTCCTTTATGAGACAAATCCTTTTCCTGTATGAGACAGCTATTGATTTGAAGCTTAGCATAGGTGCATTTGCTGTAGAGTTACCTCAGATTGTGTTTAATGCTGTAACTCTTTGGGGTAAGATACTTTTTCTCAAAAAAACACTAGGGGTACCAGTTGAAGAGTAATAAAAAGCATGTAAATTAGCTGTTTCAACCTGCTAAGTTGAACCTGGTCAGTGAGATTTTTTTAATGGAAATAAATTTATAACACTTTTTTGTGTGTTTAGTCTAGAAGTTTGATTAGAATCTATGACCAGGATAAGGTGAGCATGAAGATGCTGTCATTCACAGTCATAAACAGCCAATTATTTCTTTCCGTGATAAAATTGTCCCTGCAAGTGAAGGTGAGACAAGGGTAGCTAGTCCATAGGATTCTGGATCCTATGGAAAGGATTCTAGGAGTGATTGAACAGCATCCCAATTTCCCAATCACCCTACCAGGACATGAAAATGAAAACAAATTGTCTGAATTATATAATAGTTCTTGATATTCTTGTTGTCGTTCTCTGTTGATATCCTGCTCTCATGGACCACGTCAAAACAAAGTAAGATTCTGGTTTCTAACTTCAGTAACTGTAAGGACAAGCTAACTTAATAGGGAGCAAGAAAATGCAGGTCACTAAAGAGAATAAAAATGTTCACTCTTTTATCTAAATTGTGTTGTCATAGTGAATGACGGTCTTTCTTTTTCTGGTTTAACATCAGATAAATATTGATAACTGAGTCATCTTTTCAGCTTCTTAGAAGCGGTGAAGTATTTCCTTTTATTAGTATTAAAAATGTATATATGGTATACTACAAGTTTCTTTTTTTTGTCTTCTATGTAATTGGTTTTTTACAGAGTTTATGCTTCCTGGTAAAAATAGGCTGTATATATTAAAATTCTATGGAAAGAATTCCAATTTAAGGAAAAAGAAATAATATTTTATTCTGTATCTTTCTTGTACCTGTTAATAGATTTTTCTCTTTTACAGCATCACTGTTTCTTTTAACTTGAAAAATCTGATTAATTTTAATTAACATTTTTATTTTGATCTCATTCAACCCTGAGTAACAACTTATCTCAGTGATGAATTTAATGAACAAGATCTTGGAATTTTGCCTATGCAATATGTTACTTTCTGGTAATCAGTTTTGTATCCTCTGCCAGAAAAGCATCTGCAATTGACATATGATCTGTAACTCGTTAACCTCTGATAGTATCTCAAGCTAAATTTTCAAAATAATCAAAGACATCTTAAGTTTTTTGGAAATGTCTTCCAGAATCAAAAGAATGAATATTGAACTGTATCAAGATAGACTATATCTGAAATGAAAAATAAATATTAAATGCTTAAGAGAATGGAGCCAATGTATTCCTCTTAAGCTAAATTACACTCACTGTGTGATTTTTGTAGAGTGAATGATTCAAACTCTCTTTATCACACACACTTTGGCTGATACATTATTTTATTCTCATGATGTTCTACGTTGTTAAGTCTCTGTTTTAAATTGTGGTATTTCAAAGATGAGGAAACTGGACACTGAGAAAAGACATCATTCCTTTTAGCAGATCATTGATGAAATCAGGAGTAAAATCTTGATCACCTAGATCCCAGCTGTTGCTGCTGCATAGATCATGTATAGCATTGCAATCAAAGAAACTATTGTATAATTCAGTTGTATAATTCAGGACCTTTTATTATGAAATATAAAAGGTAGATTGAGCTATTTCCTGCAAAATGACAATATTTGACAGAAGAAATGTTTTGCTTTTTCTGTTGTGTTTTAACTGACTAAAATGTCAGCTCGTGAGGTTTATGGAAGCAACTCTGATATCAAGTCTGAATGAATGAATGGATGAGGAATTAGCCTATAATACAATTTATTTTCGCTTAGATGTTCAGATGTGGCAGCCAAAATCTGATTTCATATTAACTCAGTAAAAGACACTCACATTCCAATAAGTCACTGCAGAGGTGGATGACAAACCACTAAAATCTGAAAGAAGACATAACCAAAACTTTCAAAGAGATGTACTAGTTCCACTGCAAAGCTCTGCCATCTTGTGTTCGACTAGAAGATAAATCTGTCTTCCTAGAAGGATTGAAACTGTAAAGCTTTGTGATTTCTACTTCTATGATGAGATTCTCTCTTCTAAAATATATTATATGCTGGAATAAATTCATTGGCCTGTGAACACAGTGTTTATACAGCCAATGGTAGATCAATTCCTTTTTGCAAACATGGGTAGTATATTTAATGTCACAAGTGAATTTCTGAGAGTGTGACAAACTGTAGATTGCCTGATCTGGATGAGATTTTGCATGCTTGTGACAGTTAATTTTTGCTAGTCATTCAGGCTGTTCATGAATAGCTGCTTCTTTTTTTGGTGAAATCTGGGTTATAAATTTAATCAGGCACGATTGGTCTGGGCTAAAAAATTCCAATTAGTCATTGATGGATTAGTTGCTAGTACTGCTAAAGTGTAGACAGATTAATGCCTGTGACCTCTTCTCAAGTCTTCAACTAGAAGGCTTTAAAATCCTGAATCTGCAGAGTCCCTCTGAAATGCTTTTGAAGAGGGAAGATATGCCAAAGCAGAGGAGGTAGGTTGCAAGCAGGGAGGATCAATAGTTCTTTTTAGATGTAGGAAATAGAAGTAAAGACGTTAGGAGGACAAGGAGACAATATCTTCTGTGGAGGATAATATTTTTAATGGAGAAAGGGGAGGCAGAAGCTTGTTGACACACAGGCAGATCTGACAAAGCAAGCATGAACGTTTATTAAGATGTGGGAATAACTGCAAATCAACTACATTATGAAATTAGAGAAGGGAGAGATGATAGGTTATGAGACCCTCTGAAGGAAGGATACAGCGTTTTGGGAACAGTGAGAGATTAGTCACACAAAGTCTAACAAAATTCAGTTGCAAAGACAGTCTTTAGAAGATATGCTAAAGATACTATATATTCTATGCGTTTCTCTTGAGGATCAGCACTGAGAGACTGGAGGCGGCTTGGTTACTTTTTTGAAGATGGGGGAGCTTTCCTGCTGGTAACTGTATTTCTGAGATCTCATTTTGTTGCTTAAGGACTGTTTGACTTGACTTGGAGAGTTTCCATGAGAGTATTTGATGCAAGAAGAAAAAATCCAATTCTGGGATGCATGTGTAGGATCCGTAATGTCAATGATTTTGTGTGGGGAGCTCTTATGTTTGCAAAATATGAATTTGCTGCTTTGACAGCTAGCTGCCATTTAATTTACTGTTTTGAGGATATCTTGTTTTGTGTGAGAAATTTGAGAGTTTAGAAGGTTGTTTTAAGGCTCAGAGAGGGGGTACTGGGATAGTTTCATTTGGGATTCATTTTAAACATAGTAGTAATTGTTGAATCTTTTTGGAAATATACTTGTGTTTATTGATATATCACAACTTGGGCTGGCAAGGAAGTAATGGCTTTTCTGCTTGCTACATATACTTCTTGTGAGAATAAAGAGTATTATCCTCAGAGCAGCTACATGATACCTAGCTCAGATGAGCTACCTTAGGGATGGTCTATTTAGTATGTTTGAGATAATTGCTGTTTATACCTAGGTTAATGCATATCAATAAATAAAATGTGATGCCTGATTTTACTTTCAGAAGCACATCCTAGCAATGAGCATTTCTGTCTTCTAAGGCTCAAGACATAGACAATAACTCCATGATACAATTAAGACATATAGTTATTTTTTAAGTACAGGCTTATATTGAACTATGTTGGGTGGATGCCTAAAACTTAGTCTGTTGATGCTTTTCAAAACAGTCTTTGGAATATGGATTTCCATTTTATGTTAAAAATCTCAGCCTAATGTCTTAGTGAAACTGCAGATTTACAAATCTGCAACTGAAATGGTTAAGTTTCATTGTGAAGGAGATATACTGAAAATAATGAATATTAATTCATCCATTCCAGAAAAAAAGTTTACTTTTCTGTAAATATTATGCTAGTCCTGGGAATGTTTGCCTGTATTAAGCTATATCCATAGCGATGGAAAGTTAAGCAAATTATGTTTTGATAACATCCTTGATTTGTTTTTTTTATTTCCTTTATGCAAAACAGAATTGGAATATATTTGTAAGAGAGAGAAATTGTCTCTATTTTTATGAAGCCAGAAAACAAACTTAATGCCAGCAATACCAGATTTTCTGTTTATTAGATATGCAAACATTATGCAGAGTTTTTTGCTGATGCAAAGTAAAGCAAAAATGCTACAGGAAAATAATCATGAATGGAGAAAATTTCAATGCATAAAAATTTAACTGTAATGGAATTTAACTTTGGCAGCAAACATAAACCATCAGTGAAATTACTTTTGATGTGTGAACATCTGTCTATGTCTGCAAAGTCTTAATAGAAAAAGAGCCTTTTGCATTTTTCCTAAAATGATGTATCAATTAATACACCATAGTTCCAGGGTTTCCATAGCAGAGCCATTAAAGGAATTCGGCTATGGATCTGTATGTATGAGTTTGAACTTTGCTCTAGGGTCATGTTGAAGCCTGAGTTGAACAGGTGTGACTCATCAGATTAATAAACTAAAGGTGGCTAAATGTGATACTTGTCACATCACTCTCTTGTGTATTTTTGGCTGTAGAAGCTAGGGTGCTTTAGCTGCACTGGCCCTGTTAACCATTTTGGTTTCAGCTGTACCTGTTTGTAGTCTCAAGGGTTTAGGTCCTGTTTTGTCTGTTCACATTGCTGCTCATCAGTAGGTCTTCACTGATGTATTAGAGTAAACTTCTTCAGGTTTTCTGGGATGTAATGGTTCCATATCACCTCTTTCACTGTTCTCCTGTTTCTCTTAGCCAAGAGGCTAAGTCTGGACTCATTGGGAATTGTTGGCATTTTGCAATAGTATATGAGCCAATTTTCTTGATTAGTGATATTCTGCTGTATATTTTTGAGCTGTTAAATAATTTTGGCATCAGTTCACATATTTTCAGTGTTTAATCCTATCTAATGTGTTATACAAAAATACATTCTTCCAGCTCCAGCAGACTACCAGCATGAAACTACTAAATTTTCCAGTTCCATAACTGGATTTCTATCCTACCTGAATTAAATGATTTAGCTTATTTCTGGAACAGATTCTTGTTTTCAGGCCAGGAAGTGAGGTCTAGTCATAATTTCCACTTGAACAAAACCAATATAATGCCTTAAGTGAATTCCTGGCATTCATATGCATTGTACCTTTGCATACGTGCAGATGAATGCTTTGTACAAGTGAAACAGCAAAATAAAGTGGACATAATGGCACTATCTGCATAATGACTGGGAGAATCATTATCTCCATAGTAGTATTATCTCTATATCATAGAAAACTGTATTTGTAAATAAAGAAAGATCTGATACTGGACCACAGAAATTGGAAAAATGCTACTAGAATATGAATCTCAGATACTAAAATAGTGTATAAGAATACAAAGTACTCTCTTGTTTTTCTTGCAGTGGCTGAAGGGGAAAATATTTTTGATTTTGAAGCAAGTGTTAGAACAAACATAGTTCTTGAGAGAAGCATGGAAATGGTATAGAGTTATTCCAATAAATGTGCAGTGAAATATAGTAACAGAATTTAAGGGCCAGTTTTCAAATGTATTCTGTGCTGAGAGACTCCCATTGTGTCACTTATGGTCTGGTTAATTAAAGTGCTCACTAGATAAGGTGCTAACCTTTTTTGAAAATGTAGTTGCTGTTTTAATTTTTAATGACAGGTAAGCTTTTGGAAATCTGGGCCATATAATGCGATCTTTCTGCTCCTTGGATCCATGCACAATCCAAGACCTATAGAAGTCACTGAACTCAGTAATCCCTGGGTCAGGAGCATTCACTTTTAATTTCCAGCTGGGCTGACATTATTCTGAAACTAACAGCAATGGAAACTTGTGGGGAAAAAAAAAGAAAAAAAAAGTCAATTTCCAATGTCCATTTGACATTTCCAGTGTCCATTGGAAATATTTATTGAGCAGAGCAATGGGATTTCCAAAGAAGAAGGACAGTATGGAAGGCCAATAGTATATATATATATTTTTTAAGCATGGGGTCAGCAGGGCAAATGCACTTCATGAAAACACTAAAGACAATAAATACATGATTTATATGAGATATATGCTATCCTCATGCCCTTGTGATTATTTCTTCTATTGTATTTCAGCAATCTACAATTCTACAATGTAAAGCCAGTGGCAGTTTCTCTTGACTAATGTTAATTCCACAGTGACTCACAGAAAGAGTTGCATGTTACATTGCTGAATAAATTTTTTTGAGATCACGAGTTGACCCAGTGGCATCAAAAGTACATTATCATGCTCTGGGAAACAATGTAGAATAATTGCAACCACAGATAACTTCCTGAGCATCTGTTACCTGGCAGCCTGGAGTGTTTCATGGTGTTTATAGATATTAAGGGTGGAAGAGAAGCCTCCAGTCTGACATTCTGCATTACGCATATGGCAAAATTACTGTAGCAAAAGGAGTCAAGTTTATGGGAGTTACCTTAAAGAAATGTGGTTTGAATGATGAAGTTTCTCAGGCATTTTATGAGGTCTTGTATTAGTTATTCTATGGCACAAGTAATTATAGGCCTGGCTGATATATGCATAATTATTATCTTATCATGTAACTAGTTAGCCTCTAAGGGAGATTTTGAAGGCTGCTCTCAGTTAAGTTTGTTCAACTGAACAACTCCCATTGGAAGGCTGGCTCTGCAACTCCCCTTTGAAAGTTCACTATCTGCAGTATTAGAACTGTAGCAGCTTGGCTCCTGAAAGACTTAACTCCATATTTGTTTGCGGTATTGTTGGTTATTGGGCTGTGCCTGGTCGCTATGACGTAAGACAGATTCTAAACTACTGGGATTTTTGGAAATGTTATCTGTGTGATATAAAGGAAGGATAAGGTAAGTTGCATTGATGTGTGAAAAGCAAACTGCTTAGTATGGGAGAAAAGTTTGTCTATATCTTGTATGGCTGCATTATGTGAGAATCCATATTTTGCCAAATGTTGTATTTTGCTGAGCCTATTTTTCAAAGCTAAAATAAATTACTTATGCACATGAGAAAAGCAAATTCCTGGCATTAAACATTAATTAATAAATATTTTAAAATAATCATTTTTCAATTCTGCTTATTTTTCTTGCTTCCTAGACTCCTCTTCAAAGTTAAATTTAAGACACTTGGATGAAATTCCTTTTCCAAGACTATGCCAAAATTCTACTGAGATCATTCAATTATCTGCTTGGATGACTTGCAGAACTGCCTATGGTACTTAGTAATTTTTTTCACTGTAGATTAATGATCTTAATTTAGAACAAGATAAAGCTCTTTTCAGCAAATCATTTGTTTGGAACATGGATTAGAATATGAGCCTCCTGCCTTCAAGAGCAAAGGTCTATCTTGTCTTTGGAAATATTTACCACTGAAAAGTCAGTAGAAATGAAGGGGGACCCACCTGTAAAGCAAGGAAGCACATTCAAGAAATACCACATTCTAGTCTCTGCTCTGAATTTACCAAAGACTTTGAAACAGACTCTATTATGTGGCAGGTAAAAGAGGTGATATTACGGGGAATAGATGGAAAGGTATCTCGATTTATAATTTTCTTCTATTTTTATTTATATTTCCATAGCAAATGATATGATTTTCACCTGGAAGAAAAAAAAAATCTCCTCAAGTTGGAATAATTTTTCTATAAATTAAACATTTAAACAATTCTTTCTGACTATTTTTTTTGGCTTGGCAGTCAAATAAAAAAAATCCCTAGCCAATTCACATAGCTCAGCTAAAGATAATTTCAGATTTAAATGATCACACTTTTGGCTACTTCCCACAGAAATCTTTTATTTCATTTTCAAATGGTATTTTGGAGGATTTTTATTCTTATGATTTGTTAATTTCAAACTAATTTATCTAAAACATGCAGCTGACTTCAATATACTATTGACTATAATATATGAGAAGTCATTCTACACACACTAAATTTAATCAGAAGTGTATTACCAATCTACTCCCATATCTATTACTCTAAGTGTTTCTAGAGCAGGGAATGTGATTTCTCACAGACACTGGAGAGTGCTGCTTAATTATTCATCCTGAAATTCAATTTCAAAGCTTGTAATCATTTAGCTGTTTAAAATGGAATTTGTCACTGAGACAAGCAAAGAGGAACTAGAGCAATATTTAAACATTCTGGCTCATTTTATACGCAGTCCCAGCAGGCCTCTGCAACAAGGCACCTGTGAGATTGTTTGGTTTGGTTTGACTAGAGTAGGTACTTACGACTGGAAGTATTGTTCCCTGAGATGCACTTTTTTATTTTTTATGTTTTATTTTATCAAAATGTCTCCGGTATGTGAGAGGAAGCTGTATCTTGCGTCACTGCCAGTAGCTGCAGCCCGTCAGAGTTACGGAAATGCGTGCTTTGCAATACCCCTGGTTTGTGCGCTCTTGTTTACAAGGGAGCTAGCGCACAAAACAAAAAGTCTATGACTTAACCTCATGTGTGCACAGAAAATGAGGAAAATTTTTTTTTTATGCCGTCAGACAGGCTTCAGCCATTGCTGCTTAGCATATTACAGCAAATGAGCTCTATATACCCAACATTTCTGCTTCAGCATAGTCAAGGAAGTAGGATTTAAGGCAGTATGTGTTGTCTGTGTACTTGAAATAGGCCAATAGTTGGTGTCAGCATGAACTCAGAGCAAACCACTGTCCTTAGAAGTACCACTGTTGTTTCCTAAAACAGTTTACCATGGGCCATAGTTCTTTGGCATAATTTCGTTATCTTTCTTTTCTAAATAAATAAAAAAAACCCAATAAGCTATAAGATATCATTGATTCAGTATTTTAAAGAACATTCTCCAGATCTCTAAATTAGAAAGTTCCATGTACTCTTTAATGTAAGTATTCTGAGAGAATAATCAGACATTTCAGTACGGCTCTATTTTGGAGATATAGGGAAGGCTGGAGCTTAAATTAGGTATGTACAACTGCTCAGTATTTCCTGAACTGCATGTAGAAAATACAACAAAAAGTCAAGTGAAGTCTTTTTGATACCACGTCTGTGCATTTGTGCTGCCAAAGAAGGATAAATCTATCAATTTAAACTAAACTAAGTCCTTTGAGAACACAGTTGTTGACGCTTTCTACTTCAGATAATCATATTCTTTAACATAAATACTGCCCTCAGTTTTAAGAGAAACATTACTTGCCCAATTTATTTGTGAACAAACTGCTCTAGCTCTCCTTGTTATTCATATATGTTATGCCAACTGTCTGTATTTCCAATGCCTATAAATTTCATGGACTAATAGATCAATTTGACCAAATGGAATCCTCCAGGGAGAAAACAGTGTATCCTGATTTAGAAGCTTATTTGAGAGAATTTGAGGATAACAACTCATCATCTTTTATTTGGAAAATGCAATGGCTGGCAGAGATAGCAGAACAAAGTAATGCTAGGTTAGTAAAGTCTGACTGTGATTTAGTTTAGGGGATTTGTCCAGTTGTATTTGTGCAAGTACTTCCCTCTGGATACACACACACTTCTAGAAGAATATTCTTTTTGACTTGTTTATGTTTTGTATAACACAAGTTAATCAATTATTTTCAGACTTATTTCATACTAGAAAAAGATGGGAGGTTCTTAATTCCCAGAAAAAGAATGTTTTTGCACAATTTTGGAAACATCCTCATTTATAATTTTGGTAGTACCTGTAATAGCTAAAAGAATTTCAGAAAAACTTGAGTTATCTGCATTTATAGTTCAGTCAAATCTCTTGCTGTGAACACTTAAGTATTATGGAAGTCTTTTGAGTTTAACATGTTTTTGAGCAGATATAGACATAATCATATTGTGTGCTTAAATATTGTAGCATTGACACAGAATATTTTTAACATTTTTCATTTCACGTGACTCTTGATCACTTCTTTCCCTGAAAGCCTGGTACTAGATTCTCATTTCTATACAGCAAACTAAATCAAGAGTAACATCACTGAAATTAATACAGCATCATCTTTGCAAAACTGTTAAAAAAAAAAAGAATTTGATATGTAAGTTTTAATAGTCAGTTAGGTAGGGAATTGATTAATTTTGTATCTTTAAGTGTCTTTAGTGGCTGTTATGTGAAGACATATTATTTCTGAAAAGGAAAGAGGTGTCAGTAGGATTTCCACTGTGAACCTGCAAGGCAGACATATAATGCAGGGCTATGTCACCACTGCCAATATATTTTATAAAAAAAGTTAAATTAGTAAGCCAAAAGTCTCTCTGTTGTTAAAAGTTTACTGAAAGAATAGAATTACATCATGGACTTGTCAGCTCCTCTGCTGGTGTAAACCAATGGCAAAGGGAAGAAATAAAAATTTATGCTCACCAACATTTTCTCCTCAAGCATTTTAACAAGTAGCTGCTACACACTGGCTCAGAGCTGTGGGGAAGTCAGCTGAATTCTTAGATTTATGTGCAGGACTGGCAAAATTACACCACTTTAAATTGATCTCATTTGTAATGCCATAAGCGATTACAACTTTTTGCCTATAGAAGAATATTTAAGAACTGAGACTTAAAAGAATAACAACTTCTATTCTCTTGGTTCATCAAGTAAACAACTTGATTTATTCTAATTCTTGAATGAAAGCTCTGCTGAAACATTTACAGCGCTTTGTCTTCTGCATATTCTCTCCTCTGATCAGTATTCCTTAGCAATGCAAAGGGGTAATTTTGAAGTGAATCAGTAATATTCTGCCAGAGTGTAAATACCAGTAATTGGGGAATAAAATTTCAAGAAGTTTTCATTTAATTAATGGTAGTAAGAAACAGTTCCCTGAGTGTGGGCACCATGCTAGAAGATTGAAATTACAAGAAAACAATGTTAGATCAGCTTTTAAATGGTTCTGGTTTGAACTTAATTGGTTTCTTGGGATATTCTACACAAAGTTAATATTTGCTGTTAAATGTTGTGTTAAATTCCCAATTTGGTAACTGCTTAGATAGCAAAGGGGCTAATATTGAAGAATAGCTGGCAGAATACAAAACACTGAAAAAATACTCACTTAATCCAACAAACAGAGTCAATTCAACAGTGATATTTCTCTTTTATAAGATAGGAATAAAGGAATATAAAGACAGCATATTTATTAGAGTGTATGTAAACACAGTGTACCCATCCACATGTTTACACATACACAATCAGTGTGTGAAACTCAGTGCTGCAAAACAGAAGGAAAAGACTTTGATAAACTTTGTAAAGAAATAAAAAAAAATCACCAAATATTGATAAGATACTAATTCTCAATAGTATGGATATCATAGTGACTGTAATACTAAGAAAAAATAAAACTCAGCTATACAGAGAGTACCCTTAAGCTTGTGAATACAAATCAAAAATTACATTTCATATACAAAGAATATACTTCTCCCTGTGCACAGTATGCTAGAGGTTTCTAGAGGTATCTCTGAAATAGCTGACAATAACTGCTGTCAGTGAGACTCACAAATTAAATAAATGTTTAGATCACTTGATACTGTAATTTCTTCATTCCTAAAATAATCGTTTGTCAAATTAGCTACAGTTCTTCATTTTTTCTTTATATTAAAAGAGCAAATTGCAGTGATGAATGCAACCTTTTAAATGATGCAATCAGGTCATATGAATTCCAGTATGCTCAAGCATCCAAATAGAGGTGTCTATGCTGTGCTTTAATAGCACTTGAATTCATGCTTGGATAGTATCAGATTGCTTGGGCACAAGTCAATGCACAAGCCTGGCAGGCTTAAGGGCCAGGACAAGCATGAGCCTCCATCACTTCTCAGCCCGCATCCAGCATCAGATACCTGCTCTGCTGTCTGATAATGTCATGCAACTAACTTTGGGGAAATAAGTAATCCAGGAGATCCGTCTCAGAAAACCTAATGTCCTATACCACAAGGAAAGGCTGCTGATTCAGAAACATAGCAGGGTCAGCAAAGGGCATTCACTGTACATCTCATACCAGGGAGACTAATGAACAGCTCTTGAGAGCTCCTGTGAAGAACAGAAAAATAATCAATACAACCTGTAAAAGGATTTACTAAAAACTTCATTGCAGTTAATGTCAGCAGTAAAGAAAATATACTATTCTAGAAAAAAAAAAAGATATAAAATGAATGATCATAAAAGTCTGGCAATAAGAAAAGAATAAAAATTAATTAGCTTTTCATTTCTACTTCCTTCCTTCTCTCCCTAAATTGTTAATAATTATTATATGCTATGCTTACACTAGCTCTCTCACTAAGTTTGAAGACAACCCCAGAAAATCGACATACAACAAATCTTTGTACATCAAATTCTGGTTCTCTCTATTACGGGAAGCATACCAGTGTTAGAACATCTCTACCACCTTTTTGATAGGATAAATTCTTTTTCAGTAACAAAAAACAGTAGTCAAGCTTTTCGTTGATTGAAACCTCTTCTAAAAGTCTGTCAGGTATTGCAAGCCTTCAGTACGGACTAGAACACTGTTAAACTTGCTGTTTCTCATTTGTTCTCATGTGTATAATCATATTTGAAGTGTTCTCATTGCTTCTAGTAGTTTAGTCTTTAATATAATTAGATGTAGTAGTTAGGCCATTTAATATTATGCAATGTAGCAGCTTTTCTTCAAGCTATACATCTATGCAGGCAAAACAAATTCAGATTTTATCCAAACAAGCAGAATTCCTGCAGGATAATTCAAGTTGTAATCAATTAGAGATATGCCACAGGCAAATTAATATTGTCCTTCATTAAAGCCTTTTGGGAGTTAAGGATACTTGGCATAAACATTAGCAGTAATAAAAAGCACATATCCTGAGGTGTTAGATATATAAAGCAGGGTTGTCTCCATATACACTAAATTAGAGTCCACATAGTTAAGCAAAAAAATCCTCCTGACACATGTTTTCCTAACCAATGAGCTGAAGATTTCTATTTGTTGTTTTGGGGAGACTTTGCTCTCATGGCAGTAAGAAGATACTGTAGTGTGAGGACAGTACAATAGGAACATCATATAAATAAGAAATATTGCTGAAAATGGTGCAATGCGTTTGTCAGAGTATAGTCTTAATAGCTTAATAGAAATCAGCATTTCTTACTCTAAGAAAAGATGCAAGTTGATGTAAGAATTCCTAGGTCAAAAGATAGCTTTGTTTTTAAGCTGGGGTTTTGCTGGAGAAGAACCCTTTCTTCAGAATTCTTCCCTAGACATATCAAAAGAAAGTGGAGAAGCCTGTCAGATTTCAGCTTCCTATTCCCGTATTAGGGGATAGGATACAACTCTTTTACACTGACGTTGTAGTTCTTGGCATCAACCTTTATGTCCAATGTCTACATAAGAGTCACACTGCTGGTGGCCGAGTTTGATCACAGGTTTTAATGAGTACGGCACACTATCGCGTGGAGGTTACTGTGGCAGGATGCAGCAGCACAGGTTGCCATTTTTCTGTTCAAGTGCTAGGCTGATTTCTCTGACTGGAAATTGCCCATTGAGCATTCGATATTGATAGTCTTTAAATTTTGTTAAGTACATTTAGGGCTTCTGATGTCTGACAGCTTCACAGCACTTTGGACTATAGTCTTCTTTCCACAGGACAGCAGGAGCACAAGTTTTTTCTCACTACTCAATTAATACATCCCAAAATACTATTGAGTGAAAGAATAACTGAGGCTTTATCTGCATTTTCTCTTCTGCTTTTCTGGAGCACTGCTTTTGCTGATACATGAAATGCTAAAGAAAGACTGCAAAAATTACCTACAAAAATCACACCTACGCAACAAATTTACATCTGCTCTATTAAGAGAGTTTACCTTTTCCAATAGTTAGAAGATGGTATAAAAACGGAGCTTGCATACAAGCTCATTTCCCACAATTAAGCACTCTCAGCAAGTAGCTCTTCAGGTCAGTGTAATGACAGAAAGACTTCACGCTACCATCAAGGCAGCAGGGTAGGAAGGCTTGTTCATGTGTTCCACAGTGAACCACAGGGATTAACTGGCTACCTCTTCCAAAAGCTGCAACACACTCGAAGGGAAATCTTATTCAACCATCTGTAATGAGGAACAAACCAAATCTATGTATTTACAGATACCTAGAGCTATACAAGATATAGAAGAGGAGGGGCGTGAGCTGTTTTCTATGACTTGAAAGCCATGATCCATGAAAGTCGCAAAAAATGTCTGTGAGTTTTGTGTATGAAATACAGCATAAAATCAATTTAATTATAAAAATCTAGACTTTCCACCAGTGTAAGATATCCTTTTATTTCCTCACAAGGAGTCACTGTTTTGAGAGAAAACAATTTCCTCCAAAAAACCATTATTTTTACTGATAGATTTAGTTAGATTTTTTACTAGGTAACTTTGATTAAGTTTTTATTTAAAATGCAAGATTCCTACATAGAAAATTTATTGCTACTTATTTTTCCTTTTAAAACTTTTTTGTTTTTTGCAGATATTGAATTTTTACATTTCCTTGACTCCAGGCTTCTGCAGCTACTATAAATAATTCCTTAGCCTATAAATCATATTGTCTATGCTTTGAACCAATGTTCTTACAGTTGTTTCTTGTGAAAAAGCTTCTGAAAAAATTTTATCATTCCATTTGGTAGTTTTCTTCTAGACCTCTTCTATTTCATAGGTACAGTTTGGTATCTATAGAATCAGAAAGCTCAAAATAAGGAGGTAAATGTGCAGTGGCGTCCTTAATAAGAACATTCTGCTGAAGTAGAAAGAGAAGCAGAAACTTCTTTTCTACTACCTACAGTACTACCTAGAACCTGAACATTCCAGGTATTTCTATTTGTCCTCCTGGCAAAAACTGGCCAATTACTTCATTTTTTAATTTATTTTATTTGGTTCTTAATTTGCCATCTTCTCCTGTCCTCTACACAAAAGCTAATATGTGCAGTCTTTATGCTGTATCTACATAGCAACCAGTGCAGTACAAAGAAGGAAGAATGGTGATTTGATTTGGTGTGAGCTGGTATGGTTTGAGGACCAGAAAATATGTGCCTATTTGATATAGACACAGGGTGCACAGCTAGGACCAGCAACTGGCATGAATGTCCGTTCTGGTTGTGTAAAGCAGATTTCTGTGCAGCTGTCCCAGATGTCCAGTTGCTTTTTACCAACTAAAGGCCCAGCAGTTGTGAGCAAACTGCTGGAAGATCTTGTGGCTACATTGCAGATGGGATGCTCTAGAGAGCACCCTCGGGTGTAGCTTCAACCTTGGTCCCTTCAGGAAGGAAACTGCTTTGTTTGTCAGTGCTCCACTTGAGGGTGTACCATGTGGCTCCCCAAGAGTAGATGTAAAGCAGACTTGTCCCCCCAAAGAACCTCTCCACTAAGTAACTAATATAGACCCACCATATGTTACCCACACCATGCTAAGTGCAGCCTTGATCTGGTTAGATGGGCAGGAAGGGATTTCTTGAAGTAGGTGTAGACCTCTTTGTCCTCTTTTCTCCTTTTAAATGTACCCCTGCCCCACGTAAACAGCATGTGTCTCCCTCAATTGCATTTTCCACTGTCAGAAATGCAGCAATTCTGAGTTACTGGCTCGTGGAATAGAAGCATATGTTTCAAATGCAGAAGGTCTGGCCTTAGACTCTCTGAATAATTTGCTCAGAAGTGTTATTATTCAGAGAGGAGTAATACAAAGTTAGAATAAAGTACTCTGAGGTCTACCAAAGGTAGGAACCATGAGTGTAATGTCACAGTCTGCATCTACGATTTCACTTAGCTATGCCTATGATTTCAATTCAGCTTATTTAATAATACATACTTTCAAAAAGGGAAAACTGCCACTGACTTTAAAGCGCCTTTGGATCAGACTGTATGGGAAGAACAGAATATGAGAATGTAAGTGCTATTATCTCAGCTGAAATGTACTGTATTTCTTAGATTAATATGGTGTCAATTCACAGGAGATTATATGCCTTCAGTCAGACCACATTTCTTCAAATGTTCTTATTCCTTAAAACTGCATATAAGACTTTCACTGCACTAAGGTCAAACCTTCTTATTTCTAATATTTTAATATCCCTAGAGCTATTTTCAAATAATAAAAGTTTGCTTCCATTGCCCCTGTGGAATCACTTTTGAAACGAAAATCCTTACAAGTGCTCTGTGATTTCTGTTCCCATTCTTGCTCAGAACTTCCTGAAATAATCCCTGGCTTTCCAGGGACTCAATTCAGAAGAAAATCTGACTAGTCAACCTATGCACCAAATACAAACAAGCTAATTATTTAAGTACCAGAAGCAAGATAGATGTACAATCAGGAAAAATAAACCTGGGCAAAATCCTTACATGGCTTACAAAGCGCACTTTGGTAGGGCTGGCTGTGCTAGCTCTGCGTCATCTCGTTGTAGCCTCTGCCCTGGGCTGTCAGTCCATGGAACCTGACAAGCTGAGAAGGTTTCTGCTGAGACCTTAGGAAGCCTCCAAGGATGCATGAGGCTGTTGCAGGTAGTAGTGCAGAACGCTCAATCGCTGTTAACAGCTGCCAGAATTTGTAGCCTTTTCCATACAAGGGAAGTCTGCAATTTTTAATAGCTTATTACTTATAATAAATATAGTTATTAGGAATAAAGTAATATAAAGATGGACAGTTCACGGAGCTATACGTGTATGTTCTCCTGTGTGCATATTTGTCTTACAAGAAGCTTCTCATTACAAGCTTTTAAGAAACTCATAAATGGGTGTTTCTAAGAAGAAATAAATTTTAGTATTGAATAACATCTGTGAAACACTTTCTGTAAACTGTATTTATGAAAGTTGAAGATTTTGAATTATGTATTGTGAAAAATTTTTGATAAGGATGTACTGAATACTTTAAAAATAGCTGCTTTTTCTGTAAAAGGAAGAAAAGTGAAAAATGGCTCATTTTATGATATAATTTATGGCTGTGATAGCACAACCCTCTTTGCATATGTAGAATAAGTAACTTTGCATTCTTCTAAACTCGAGACACTAGAAAAAAATCTTAGGAAATGTGTTTCCATTACAGAAAGATCAGACCTAAATGAAAATGATGAATTGTGCAAAAGGTTTTGTTCTTTGAGGGGATACTTTTTTAATTCTCTGAGTTACTAGATTATTTTCTGTTATTTATAGTACATTTATAGCTTTGAATTTTTAAAAAATATCTCTTACAGAGCATAAATGCCAGTAACTGGTTCTTATATGCATTTTTTAAACGTTACATAAAAGAAAAACGTATAGAAAACAGCATAATAGAGAAATTGAAAACATTGCAGTTTAGTGTATATGTAAACACAGTCATATGTTTTATAATCAAATGTTTTAGGTCTCTTGACACGAGATTAGTAACAAAATAGAAACTTTTAGAATGTAACCTTTTGTGTGTCTCTCAACAAGTTATATTGTCAATCTGTAGATATTGCAAGTATTAGAACTCAATATTGCTTATAATGACGTCTTAGAATAAGAACAAGTTTTACTGGTTAATGAATACTCCTGTTTGAAGGAATTCTGCTGCGTTATTTCATGATTTTACCACAATCAGTTTGTTAGAATTGAATAACATTCTTCCGTTTGCAATGTTATGATTGGTAAGACTAATCAACAACCTCTGTTAAAAACAAAATCTGATTACTTAACAGATAAAGTACAGCTCAGGAAAGAAGGATTTTAGAAGGATGAATGGCTTAGTCACATAGGAAAATCCTGGTGGCTCATTGTGGGCCTAGGTAATAGGATACCTTAGAAGTGGCCAGATCACAACAGAACCTGTTTTGTCTTCTCCAGACAAGTCCAGATTCCCTGAGTCTGAAAGATTTTGGTTTTCTCATCTGCTGTTGTCATTAGTGGTCTAGGGCCATAAAAGCTGCTCTCCCAAAGCACATTAGAATTGCTCAAGTACAACCTAATATGAAACAACATTTTTTAATCTATGTGGGGCTTGCTAGTAAACTTCCCACTTCTGTCTGAGTATGAGATTCTTGGGAAGAATGAGAAACATCAAATCCAGAAACAATAAGATTAGTGACAAAAAAAAGCAAAGCCACATCTGTCAGAGTGAATTTGTATGTTTGATAGGGAAGCTGTAATTTATATATTCAGAAGACAGATAATGTAGAATACTACTCTGATATTAACTGGCAAACTTCTAAAAGTCTCTACTTACATTTAACTGTAAAGGCAGCGCCCTTGAAAAGGTTGTAACATTGTCCTGACTGTGAGCTTGCTGCTGTTGATCAAGCAGGAAAAGTTCCTCTGGGTGGAAATAGGGAATGTAAAAATTTTAACAAAAAAAGAAAAACTTCATTTTGCCCATGAAAGACAAATGCAAGAAAGACGAATCCTTATAGAGGAACTAATCATGCCTTTGGCTGGAAAATATGTTAGCACAGAAGGTTAATTTAAGATCCTAAGGCCTGTATTTTTTTTCCTTTTTGTTGAATGTAACCAAAAAAAACTCTTGTGGATTTGAGATGAATGTAGCTTTTATTTGTTGTTTTTGTAAGACTTTTATAGATATGACAAAAATGCCAGCCTCTAGTAAATATTCCATGGTGTTCCTTGGAACAAATGTCAAAATCCTCTATGTAAGTGCTGTGGTGTGAGTATCTATGCTGATTTGAAGGTAGAAGTAATTTACTTCAGCAAACCTTGAAATGAATTCAATTTTTAATCCATAAAATATTATACGTTTAGACTCATTCATTTGGAATAACCACAAGATTATAAAGCTTTTTTTTTTTTTTTTTTTTTTTTGGGGGGGGGGGGTGGGAGGCATTTCTGCACTAGCCATTATTTAGATGGATAATTTAAATCTCTCATGAATTAAATAAATAAAATTAGACACAAAAAATAAGGCCAAAAAAGAAACAATGTGTCCTTAAAACTATAGGCTATAGGGTGTATACACACACACACACACACATATACACACACACACACACACACACACACACATATACAACTAAAAGCAATGTAAAGGATGCTGCAGTTTCAAAATTATCTACTGAGAAGTGAAAAACTGTCAGAATAGCAGATAAAACTTTCTATAGCCCCCCCTGCATTTTTGTGATATAGTTGTGTCTCCTAGCACAGAAGAAAGCCTTGGAAAAGCAGGAAGAGAATCCAGATTCCCAGAGTCCTAATCGAAGGAGTTACCAAAACAAAATATTTTTGCTGCTCTGGGCCTTGAGCAAATGAGACAGAAATGCTGCAGAACAAATAACCTGCAGACTTATCTTTAGAAACTATGAAATTGCTATGTCAAAATTAAAATGCAAAGGTAACTCTGGCCTTTCTCAATTTGAGAACTGAACCTACACTTAGTTATACTCATCCTCCTCAACTCCAACCCCATGTTTTCCTATGAAATTGTTAAGTGATATTTTGGGTAGAGGCAGGTAGAGAGTAAGAGAGCCCAGCCTTCGCTGGGTTACCAAAAAATCTTACTCTGTATCTGCTCCGCGTGAGTGGCTCAGTCCCTAAACTGGTGGCTCTTTTTTTAGGATTGATCTTTTGGCCTTATAAATGCATGTCTGCTCAGTGAGAGGAGGGGTCTAACGCTTTCACTGAGACTGTGCTCTGCCTGGTGACCAGCGCCCACTCC
This sequence comes from Rhea pennata, assembly GCF_028389875.1. Taxonomy (NCBI): domain Eukaryota; kingdom Metazoa; phylum Chordata; class Aves; order Rheiformes; family Rheidae; genus Rhea; species Rhea pennata. The sequence goes on from NC_084664.1 coordinate 136,693,732, forward strand.
TGCAAGGGGCTTCTCAAACCTGCCCCCTTAGGAGTGTCAGCAGCCGAAGCTCCCTTATTTCCGAAGGAGAAGCGTGTTACAGCCAAGGCAGGCTGCAGTGGTTCCAGATGCCTGTTCCTCACTACAGCGATTCGTGCAGAATCAAGCAGGTTGTCCACCTATAAGTGCATCACTGCAAAGTTTTAGGGGAGAAATATGTACAAGGACAAGCAGGAAAATGCATACAAGTTTTAGATCCCGAGAGAGTAACGCAGTATTAGAAGACAGAGGGCCTGTATTGGTTTGCAATTTAAGTAGGCTTAACCCTAGATTTTAATACAATTTAAAAGATATAGCAGAGAAATTAAATTAAAATCCTTCTTGATTTGTGCTGCTATTCAAAAGCTTTAATGTATTTTGAGATTTTAGCATTTTTCATTACTAATAGTTTAATCTGGTTCATATGTACTATATGTTTGTATGCATATGCATTTGCAATATGTGTATACACTTTTTGTGTGTTTGTGTATATGGAATGTGAGAGAAAGCAAGAGATGCACGTATACATACATATATAATACATATAATGTCTGTGTCACCCACGTTTCTCAGTTTCATTACGTATTAGAAGTAAGATTTTGTGAAGCACTCTTGAACCATACTAATTGCATTTAAAAGCTATTACTGAAAGTCAAAATGTTGCAGGCTAATATCCAATTCAGTTGCCAGGCTTCCAGTAACACGGGGAAGGGAGTATTAATCTATTCTTGACGGTGGTGTAAGTTCCTGGGGATCTTTTTAATCTTGTAAAAATATCCTGCAATAAAAAGTTCCTGCTAACTTTATTACCAAAGGACAAAGTAATTAAAGATAAGGTCAATGGAACAGATCTGCAAATCTTTGATGTTAAAATACATATCACCATCCATCTGAACTGAATTTTCTGCAGTTTAACTATGTAAATCTAATTTTAGAATATTGTTCCCATAAAATCTGGAACTGTGCCTCTGGAGTAGAAGAACATCTACAAAACGTATGTTATTTAGATAAATAAAGAGCAATATATGTTAAGCTTTTAGTTTAAGGAACACAGTTTAAGTAATTGTCTCTAAAACAATGCAAATGATACCACCTCCAGAGCTTTAAGTTGTCACCTCAAAACTACTGTGATTTCTCAACAGAGAAAGGAAGGAAGAGAACTCTTTCACTCTGCTTAGTTAAAAATCTCATCACTGCCCTGAGCCCATGTCTAAACTGTTTTCTTCTTTAATTTAGGGCACCACGTAGGACCTTCGTCTTTAGTAACTTGCTGGACTTTACCTGAACTCACTGTCCTCTGAGAGAGCTGTGCACTTGTACACAAAGAAAGTGGAAGGACGGTGCTTTCTCAGTTGTTCAAACAGGGTATCTATGGAAAGAGCTGGAGGTAGAGCTCAGAATACACTGATGAATTAGACTGCACTGACCATACGGAAGCAAAACAATAAAAAGCCCTTCTTCATCATTTAAACAAGCATTATTTTGCATGTATCAAACACACTTAATCAGTTTGTCTGCATCAGTTTAAACACTATCACAAGACTTCCAGGCACCGTGCCATGTAGGAAAATCACTGCAAATATCTTGGGTGGATTTGTGGATAAGCTGGAAAATTGCTTCTTCCCTCTTAAAAAAAAATCGAATTTTTAATTGAATGGCATGTAGTTGCTTTGAGGGGAAAGAATTGCATTTTCATTTAGATTTGGCTGCTTCCAATCATATTTGCTCTGGCTTTGACACTAGCAACTAACCTGAATTATGCTATACCTAAAGCTTGGGAATTTACATATCTCTTGGGTTAACCATGAGGTAGATTGCTCCAATATCTTATTAATGTAATTCCAGTTAAAATTAAGGGATATGATTCATATAAAACTAGTATCTCACCAAACGGAGGAAAATAAGACATAAGAACAAGAAATATGGGCATGCTGGGAAGCAGGACATGCTCGTGTTCCAGAAAGATAAGAGAAACCCTAAAGCTCCTGTTGTTTTTGTAAGAGAAAGGAAGAGAAATTACTGATAACTCTCAGAAATAAAATGAATTATAAATTCTAGTTTTTGGATCAAAACACCTGGCAAACACGAAAACAGAAAAATATATAACAGATAAAAATAAGAAAGCTGCAAAAGCAGCCTAACCCCTAGATATAGTTATGAAAACAAAGTGTTAGAAATGTAACATCTTCTATTAACAGTGTGCAATTTCAGTTTGGGCCTTATATCTGTTAAACTTTGTGCTTCAAAATGACAAAATTACTGCACAGAATAAGGTGGCTGTTCTTTATTGATCTCTTTGAAGCATTTGATACCTACTAATATGTGGAAGTAAGGAAAAATCCAATGTGTCCAAAAGATAAGAGGAAAACAGAATGTCAGGATCATTAAATCAACTCCCTTGCCACTTCAAGCAACTGTATCAGAATTTTTTTTCATAAACTTGTCTAGCTTCAATTTAAAATAAATGATATTGTTTGTCCCCAACAGTCATGTTCAAAGGTGGTTAGGTGCTTTTTATTTTTACCCTAGATATATTGATTTGTTTCCTAGTTAAGCTGTTAAGATAGCCTAGGCAGCACTGATCTCGCTAAACTAAGCAGTACTTCTTTATCTTCCCTCATTGAACAGGTTTTTACCTACCCCTAATCATACCAGTTCTCTGTTTCAGGAGAAATTATTCATTCTGGACCAGAACTCGGAGCATTTTGTATAAAAAATACTCATTAACTTGTCTAATAGTACTGAAACTTCCCTGTTTGCAGTGAACATGTATTTTATGATTGTAGCTGTGTTTATTTTGAATCCATTACGTTGCTGTCTCATTAGTGATGATGTGATTAAAACCCCTAGACTTTCTCCTTTGTTGATTCCAATTGATGAAATCCTAGTATATAGCAAATGTTAATCATTCCATTTTATTTGGCTGAATTTCTTTACTCTGATTCTCAAGGTCAGCTACTGTTTCCTGTTTGATTTGCCTATCTGCCTTGATTGACAATACTTGCATATTTGGCTAATCTCTATTTGGAAATCTGTCATCTTTGAAATCAGATAGTTACACAGAACCTAAAAAATATTGGTGAGATAATTACCCTGGTGCGTAGTACTGCCTTGTAAGAATTGCTACTGCCTAAAAAGCTAATCATACTACAGCTGAGGTCTTCCTCTAGATGAATTAAAGTTTAAGAGAGTTTGAACCCCCTAGGTCAATAAGGGGGTCAATCATCACATCAGGAGTAAAAATTAGCAATATCTAAAATTTAATGCTAATCAACCTGATCACTTTTGGTTAATATTCTCTAAAGTAAGTGTAAAATGAATTCTTGATTGAACTGCTTAGTAATAACACCAGGTCACTTTTATTGGGGGACTGATACATGACTTTTTTTTTTCTTTTTAGGGCAAATAGAAACTTCTGAAAAGTAGATAAACTTATCTGAGCAGTTACCTTATGCTCCTTTTACAGTTAATGAAAAAAAAATGTTGTAGATTGTAATTGATCTCATTCTATACTGTATATCTAAGCTAGGTCAAATGAATTGTTGTTTAGGGATATCTATTTCTGCAAAAGACTGTAAAAGAACATTGACTAAGATGCATGATTGGCCAAACTGGCAGTTTTCCGTGTTTGAAAAGTAGAATGATTTTCTAGTTTTATGATTGCAATTATGACGTTGGAAAATGACTAAAATATTGACTGTTCTGACAGACGATACACTACTCATTGGTCTCATAATTAATGAGCAGTTTTCAGAGCCTATCATGCTTCTCGGTATATCTACTAAAATCCAAAATCTATTGTTTGTCCACATTGTTTGTGGATTTGATTAGAATCCTGGGAAAGGCGGTTTAAACCAGCTAAACATCACTCAGATACAGTTTTTTTTTAATTTCAATTCTGTTTTATATCATTCATATATATACAAAAGTGTTCTTATAGATAATAGAATGATCTCATGTTTTCTTCTAGAAGAAAAGCACATGAAATGAAATATGTTCTTAGCAGTATAAAGGTTGACATATTCATCTGAGGGACAAGCTTTCTCCTTCTTTAGAAGATCCCATTCAGCCAAGTAGGCATATTTGTTAACTCTGACATTCATCTATACCTTAGCTGGTGGTTTGTGTGTCTTGAGCCTAGTGTCTTGATGATAAAGGCTGTGTGAATATTTGGTTCAACATTTTATGTTTAGTCATCTTAGGTGGCATTTTCTAAATTTTGAGGGTTTCATGCTCATGTCATTGCTGAGATCCTGCTGATAAGTGGTGAAGACATCAGTAATTGACATCAACTCACTGTCAGGCAAAGTAAGACAGAATTTGTCAACCAGAAAAGTCAGAAAGTGATACATAGGAATTCTGCTTTATGAGAGTTGTTTTTCAGTGAGAAATCTTAGAATAAGATTTAAATCTTATCTAAATCTAAGATCTAAATATAGACTAAGTTGACTGTGGATGAACACCTTTACTTATCAATGATTTCACTGGGGTTAGGAAATGAACCTTATACTTTCCTCTGCATACTCACAGCGAGTCTCTACATTTGACTCTAAATTGAAGCAGATCTAGAACATTAGTCCGGTCAGATGCAATTATAACCTCCCTTTGATTAGATTCTCTTTCAGCTTGTTCAAGAATAGGAGCTCTGAGCAACTTCTTGTTATGTACTAGTACAGCTTTTCCATGTACTTTTCTTTTTCTTATAAAAGAACTGCATATCATTACATTGCTTTAGTCTGTGGTCAGAACAAGTTGGTTTTGTTACTTCCTAGAGAATCAGCTTCTACTAACTAGTTAGTTATTTTAAGGACATTTGGTTATTGTTTGTAAAAGCATAGTTTTTCCATCAAGAAAAAGAAGAACTAATTTAATTTTGCACAAATTCTAATAGTGATGTTTGCTGCAGCATTAGCAAAGCACTGAAACATATAGGTAAAAGAGCTCCTAACTAAGAACAGCAGAGTAGTATTTTCAGTTACTCCAGTGATATCATGATATCATGGACTTTGGGCATACTCAGTGAGCCATGATGAGCTGTGCTTCCTGTCAATCTAAGATGCATTAAATGTTTACTATCCTTGCCAAGAGATGTCTCAATGAATCATGTAAATTGAATGATATTTGTATTTTTTTCCGAGCAGACTGAAATACTTGATGTTTAATGCAGTGCTAGTCTAAACTGAGAAATGTCTGTCCATTGAGCACAGATCATTTTGCTAGTATGCTTTTAAAACACATCAGCTTGCTCTTCCTTTAAGGCTTTATACCAAAGCAATGGGACTAAATATCTAATGAGGAACATCTTATCAGAACGGCAAGGATAGCAGCTGGGCTGAGGCAAACACCCTTTTAAAGTGAATCATTGGCTGTGTATTCCATAATTTCTAAGATAGGATTCATGGCAACTAATTTTAGCTATCGAAAAGTGAAATGTCTAGTCTGCATTAGATAAAGTTTTAACCAATAGAGAGAGAGAGAAAGAGAAATCCAGATTCATTTAATGTTAAAGTAGACAGAATAAGTGACTATTCAGGGTTGCTTTCTTCAATGATGGAGAGGGCCTTCATGGCCCCCTTAGTCTGGAAGTATAACCGTTAGCTAGTTAGAGTCAGCTGAGTCTCACCTTTTAGCCTCCGTTGCATAACCTTAATCACTTGCTTAATAACCTCCTTTGCATTAAAACTTATGTCGAGAAAGCCTTTATATCTCATTGCCAAAAATATCTAGTTGCTTAGCATCTTTATTAACAATGTACCTACTTTTAATGAACATGATGAAAGATAAAAAGAAAAACTTATCTCAGTAAGAGTCAAATTCTTTTTAACAGGAACTTGAAACTCTCATTGTCAGAGAAATCTAAAATTTACATATGTGATTCAGCTGCAAATAACAGAAAAATCACATATTCATATTTTCATCCTTACAATATCTATGCACAGTAATATCTGGCACTAGACAGATCTTGTTATATAATAGAACTAAACTAAGAACAAGTTTCCTCCTGATTTTTTCAATGAAAGAATGTGCAGCTTTGAAGCAGTTCGTTGTTCAAGTCACGACTCAGTGGTGGCTGAGCATCTGCAAAATGTCGTATGTATCTATACCGGATGACTCATTTCCAGTTTTATATAGAGATATATGCGTCACATCTTTGATTAATGGTACTGGTAGTGAGAAAGATCGTATCTGGGAGAAACTCTGAGGAGGTCACTGCAGTCAGACTCATTTGTCAGATAGTCTAGTGACGTACATAATTCTTGTAATTGCTTTAAATTTCCTGGCTTGAAATATCTTGCTTGCCTACTAGGGAAGGAGGCAAGTTGTACAGAGTTCTCTGCTGCAAAGGGAAGAATTTCATATTTCAGTCTAACTTGAGGCTTTTTCAACATTTAATACATTTCATATTTTTCCCAGTTCTGTAGAAAATCAAAGCATAACATATCCTAACACAGAACACTGTGTCAAGGATTGGTTAAGTATGTGAGCTGCTTCCTGACCTAAGTAAACTTCTGGAGGATATTCTCATACAAACAGCAAGATTATATTTAGCAAAGAAGACATTCTTGACTCTGTTTTCTATTTTGGAAAAGTATCTGTATAATGTCAGAGACATTTTCCAACATCTTTCTCGATTCCCTTTCCCCTGTCTAGCATCACCTGGTTCTTTTCTTCTGTATGTCTGCTGCTATTTTCCATTAGGCATCTGTTAGCTAGGAAATACAAAAAGGCTGCTCAATGTTACCCTGCTCTGGTGAGGCTGGGATGGGCGGAAGGATCTTGGCAGTAGGACCACATGTGGATTTTCAGTCATTACAAAGGTGAGTCCATGGCCAAATGCCAGGAGAGTCCTACTGTTTGAAATATGAGACAGCCACTTCCAGCCAGCTGCCTGCATGCTTTTGTGCCTCACTGTGGCAGATGCAAATCACTGATAGATGCAGGCATTGAATGGACTCCTCCAGCCTTCCTTAATCAAATTTGGGAATCCACGCACTGAACACCGCGATTTTTTTTTTCTTTTTGTAATCCATTTATGTAAAAATGTATCCAATTATCTCATGGCAGGTTACATTTCTCAAAATAAACATTAAAGTTGAAATTAAGGCTAGAAAATCTTATTAGTCTCTTCCATTCAGAAGACTAGGCATGGAAATGAAGAAAAAAGTGTCAGAATGTCACAGACCAATTGCTAGCATCCACTACTTTTATGAAGCAAAATGTTGTGTAGTTAATAGGGTTTAATGCTGTGCTCTCTTGTAATTGCGCTAATTTTAACAGCAATTTTTTGTTTCATGTTAATGTGAACCAGGTCCTAATATCTGAAGTAGTTTGATGGGCAAATTACAGACTACCTAGAAAAGTATTGGCTGCAGTAAGTAGTGAGAAATTAATCTCTCTAAAATTTTGATTATTCAGCATTGGTCACATAATTAGAAAGCAATCAAAGCACAAGAAAAAGAAAAGTTACACCCTTTCCCCTAGGGGTACATTTTAAACAATTCTGCTATGCTGAATAGACCACAACATCTATGCAGGCTCATTGACTTAAAACTTCTCATGTGCAATGGCGTAGGAAATCAGCTGGCAAACACTGTAGGAACTATCAGCAATTTTGGGTAGATCTAATGCTCACTGAATAGATCAGGACTTAGTAAAGACACTTTGGAAAAACACTAGGGTTAAAAACATGGCAACAGCCTGAAGGGGAGAGACAGGAAGACAACAGCATGTTAGAGGCTATGTTTGCTGGGATAAACAGCCTAGTTTACTTGCATATGAGAAACGAGTGAAGGGAATTGTTTTTAAGAAAGATGATTACAAAGTTATGTGAGAAAACAAAATTTTGGTAGTTTTCAATGCGAAACTTTCCAGACTAACTCTGCAGGCACCAAACAAAACTTTGAAAATGTTACATTCCTTTGCTTCTTGACCTGATATGTAAGGATGAGGATAATTCTTGAGCAATTTGATCTGTCTCCCATAAATGCTGATGATCTTTTTTTGTTTATTTGTTTTGTTTCCTCTTGATTAGCAGTTTTGCATGAGGGGAATGGGAAAAACAACAGCTGATGGCTGTTGTTTGTCACCTTGTTTGTGCAGAGCCAGAGCCTATTTTAAGTGCAGTGTGTTTCCCCATATTTTTAGAAGGGCTATATTAGGTGCTTAGGGTGAAAGTTGTCTTATCTACATTTATAAGGAGTAGTAGAGAATTTTCATTGTGTTAATATCTTTAATGAATATATATTGAAAGATGCATCTGAGTGAAGATGCCTATATAAAATAAACATTCTATAATCACATTGCTCTACAGAAAAACTACAGGCGTTTTGAAAAAAGAAAACAAAACAATTCAGATTGATTACTTGGAGTTATGTGATTAAACTGCTGTCCACATTCTCTCCATTCCCAAGATATTGAAAAATCACATTCTTGAGTTAATGCCTGAGTCCACCAATGCTGAAATGTAATATGATAATGAGGTCCCTGGTGCAATTAAATTTTTATGAAGCTCAGACATGGTCATGGAGCTCATATATTAAAAGGGAAAGGTCAGTGACATTCTCATTTTTAAACAGTTGAGTAGCTACCAAATTGCCTTAAAACTGGGAGAACACTATTTATTCAACATAATCCCCTGGTAATCCAGAGGCATTGGTCCTTTTCCTTCCCAGTGAAGAGGCCAGTTTTTGCATCCTCTGTCGGGTTGTGCGGGTGAAGAGCCGCAGAGACACGCTGATGAGCCCGAGCGCTTGAGCCCTGGGTGCCAGCTGCAGGCAGGGCGGGCTGGTGGCACCCGCGAGAGGTTGTCCGAACAGGCCAACACACGGTGACTCTGTTCATTGGGGCACAGTGTTCTTCTCGTGCCCCATCACTTGCAGTTTAGGCACTGCCTAATCCAGAGGTACAGCCTGCACACCAATTTTTAGGGTAGCTAGTATGCTGTAAGTACATATTCTAGTTATATTACCCATTCAGGATTTGGACTAAGATAAATCACTCCAGAGTTTACAGATCAGATTTTGTCTTGTCAGAAGGTATCCGGGCCTTTTTGTTTTCCAAGTCCTTGATAATCTTGTTGTCTCATTTCCCTCTCTTGTTCTCTTCTGGCCATAGCTTGTTAAAACAGCTACAGTCAAGGATGAAACAGTCCCAGACAAACACTGTGGAAAATAAATTTACTATCTTGGCAGCAGATTTCTCTGAAAATCCTGTCTGCTTGGCATCAGAATGGTATTGGGTTGCTTTCAATGGATTCCTAAAAGTATCAGGTATATGACTTAAAAAGGCAACAGCACAGGTAAAATAGGGAAGATATATGCAGAAGAAAAAAAAATCCCAACATCCCCAAATAGAGGGAGACAGAAAACACAATAAAAATTATTTATGCTTTATTCACCATAGATTAGATAGGTCTCTGTCCGGTAAAAGTTATTACCTTTTCAGTAAAGTTATTACCTTTCCATAATAACTATATTGCAAAAGCATTTATCCAGAACTAAGAAAACTAGTATCACATTTTTCATGCTTCTAAGGGATTGGAAACCTCATGTCAAAGAAGGAGCCCTATTACACATGAGTGCTTAGCCTATGAATCTCAGATCATTTTCTGCAAGATATAGAAAATATTCCCCAGAATGTGCACTGTGCCCTTGTCTCCCTAGCCCTCACTGTGGACATACTCCTTATGTGGAGCAAAGGAGCACAACTAATATAAAAATTTACCTGCTGCAAGGTCAGTGTCTTTAAAGATGAACCTCCCTTCTCTTTCTCCTCCCAAAGAATCAATTCTGATAGGAATTAAAGTCCTTTCACTTCTTGCCTAACATCTTATTTCCTTTTCCACTATAAAAAGGAGGACATAAAAAATTTATAGAACAGCGATTGTTTCTTCTAACTTAAGCTGTGAAAGTTACAAACATTTTGGAAATGTTTGTCAAAAATATGAAAAAATGAAAATTTTAAATGAAATTCAAAAATGTATTTTTTGCAAAAATATTTTTACAAGCTCATCTGCAGCCAGTTTACTTGAAACTCTATATGAATGTTTTTTCACATAGGAAAACTTATCAAAAATATAAAATATATTCTAGTTTTTATTCTAGCAAAACATATTCTTGAATGAATTGTTTATGTTTGAGATTAGTCATATTGTTAAAAATGTGTAGGTATTACTTTTCTCTGACTTGATTTTATTTTTCCATTTTATTTAATCTGATCTTTTATCTTAATATGTATAGTTCATATGGCACATATGAATATGGCATACATGATTACATATTATATACACACATATTACACAACTTTATCTTGATTTCTCAGGATATTTGAGAAGTGTCAAGAGAACTGTTAATTACTGTGCATGCTTGTATCATCTGTTCCTTCTGGTAATTTAAATATGAATCAAATTATCCTTGTCCACATTGAAACTAAGCACTATGTGGATTTCTAAATAATAGGCAAGGAAGAAGGAAGTACTAATTAGTTTGTATCAGCAGAATGATTGAAATTCTTTTTAATATAATTCTTTAATAGAGTTCCTTTTGAGATTTTTTATTTTCAAGATCAGAGTATAAAAATGCATTCTCAAGATCTGATCATGACAATCTGACCTAAAATCATGGTACCAGTCATGCAATTAGTTTACAGGTTTTTTTATATTTGGCTCAAGGAGAAAGGTTGTTATGAACAGAACAGAATCTAAAAATGATCTATATGGAATGTGACAGAGGGACAACTGTTCTTTTATGTACAGAAAGCTTATGAGTATTTAGACGGACCATCTGAAGTTGTTTTTATATTCATAGGCAAGTAATGAAATTGCGTGGGCAAACAGAAAATAATAAAGAGTATTTGAACTAATAAATAACAGTTACATTATTTGGAATAAGGACCAGTCTGGAAGGAATTAGACACCTAAATTCCACTTAAAGTCATAGTCCCTAGCCCAAGGAGGCTGTTGTCAGTGATAAGAGAGAAGCTTCTTCAAAGGCATTTCAAAGCCTAACCCTTGGTTCTTTGAATTGCCCTCTAGAAAACTTACCTTCTGTAAGGAGAGCACTCTCTAGCAGACCTGGAAGTTAACAACTAAAATGCTCTAACAGTCACTTGTGTAAGGGTAGTAAGAGATGAGGTTGCATAGTTAGAATAATTGGATTATATTTAAAAGTTATTGCAGTTAGAGTACTTAATACACAGAATGAAAGTGTCACCAGTTTGTTTTACAGCCTTTTCATGAAATGATAGTAGATAGTCGGACTATTAAATTGAAAGAAATCTGAAACTTTTTTTGTTGGCCTCTAATATTTAAAAGTGATGCTTTGTTCATTTTGTTAATGATGAAATACATAATGAAGAGATCTATAAAGATTATATTATCCTTTAAAATCAACTCAGAGGGAAAAATCTAAATATGCATTTTGAAGAACTAGGTTATTAATTGGGTTGTCTGTAGATGCAAATGATAATAGACAACTCTAATAGCTTATCTGGGCTATTTTTTTACCCAAACTAAAAGCAACTCCTTGTATTTTTTTTAAAAATGCATCTTTATAACATATGAAGACCTCAGATGCCTATCTCCTGGTTTCTAGGTTTTCTCCTTATGATTAGCAGGCTTTCAAGTCTGGTAGACTCCATGACAAAGATCTATGTTCATAATGGCAAACCCCAAAATCTCTGGAAATTATTTCAGACTCTTTCAATGTAACATAAGAAAAGAAGAAGCTAAATTTCTATTTTCCAGGTCGGCTTTACAGAGGCTTCTCTCGTTGTCCTCGGTAGGAGTAAACGCTTGCTGTCAGCTGCAGGCTGGGCGTCCTGGCTACAGACCGACAGAGCCAGAGGATAAATCTCTGTATTGCCAGTCTCTGTTAAATGTGTGGGGTTTGGGTTTTTTCTTTTCTCCTACATCTGAAACACAGTGCTGTATTTATTGTGGATATCAAAGCTGTGGTTATCTAATAACGAATGACAGTTTGTGAGAAGAAAACGGGTAAAAGGGCTAATTCTGGCTGAGGAAACAGAGACAAAACTGCAGGAGAGAATCACTGAAAACCTGAAAGAAGACTGTGCTCAGACGAGGTAGTTGTGAAATCTGACAGAGGAGGAGAGAGGAAAGCAACTTAAAGCAGCATAAAAATAAATGCTTCAAGAGTAAAAATGACGGTTCTTTTGGTAGATCCGGCTCTGTCAGCAGGATGCCGAAACACAGACCCCTAGCTACTCTGCTGGCTGACTCCAGTCCATCAAGGATTTACTCAAGCTGAGGCTCCATCCCAGAATTTCTTTGCAGAAGGCAAAGATAAAGTGACATAACATTAAACACGATATGCAGTGCAGAGCTTCCAGGAATGACAAAGACTTTATTAGAGAAGTTTAGAAGGAAACTGTATTGCTGAGACAAGAGATTTGCCCCGTTTTTGCTTATGTAAGTGTCTTTCATTCAGTCTTTTATAAAGATAAAAAAACTACAAGATAGAACTAGGATAAAACCACCAGGAGAGAATCCATCAGTACTATTGACTTTGATAGACGAAAGTGATGTGTGTGAGTCCTCAGAGGAAGGACAGACTTGACATAGGATTTCCAGTGCGTGTACTTAGTCATAAATGTCATCCGGAGGATTCTTTTAAGCACACAATCACAAGTCCATCAAAATTTTCTCTAAAAGCCACCCAAGATGACTCTGATACGTGGCATAGTGTTCATTTTCAATGGATGACAAACAGTGTGAAAGTACCTAAAATGTACACTTCAACAGGCTTCAGAGGTTTAAAAGGAAAGTCCTATAAATAAAAAGTAATAAAGGGTGTTATCATCACTGGAACAGAAGAATGAGTTTTAGTGTCCTTCATCCAAAACAAGATCTCTTTCCTCAAAAATAAGGTCCGGTTTTCTCAGCATTTCATGCAGTAGAATGTATGGACCTAATTAGATATGAAGATTTTCATCACTAATTTACTCAGTGGAATAAAAGGATGATGAAACATGTGGAAAATGCTAGGAAATTCTTATACATTATGCCCATGAATGATATATAATTTGCAGCTTGGGCTTGCTCAAAACCAGAAATTTAACAAACGTTAAGACAAGCAAAATAAATAAAGCGAAAATAGTGAAAGAAGCTAAATAACAGAATTAGAATATAGGAATGTGGTAGCTGAATCCAGTGGATTGCAGAATCCACAACGTCCCCCCCTTCCTAGGCAGTGAGATGAGAGCTTGCTCTTTTGTTCCCGCTCCCAGGTCCAGGCAGCAGCAAGGCTGAGCATGAACACGCGTCAGCACAGACACACAAGCCCGGTACAGAGCTGATCACCCACATGTCTGTGGGCCAGCACAAACGAGAGGGGCTCCTCTGCAGGCACCCACATAAACCACCGCACTGCAGATAGCCTGATCCCCGAGCCATGGGACAGAACTCCTTGCACCTTTCTCCTCTATCCCATGCTGGTTACTTCGATTTGACATGCACAAGCAGCTCCTACAGGCGCGCATGCATGCATACAAACACAGCTCTCCTAGAAGCTGGCCCCAAACTCCCAGTCTCTACAGAAGTTGGTATCCCTTCTCTACAGAAGCAGATCTCTTGTCCTCGTTGCCAACTAATCGCTAGCAGTTCACACATATAGGCTGAGAACCCAGAGTGCACTCGTACGGAGGATGGCTAGAAACAGAGTTTAATACGAACATAGGAGAGACTTATCAAACACAGGGTTCCTCAAGACAAGTGAACTGATCAGCAGCTAGTTTATATGCAGTGAACCACTTACCCACCTCCTCCATTTTCCTGTGCTTTTTCCTCCCTGATCCACCTTGATCCCTTCTTTTCTCTGCTTTTGATCCTTCCCTTAAACATCCCACAATGTTTTGTACAATCCAAAATTGTCTCTGATCTATTGCAAAAGTACCTTCCCACTTGGTATGTGTCCCATAGTAAGGTCTATACCTCTTTACAAAATAATGCTCTTTAGTCTGCATGGTGTCCTGGCATTTCTTTTTTAATGCACTTTAGTGAGTTTTTCACCAGGGACCGTGGTCAGATCCATCTCTTTCAATAGTCCCCAAAACTAACCAAGTCGGTGTGCTGAACCTGATCAGCTTGCTTGAGCTACTTGTCACTATTCCTCTGGCCATCACCTGCTCTCTGAGGTCAATTTGATTAGCCTTTAATTAGATAACCTAACACATGGACTGAGAAAGATCTCCCAGGTCCTTCCTGACTGAGTCTTTCCCAGTCAACTCTTCTTCTATCACCAGCGTCAGATGATGGTCTACATAAATTCTTTAAGCTCCAACTTAAAAGTAAGAGTTTTGTTGATACTGCAATATTAGAAAGTTGTTTCAAATCCCTAATGCTTTGATTTTAAAAATTATCTTCTGATTCATATCTTAGCTGCATTAATGACCAGTCTACACCCATTTGTTTCTTCTGCCAACATCGTCCATTAGATTAAATTATTTTCTTTCACTTGTCTGTGCTTCCCTGATACAAACAGTGATGATATCCAATTGCAGCCTTCAATTTATGAACCTAAATAATCCAAGTTCTATTAGACTCCCATCATATGAAACATTTGCCATTCTCCTGATCAGATTTCAAGGCTTTATATATAAACATAAGAATAGAAATTACACTGATTCCCCAAACCACAAAACTAGGCTCTCAGAGCTTAATGATAGTGTCTCCCTCCTAATGAAATAATAACATAGAGGCTTTCCAGCATTTTGATTTTCTAGGATAGCTGGATTTAAGATATCTTAGCTATTTTGTAAAGAATTATAAATAATAAAGTTTTATGATATAATTTAACTTGACAACTTTAATGAAGAGGGAAATAATAGTTCTTAGGGTTCTTTGTTAAGCAGTTTTTTGTATAATTAACATCAAAATTAATCATTTTTGAGCATTGCCTTATGGACCAGTTGCATCTTAATATACTGTTGTAATTAATAGTTCAACAACATGATAATGAAATACATTTTGTATGACATTGGCTCTAATTAGCTAATCATGATGTTATTGGAGCCTGAATTAAATGGACAGTTCACAAATAAGTCTTAACTTGTAAAATCATCTAGTATATTTTGATTACCATCTCAACATCAGCTTGAAAAATTATAGTCAAAAGTAAGGCTTTAATAGAAATCTGAAATTAAGGAAACATGAATTAGTCTGGAAGCTGGAAGAAACCATCTAGTTGGCAGAACAGATGGAAGAATAGCCTTCATATAGGAGATTCTAGGCAAAGGTCTAACCAGTATGTTCGCTTAATACTAACTATGGTATGTTTGCATACAACAGCAGAGGTCTGGGTGTCACCACATCAGCTGGACTCCATGTCTAAAAATAGTCATATTGCCTCCATTTTTGTGAAGTAATAACTGCTTTCAACAGAGGGCTCTAGGATGGGGAGAGGGCTCGAGCATGTCGGGAGCCTACAGGGCAGCAAAGGCTGAGGTTTGGGCAGGGCTTATTGCCTTTTAGCTATCTCAGGGTATGGTGTCCTCATTCAAGTGCATGTGTCTTGGATCGGTGTGAACATGGTGTGAACTCAACATGCTATAGCTCACTCTTAAACCACTTTCTTAAATGTTAGACACAGACAAAATAATTCTGAGGTGAGACAGTCATTTACTGGAACTGACTCCAATTCCCTTTTTAGTAAGTGCAAACTCAGGCAAACCTGGGTACACAATAAGATGCAAGATTTCACCCTACAGTTAGTTTAGAAAGCAACCTGTAAAATATTGACATGCTGACCCTCTCCTGCTTCAGTTCTGTGCATCCAAGGTGAAGAGTTTCAGAAACTGAAATAACAGTTTTATCAGGTAGGATATTAAATTGCTGTATTTTGGTGACAACTTGCTTTGTTGCCCAAAGTGAAAACATGAGTAGACAGTGTGCACATAAATACTGTGTGTCTGCAGAATAGGCAAAGTCCAGGATTATCACACTTTGACAACAGAGAAGCAGGACAAGTGGCAGACGCAACACGAAATTAAGGTTGGCCCAAAATTTCTTTCTCTGGAAGGTCCCGCCACATGGTCAGTGGAACAGAAATATGGAAAGGCAGTTGTAGACAGGTGTCTTTCTCCAACATCGCATGTGAACCAGAGCTAGAAATATGACACTGCTGTGAGTGAAAAGTATTGAGCGTTGGATTTGACACCCTGCATAAGCAACATACTGTAATCAAAAGGCACAGCTGATAAACCCATGATCTGTACACAAAGCAAAATTGCAGGCTTAATACCCGAGAACCAGACTGCCTGAGATATCAGTAAGAAAACTGGAGACTCTGATGTGCAGTAGTAAGATGGAGCTTACAAATCTAACCATATGCGTAAGAGAGGATCTGGTATTTTGTCACAGGTATGGAACCAGGCAGAGATGTACTGTAAACATCCACACACTGCTCAGCCAAGGAGACACTTAAGTTCCATTATACAGACCTTAAAACACACATAGCACGTGATGATTTTAGCCACTTTCATGTTCTCCACAGTCCATAGGTGAATCCATATATTTCAGCAGATTCCTGCACACTGTGTAGACAGTGTAGTAAAAGGCTCTGTGCTGTAAGTCTGCCCTCCTGCAGACGTAGATATGCTTGCTGCTGAATTAGACCTTTATAAATCCAGACATTAAGTGCTGCATTCTGATTATCCAATTCTGCTGGAAGCTTTCCAGATTGCTTTCTTAATCCTTCTCATGACATCAGTGTTACATCAGTCTTATCACTGGCATATTTCATTTGTGAACAGAGTCAGGACTAGAATATGTAAGTAGGATATAGAGGAAATATTGGAAAAAAACTAGAATGCACTTTTTCATCCATCTTATTTGAATAGCTCCTCCAACGCTGAGTAGCAAAATAATCCTAGTATACAGATTTTCCTCATTTCCCATTTTTCAACAAAAGCTATCAGATTATAGGTAAAAAGAAGAATGTCCAAAAAATGTGAAGTTGTATGGTTTTCATAGGTCCTATGTCTTGTTCACAACTTGGATATCTCTCTACAGACTCTCAAGTTCATTAAAACTGTGTTAGTAATTAATTATTTTAATTATTTGTGATGCAGATTGTGAAAAGATAGATTAAAAATATGCTAGTATGTTTCCCTGTAAAATATGTGATACACATACAGGATATATTTTACAAGATCAATCAACACTTTTCAGGATGAAAGTCCATAGGGCTTTCCACCACCATAATCCTACCTGTGCTTTTCCCATCAGTCTGCTTATAGCTATGAGATCCACAGAGAGATAGAAACATCAGTCAGACATACTGAGTGAATTCTAACCACATTTAAGTAAAATATTTTTCCCATTACCTACACTGAAACCTCATTATTTCTACTTTTTAATATAACTTTCTATTCTTTTTCAGGTATGTTTGCCTAGCTGTGTATCACACAAACCATTTCTTACCAAAATAAAAAAGGTCAGCAAGATCTCCAATTAACATATATTTTTTTCTTAAACTAATCCTTAGTGAGAAATGGGATTTCTTCCACCTGATATTCTCCCACAATTGCTATAATGATAATATGACAAATCTTTTCTTCCTAGCTTCTACATTTTTCTGAGAAGGATGAAATTGGTACAATATCGGAATTATTAACATACTATTATTTGTGTGAAATGTTTACTGTTAATACAGTACCATCCAGAAATACTCAGCAAAAAGCATGGGAGTCCTAGAAGAAATTGATACAATTAATAGGTTTACAGACAAAAGAAACAATCCCAAAACCCAGATGTTACGATGGGAAAATAATCAGAAGAGCTAACTAGTCTAGGGGAAATGAGGAAAATAAAAAGTTGAATTATCAGATATTTATGATGGAGTTTGAACCAAGCTTCTGGATGCTGGAACTGTTATAGGAGTCCAAGTTTTGGTGTTGTAGATGGCTAGATATGGATTTAAGTTCATGGATGCTGAATAAAGTTATAGATAACTTTGTTGAAACAGTTGCTCTATTGACATGTGCCTACACAGAGAAGCTGAAAATACTTTAGGTAGTCTCTTCCATTAGCTATTTCTGCATTTTCCTAGACAATCATTTAAAAAATGAAGAACTGATGCTGAACTGTCACTTAATATTACAATTGTTTAGCTTCCCTCAGACATAATCACAAACAAACTCAACTGAGATTGACATAGTTGTTAAATACACTTGGTCATGGATTTATTGCTTAGTTTTTAAAATGACATTTTCCTGAATTGCATTTTTAGTACTTTATAAATGCTTTAATTAAATTATGATGGATGATTTGGAAAATATCTTGGGTAAAGTGTTTCCCAGATTTATGACTTTAAGATTTATCTTCACATCGTTCTGGAAGGTGTTTGAAGTATACTCTTTTGTTAACTACTAGCTGTTGCTGCTTTGGCAAATAGTTCAGAAGAGCATGAGCTCCTAATCTGATAAAACAATCAATTCCATGAATCCAAATATGACAGCATGTAATTCTGAGTAGTATCTTTCCAATTGTATTGAGACCTCTTCATTTTACTGGAGAATAGCTTCAATTTACGTACAATGGAGAACATTGATAAAACTCAGAGTCTGGCAAATGGAAGTAGCAATATTTTTACAGTACCATAACTCTTGGATGTAGCCCTTAAAAAGAGACCAGTGAATTGAATATTTAAAAAAAAAATCAAATTTAACTCTTGAAAGCATCATGAATTCCTATGTAGGTTTTTGACTGGGTTGTAAAGTAAGAGCCCCTGTTGCTAACTGTGTATTTTCATCTGTTGTAGTTTGTTTAATATTTCAGGTAGCTGTGGACAAATTTATCTGAGTATAGTGCTAGTCAGGTCAGGCTGCAGATTCAAAGAATAAACCATTTATGGACAATAAATGCAGAAAGCAAAGCCAAAACCAAGGAGTTCTGCTACTGCCTACAGCATACATAGAAGAAATGGATGGAAAAACACTGAATTAAACTGATTTGCAAATGAAGAATTGTTCTGCCCATCAAGTACCGACTCTTAGCAAATGTATAGATACTTAAAACCATTCAGATCAGTGGATTTAAAGGGCTTTAAAAATCACAAAAATTTGAGCCACATTATCTAAGTGATCATAAACTTTATGTTCAGGGTTGAGAAAATGGTTTCATCTTAATGTCAGTGTCCCCCTTACTCCTCTAAGGAATATATTTTTAACAGTGAAGTAAGGAAATAAGAGCATTCTTCACTGCCTTCAATTATCATCTGCTGGTAAGTTAAAATGTGTGGACTCAATATCTTAGCATATCTGCTTTTCATGGCAAGGCATGTTTCCATGAAAATTTGCACCAAAAGTGAAAGGCACACCAAAAATAACCATGACAGACCAAGGAGATATTTATTACTGATGGACAACAAATATGATCCTTCAACTCAAGCAAGAGCCATTACTTACATGTATAAGATCAACTCATAGGGTATGGGACACTTTTCATAGCATAATCACAGCCGTGATGGAAGGCCAAATTTCTCCATCTCTGTCACCTACTAAGTTGTATCATCCTTCTCAAGATCTTTTGCAAGTATCAAAACATGCTGTGCAGCCATCCTCTTGGTAATACTGAAAATATCTCTATCATTTTTGTGCTTGAGGAAAATGTTCTGTGAGCCAAAACACACACAGCTGACAGATGAGGCCATTTCATTCCTTTTTGGACAGCAGGTTAGCTAAAATTGAAGAGGTCTTTCACATAATGTGCATTAAAGAATGAGAAATGTGTCTCAGGCATCTTTCCACATCCATGATTCAAAGACATCAGCCAAGCAAGTAGACTCTCATAGATAAATCTGACAGCCACAAGTCAAAAAAGATTACAGAAAAAACAGGATAACTTGGTTCACTGGTACTAGGGGACAGGTGAAGGAGAATATAAGAAAAGAGTTAGTATTTTGTTAAGATTTGAGTCAAGAGTTGCTGCTACTCACCAGTGAAGTTATCATAATCACAATTTCTTGCATTTTGTTCAGGAGTATGACAGACTCCCACAGAGCCTGAACATGGCTTTTGTGATCTCTAAAAGAATGTCACTCAATTTGACAGGACAGGGTACCGACGGGGAAGTTAGGCATGTCTTTCCTTCAAAATTATGAATGTCTAGATGAAAAGGCAAAGATATTTCATATGAATTGATGTGTTCTTGCTTTACATACAGGCGAAGGGTATGAGTGGGACTGCACAGTCTTCTCTTAATCTGTTCTAATTCTCATGGATTTCTTCTAAGAAACTTCAGTGCAAGAAGAGCCTTGCCACAACGTAAGTATCACTTCATACAAAAGGTGGGCGACGTGTTTGTGAAGTACACAAAATGCATGCTCTCTTCAGAGGACACTCAGAGCTCAGGGGATATATATTCATGTAAGTCTGAAAATGAATTCAAAGAAGAAATAGCTACAGAAAAATGAGAAAAATATCTGCCTGTATGATAATTCTGCCAAAGTACTATGAAGTCAGTACTTACCTGTATATATATATATATAGAATGCTATCAGAGTACCTAATGAATGAACATCTGCGGATGCCACCTGAAGAAAAGCACCTCACCCAGATGGTTAATATTCATATAAAGCTTCTTACCTGTTGACTTCAGTTTATCAATCTCCCTACCTTTCAGTAGACTGAGTGTCATGACCTCCTAGATGCAATCTCTGCCTTCTATAGACCTTTAGCAAAAAGACTAGTGCAAAGCGAGCACTTTCGAATTTGTGGAAAAGTTTATTACGGTTCAGGCTGAATTGTCTAGATATTTGTATTCTGTTGTACCTCTGACGTTGACTTCTTCTCAGGTTACAGGAAGATCAATAATAGTACCTCAAATTATACAACTTCTGTATGTCAGTAGTTAAGTCAGGAAACATGCAAAAGCCATCAGAGACTGATAGGGGACTGAGAAGTTTTGAAAATGTCTGTATCTGGTAAAAGAAACAATAACAAATCAAGCAATTTCATATTTCACGTTCTCCTTGCTTAAGTCCTGAAGGGAGTTCAGGAGTACTCCTCCACTATCTGAGCTAGTTTTAAATATTTACCACATTATTTTAAATTGTGTTAAATCAGGAGTTCTAGTTTTTTTTGTTGTTGTTGGGTTTTTTAAAATAGAAAGTATAACTGAAGAGATGACGCAGCTGCAAGAAAGCAGTGCTTAGAGCACTGACAGTGCCAGGCATGGGGGTGGCTGGAGCGAAAGATTCAGAAATTAGAAGAGAAGAAATATGCTAGGAAAACTAGCTCTTCTTTAACCTTAGTACCACTTTCTCTTTATATTTTCAAGTTACATAAATCCTAGAAAACCAGACTCTAGAATAGAAGTCACCTCATTTTTAACAGCTAGCAGTGTCACTGCTACAGGACTGAGAATGAAGAGGGCCATGCATTTTATCCAGTGCTTTTCCATAAGGGTGTTTCAGGTAGGAAAGAGTGGTTAAGCTCCTCAAAGAGCTAACCAAATGTCAAATAACCTCCCACCTGTATTTAGGGAAGTCTCTTCGAAACAAAAACATGATAAACAACAACTGATTTCTTTGTTTTATGTTGTCTCCCATTAATACCTCCCACTATAAATTTACCTCCTCTATTACGGAATCATAATATAGACAGACCTGCAGCCAGCTGTAAGCACAACATCCTTTTCTGCTATGCTAATATCTGGCTACCTCATCTCCTTTTTGAGAGGAAAAAACATTCATTTTATTTCTCTCCTTTAAATGTAGAGCTTTGCTCTTGCTACATTGAATCTCTTTCTGTATTCTCTTCCCTGTGCATCAAGATCATTTTGATTTTTGACCCTGTCCCATATGCCACTTGCCATAGAATCATAGAATCACAAAATCAGTAAGGTTGGAAGGGACCTCTGGAGATCATCTAGTCCAACCTCCCTGCTCAGCAGGGTCACCTAGAGCATGGTAGACAGGGTTGCATCCAGGCAGACCTTGAAGATCTCCAGAGAAGGAGACTCCACAGCCTCTCTGGGCAACCTGGTCCAGTGCTCCCTCACTCTCACAGTGAAGAAATTCCCCCTCACAGTCAGGAGGAACTTCCTGTGCTTCAATTTCTGCCCATTGCCTCTTGTCCTGTCATCTTTCCTGGCTTGGAAATGTCATAGTGTGAAACCTATCCAGATGGCCAATGAAAATACCATATAGATGCAGCTCAGGACGTATCCTCCTGGGACACCACTTGAAGCACCATTTTGACAGCGAGCTTGTGAGAGCAGCTTTTCAGTGGTCTGTGTGTCCACCTGCCGGAGCCTTCCACTGAGACCGTGTGTCAAGCAGGACAGTGTCAGAAGTATTATCACACCAGCCAAGTTCTGCTTCCCCCTCATCCCTTAGAGCAGTGCCTGTCACGTATGGAAATACATTTGTTTTGACATTGCTTTTTCTTGATTGCTTTTTCTACTTCATCATCTAAGCACTTATAAATAGATGGTGTAACATTTTCTTCTAGAAATAGAAGTTATTTCTGTTTGTTAGTGGCAGACCAGTTTGTCTTGATGTTTAGCATTTATCCATATATCGTGGACTAAAAGGCAAACCCAGCAGATTAGATAAAAGTTCTCCCCGTGTTCTTCACATTAGTAGATCTAGTAAAATGTAGTCACAATAACTATCAGTTTTGCATACCAATAAGATCTATTTCAGCATAGTTGCCCTTTACTTTGAATTAGTACTTTTCTCTTTTACATATAAATCAATACATGTTGACACCGGCCACTAATGATATACAAAGGAAATATATGATTAAAATCAAAATCAAACACTGTCAATATTTTTAGAGCTTGAATATGGCTCACCTCATACATTGGACTTTCTGGAATGTAGCCATTTCAGTTAAACTTTCATCAAGAAAAAAAATCTCAGCTGTAGGATGAAATCTATACTGAAGACAAAAATACGAATGAGAGGAAGAGAGGGAATGATAATGCATTCAGAATATTATCGCTGTTCTGTCTTTTTCAGCTCTGAAATTTAAACAGCACAAGTGAAAATTTGATCTTCTCTAGGGGATTTTGCTATCTCTTTTGTTTCATAAAGAATTAATTTTTGATTTTATTTTTCACTTACCTTGAAAGTGGACTGGAAAGATTGCTGGGCATAGACAATATAAGCCCAAAGCTAACAAAGTAAAAACATCATTTTAAGATAGAAACAAGGAAGGCTATGAGAACTGGGTATGTTCAATTCTATCTGTATTTCTTTGTTCAGCTCAAGATGAAATCATATGCATCAGAAAAATCTATATCAAAACATTTCCATCTGGATGAAAGCAACAAGATCTGAAAAACCATATGCATTATATATACAGAAAATTAATAAATCCTTGAACCAGATTTCAGCTAAGTAGCGACAGGGTACATAAGGCAAAGCACTATCAGGTATATCTTTTTCTTATGAAATATCCAACAAAGCTGTGATCATATCATCTCTGAACTTTGCCTTTTGAATGAATCTGTTCTTTAATTAGTTATCAGACGTTCAGTAAAGACATAGCTGTGGTTTACTGTCTGAATGCTGCCTGTGTGCTCAGTCTTACTATTCAGCTGATAACCCATATCTCATGAGTGGTCCACCTTCGTGTCAGTGCCAAGTCAGCCAATTTCCCTTAAATCACTGGTAAAGGTATGTTACAGGGTGTTTTCTATGTTTGCAGAAGCCACGAGCCTTCAAAAACCCCAATAATTTTTTTTTCTTTTAAAATACAAAGCTCCATGTGATTATATTGGTGCCAGTGGTGAGTTAGGAAATGTTGCCTCTCTTAGATTTCACCTGCAGATCACCATTCTGAGAGCTTTATGAACAATTCAAAAGGACACTTTATTTTCTAGGCACTCAGTTAGCACGACCTGCTTTGTAACTGGAGCTTCTTCAGAAGCTTAGTCTTGTGAGGGCACAGAGATGAGAAATTATATAATTTCTCCTTTATTTTTCTCTCTGCAGCACAGAATACCTAACAGGTGCTCAATCGAGAGTGGAGACTTCCTGATTACCAAAGTCTGAGCACGAGCAACAGCTTTTTGCATTTCCTGGGCAAGATATTCTTTTCTTATCTGGAGGTGGGTGGGTAGAGAGAGAAAGAATCCAAAAATTTTAGTAAGAATGAGTCCCAAGAAAAACTGGGAAATACAGTGTTCACAACAGTATGTCTCCTCTGTGATTTAGCGAGAAGGCCGTGGGCCTTGTTTTCATACATTTCCAGTAGAGCAGACTTTATGACATTTCAGTTTTTCATTCAAGTAATGCAGTTTGCTGTCTGCTTACTGCAGAATTCTTATGAGCAGATGCTGCTCACTGCAGCATAAACCTTCCTTTAGTTAGGTATCTTAAATAAAGTAACAATACTTTAGAAATGCTTTAAAATTGTAGTCAAAATACTGGTTGCACCTATTTTTATCAGGCAGTTCCCTTGGAAAAGTTGTCTTTTAGGGCTTCAGGATAACCAGCAAATTTGTAATTGGAAAATGTTTTTCCCGTTAGCCCAGAAGACAACACAGTTTTTGAGAACAGCTTGTGCGATTCCATGGGACACCAGACTGTCTTGGTGGAAGTCAACAGCCAGCACTAACTCCCTGGAAGGAACCAAGCGTTACTCATTCAGATAATGCTCCACAGTGACACTTCCTCAATGTAAGTTCAGTTTGGAGGATGAAACCAGTTTACCCAAACCACACCAATCACCAGTGCCTTATACTCAGTTTCTTTCAAGCTACACTTCTCACCAAAGGAGTATGCTGCTCTCTGGAGTAGAAAGAACTTTACTGTAAGCACGGGAGCTTACCTGTGAAGGAAGGTGATGTGGCAATAGTACAGTATGGGAAGAGAGAGACATCCAGCCTTTATGATAGCTCTTCAGATTACTGACTATGGCATAAAAACCTGCTTGTCTCCCTTTGCTGATATGGATAGGCTTGAGGTTATTCAATTTATCTTGTAACACAGAAATGACAATATTACATTAGATCTGATCCAATCCAGTGTCCTTTCTCCAGCAACAAAGAGATGTGGAGTAATCTGCACTGTTGTATGAGGTTGTCTTCTTAACCTGCATATTAGAGATGTCACCCTGATGTGTAATCACCATTACATCTTTCACCTTTTATTAGTATTTACTGTAGTTATTACAGTACTATTAGTCATGTCAATATTCCAGTCTTTTTTGAACCTTTATGGCACCTTGTCATTTTACTGGCTGTTCCTATGATCAGCTGTGGTACATGCTAATAGATGAAGAGATGGGGACATTTGGACCAGATACATGCAAGAAAGTGAGAAGAATTTGTCAGTAACAAGGTAAAAGTTACCTTGTCCAATCAAGTGGGCAATTTGATTCCCTCTAAAGTACATATCAGATTTTTCCAGCTCAAAATGGGGCACAAGAAGATGAAGTTTGTTTTTAAGGTCATCCCAATTGTTGGACTGACCCAAAACTTACCCATGGGCAAAGATTTCTTCATAGATGCAACCTTCAGGTAAAGGTCAAATTACAAGCTAAGTGCAAGTTTAACTAACCAATTTCCATTGCAAAATACTTAAATTGCCACAGAACTGTCTGTTCCGCATGGGGAACGTCTCAGGCATTCATTGTGGCTTCTGCGGTCTTTTCCTATTAGAAACATCGCCTTGCTTAAAAGAGGACTGGAAGAACATGGATCTGTGACACTAGAGAATATATTATCTATGATCTACATGTAAATTTTGTTCAGCTCTGGTAATGTTGATCATAAAGCAGAGAACAAAGCAAATACACATGTGTGTTATTGCTCAAAACTAGAACAGCATGTTCACTTAGAGGATGTAAAATTCAGTATTGCTATCTATCAAAAAGATGCTAATGGTCCAGTCTGAAACAGGGAACTGAAAAGGTCACAAGGACACAAGCACCACATGAACTGTCAATATGTATGCAGCAGAGGTTCTGAATAAAGTTAAGTGAAAAGCAATTTTTAATATATAAAGGAATCAAGAGACAGAAGATAAATAAATGTTAAATGTTCTCGTCATCAGTTCAGAGTCTCTGATAGCAGTGCAGCTTTGCCTTCCCACTGAGTTCATCTTTTTCATGTTATTTTTCTTTAAGTTGTATTAGTTTACATCCCCTTCTCCCAAAGATTTCACTTTAGGCATTCAGCTTCAGTCATGGTCTTCAGACCTCTAATGCCCAGCAGCCGGTTCTGTTAAAAATGTTTTCATCATTTCACCTGATGTTAACCTATTTCCACAGTTCTGCCTTCAAAGATAGCTAAAAAAAAAAAAAAAAAAAAAAAAAAAAAAAAAAGAGAGCAATAACAATGGGGAATATCTGGAATATCTGCTTTTCCCTCCTTTTCTTTTCTTTTTTTTTTTTTTTTTTTTTTGAAATTATGCCTCTTCAAAGACAATTCAAGGTTACTTTTGCTTTTTGCTGCATGAGATATTGACATTACGCATTACTCTCAAGGTTAGTTTTGAGGAGCTGGCCTGTCAGGTTCCTCCCTTTCTGGACTGTGTGCATTTCTGCCTGCTTTGTTATTCCTTGCTAGGCTACAGTCTTCCAAGATTAATACTTTTTGTAATTTATGATACATGAGTCTAAGCTTCATGGATTTCCCTATATACATTTGCTTTATAGCATTTGCCAGTTACTTCATCTGTGAACTTGATTAATGCATAATCCTGTGCTCCATGCAGTTCAGTTGGTTCGCCTGACAACAAGAGAGTGAAAGATGGGACTTGCACTGAAAGTTATAGTCTCACCGCATGCAGCAGCCCTGCCTTGTATCTGCAGTCCTTTATTTAAGTGTACCAGGGAGATAAAAACACTAAGAACAGAAAAACTCAAAAAGAACAAAACCTATCTGATAAGCATGTTGATGAACTTAACATTCAGCATCACAGATCAAAAGAGAACTTTTAATTGATAATTACATTTCAGTTGCTATCGGTGGTATTTTAACTGACTTTCTTCAAAAAGTTTGGGAACTGTTAGCTAATTCAGTGAGTCTGATTTTTCCTACAGCCTCATTCATCAGGGGATTAGCTTTTTCTCTTCAGGCCTTTAATGCTACACCTAGTGTATGACTAATAATGAAAAATATATTAGGATTTTGTCAAATTGAGTATTACAAAGTCATATCCGACTAAGGAGTTTTTGAACAGGATCCTTACACTGTTTTATTACTGAAGTATTATATCTTTCCAGAAATCCAAGACCATCACCTTGTGACTGCAATAGTGATTAATCAATCGCCTCTAGAAGCCTAGCATTAGAAGCTAAAAACTACATATTTGTAAAATGGGCTAGATTCAATTCTCACTGAATTTCTCCAGCTTTTTACATTTATCACAAAATTTGCTTTAGCAGGAAGAAACTTGGGCCAGATCAAGTGGATGAAAAATTACTGGTCTCATTTGATGATTCTTAATATAGTTCTTGGTATTCTGTGTAGAAGTGGGATCAAATTACAAATGTTTTGGCATAGTTTGAATCTATAATAGCTATGTGAAGCTAAGAACTTCAGAGGGCTTAAGGTACCTGAAAGAGAATTTAAGTGGACTTCAGGAGCAAAAGCTAATACTGCAACACAGCTATATCCTTGTTGCACTCTCAAAACTGACTACTGCAAAATTGCCTGTTTGCAGTGATCTCTGGACATTGCTGCACGTGCCCAGAACTGCACCCTTCACCTTTTATTGCACCAATGCCAACATCAGCATCGAGATAACTTTCAGTTAACGTAGGCTTAACATGTCTAGCATAATTTTAAAATTTTCTTTCTGGCAACAGGTTGTTGAGTTTATTTAATCTTTTTGCATTGATGACTATGGCATAAGATATACTAAAAATTAATCTCAGTTGCTTTAGAAATATGGCTTCTTGCATATGGCTTCTTAGTGTGATTGTAGTCTTCCATGCATTTAACCTTCACATCAAACTTTCTTCCAGATTGCTAAAATATTGTTCACTTTGACAAATCTGACTGCACAGGGTCAAGAATTGCATAGAAATAAAAAAATGGAAATAACTGTTAAAATATTCTGGGAATATTTTATGATTCATCATGTTAGACTAACATTTTGTTAATTCTATTTAGGCCTATGGTACCATTCTTCAGCTCAAAATATATTAACTCTTGGACTAAGAAACTTATCTAATTTCCTTGACATTATAAAGGATCGCAGAATTTGTAATGGAAAAGCACATTATAGTATCAGGCCTAGCCCTTAGTTTAGGGTAGAATCTAACAATAAAGCAAACCTTAAATATAGTAATGATACTTTTTTGAGTTTAGTCAAAGAAATATAATTTAACTATCAATGCAAATAATAAAAGGTTGAAACAAACTGAGCTGTCAAATTCACAAGAGTATGGCTAGAGCAAGAACAAGCTTCTCATGTTTTTTTCTACTTCTTGTTTGTCTGTGAGGAACTATGCAATAAAAAAAGAATCAACTTCTGAAAAACAGTGAAATTATTCAACACAAAAATGCCATTATATTCTTTTTTTAGTGTTCCGCTGTCACAGTGCAGAAGATGATTCAGAGAAGACAAATGAGAGTGAACTTAAGATTCTAATTAAAATGTTGTCATCTGGGTCTGAGCTTGTCTCCAGTAAACTATAGCAACTCAGCTACAGCTATAGCTATGAACCTACCCAGCACTTCCTGCTCCTGTTGAAGGCAAGTGGTTCTCTGCAGATTCTGCAGAGAACACCCAACCCACCTGTTGTGCTGTGGCACTTTGATTTTTTCTTTCTTGTAATGAAGTCAATGCTCATAAAAAGGTGGCCACCCTGGAAAGCAGTGCTTCTTGGGAACATGCCCAGCCTGGGCAGCCCCAGTGCAAGACCCTGGACTTCAAACCCTCCTGCAGATCATCTGTGGTCTGGAAGGACCGCTCACGTCTGCCAGTTTGAAACACAGCTTTTTGGCCCCCAAAATTCGACATATGAATTTGCAGCATAGTGCAGTACCTGTTTCGCATGCAGGTACAAAATTTGTCTAAACCATTTGTCTATGCATTTGGTTGGCAAATCTGTGATGTCTCGGACAGAAGACAGGCAGTGGGGCTGCATTCACAACTCTGGTGCTAGAGGGTAAATTAGTATCTAGCTTTCCCTCACATCCCTCCCGGATGCAGCACTGGGATATCTGCCTCTGTGCCAATTTGCAGCCCTCCCTCATAAGATAACCAGTCGCTCACAACGGCCCAGCAAACAAGCACCAAGGATCCAGCAGCTCGAGAAGCTGTTAATGAAGCAAGGTTGATTTTAGATTTAACTCCACAGACCTTAGCACAGACCAAAGCTTCTGTCCACTTCATTTCAAAAGGAACTGAAATCCCACAATCATTTCACACGGACTAACGAACAGCAATTAGGGGCCAACAGATGATTTCAACTGCTCCTGGTGCAGGCAAATTTGAAGTATTGAGCTAAACAAGATAAACTGAGGGCCACGATGTCTATCAGCGTAATCTTTTCGCTTTTCTACCAATTTTGATATGCTGTTTATTTCTCTTCCAACATCTTGCATTTAAGTTACTAAACTTTTGACTGCTTTCACATCATACAGTAGTGTACAAAAGTCCTGGCTGAGACCAAGACACCATTAGTTTGGACTGTCTACAAAAATAGTTTCTTAACAACAGATATTAACTTTATATGTTGAAACTTAAATCTGAACCTTCTTATTTATTATGTACAAAACTCTCCTTATTTGGTCATGTAGTATGTTTGATCCAGTTACTTTAACTATATTCATCAATGTGTTGGTGTAAATAAAAGGAAAAGCAATACTTGCAGCCATCATGAAAGAGCAGGAGTATCATTTTTTGTGAGAAAAATTATATGCATTTTGCCAACAGTAAGTTGGAGAATAATTTCATTATTTTCACTGAAAGTGTTTTTCATGAATAGGCAAATTCTAATATATAGAGCTAGATACATGACAAATCCTTGTAAATATAGAATAACTGTAATGAAACCAGTGATATCACACTGGCCTCTGAATTTTAACAGTACACAGCAGCACCAGGGAAGACCATATGTATATTAATTTGGTTTTATCAACAGGAGCGAAGCATATATTCTTCCATTACTAGCAAGAGGAAGTTACTGTCTTACAATTTTTACCCTCATCCCTGAGAGGAAAAAAGGTTGTGATAAGACATAAAACTCAAAGTATGTTTAAATTAATATCCATGATAAGGGTCTCACAAGAAAGCTCCTGGGAAAAATGCAGATTCTGTTTTCTGAAAAATTTCCAGAACTCAGAGTTTGTTCATAATCCATCACATAACAACACTGAAACCTTTCAAAATTTTTAGTGATTGAATAAATAAAAGACAAGCAAAAGAGTATGAGTCACTCCCCTACTTAGTGAGCACTGCAGTGATCAGAAAACGTGCCTGGGAGGAAGAAATGCTTGTTCAGGTCCATGTCTTGCCTGATTCAGAGCAGGGAGTGGATTCCCATGTCTCAGGTGCTGTGATCACTGGCTCCAGCACAGCAGCCTAGGGACCAACACGTGTGCAGGGCACTGCAGTGTCCTGAGTTTCCACAACTTTCCCCTCGAATTAGGCTTGCGGTTTCCCTACCCCAAAGGGGAAACCAAACCCACCAGCACTGGCCAGAGGTCCTAGCCAAAAGCGAACACTAAAAGCAAAGTTAAGTTTAAAACTTCAGTTCTTCTCAAAGTGGATGTTTGATGAAGATCTGGCCTTCTTCATCTCTGCAGAAAGATTATTACAAAGCTCAGTGCTCAGTGCTCAAAGTCCTCATTGAGGAGCAGAGCGTCGGCAGATGCAGAGCAATGGAGCGCTGCTGCTTTCAGTGGTTCGAAGCTGCAGCTTCACAGCGTAGGAAAATCTGCTTCCTGACCTGGGTGACTAACTGGGAAGGACCTTTGCCTGTAACTGTCCCTCCTGGAGGCTCCACGCAAGTTTTCATCTATGTACTATGTATTAGTGTTAGGCACTGAGATCACTTGCAACATCTCACTGAGAGGAGTCCATCGGAAGAGTCCCACTTAAAGTCTCTCCTTGTCTGCAAGTGAGTTTATTGACTTTTTAGTGAAAAGCCTAACAGATATCCCTGTGAAGATGATTTGGTACGTTTGAATGTGGGCTAAACATATGAAATTTTTATTTGGAAGCTGAGGATGACTTTGAGAAAAATAACAAGCTGAACTAGTGACTGAATATAGCACTGAAGTCCTGAGATTATCCACTTGTGTTTAGAGACATAGAGAAGCATTATAGTAACTTAATGACTGGGGAGACATTAGCCTGAATTTTCCAACTTTTTTTTCCAAGGGAGAGTAAGATATTTTAGAAATTCAAACTCTCCACAGTACCACACAATTAAATGGCTAGTATACAAGAAAGAGAGAAATTTAAAATGAAGAATTATTGTTGAGAAAACAGTCTAATGAGGTCAGAGTTAATAACCTCAGACAGAATTAAAAAAAAAAGAAAAAGAAAAAAAAGAAAAATCAGGTCCTGATACCATTGAAATTATATGAATACTATTACAACAGAATAAATAGTAAAGTTGGACTAATACTGAGAGCTTTTGAGGTCCTTAACCAGGACGCTCTAAAATGAGCACAGCTGAATTTCTCCTGAACAGCGTTACTAGGTTCTTGCCATCCGTGAAGTCCAAATCAGCAGGCAGTGAGTGCTTGAAGGAAGACCAGCTGGTTAATTAAGCCATATCAGGTGATGGTAGGAAGCAACTAGACTTTCCTGCAAAAGGCCAGATGGTGCAGTACCTTCATTTGGTAGCAGCTGCTTGTGTAACAAATCCCATAGCCATCCTTACCACTAGGAAGGAAACTACGTTAACTTATACTAGACAAATAATATAGGTCAAGAGGAATGAGTCAGGGAGCATAGTGAGCTTACTGAGAATTGTATATCTACTGGCAAATTAAGACTCTTATCTGAATACACTACAGAATGTGGATTTCTGGGATTTGTGCTGTCTTCAGCAAAATTACTTCTTTGTAAATAAATCGTAATTGTGAAGTGATGCAATGTTACGGTGCATGAACTGGCATCGTAATGTGGAGGAGTTGGCAAAATAGTATCAGTGCTTCCCTTTCTTGGTCTCCTAAGAGATGAGATATTTAGGAACAGTCTGGAAATTGCATCAAGTTTGAGGCCATAGCCATTAAATTACGCAGAGAGTAAGCAAGACACCTTGTACACACAGACATATTCTTTTCCACCAGGAGGCCAAGTAGGGTCAGACATGAGTAGTGTCTTTAGAGAGTTGTCTCTGGAACGTGTCTGTGTAAGTATAATTCATATTGGTAAGTATGTCATCAGTCTGCTATTAAGATCTTAGTCCTGACCAAAATAATCCATACAGGCAGGAGCTGAACTCTAGTACAGTCTGATGAAGTGCGTTTCATAAGCTTGTGCTGCTGCAGTACCCTATGGCCATCAATCTCTTCCAGATGGGACTCAGTGTAGGCTGGCATCTGCAGACAAATAAGATGTGTCAGAAACAGGGTTTGTGATTTCAGGTTTCTTTGCCAGCAATATATAATCTTAAAGTACACTGTGTTTTCTAATGGCACTACAAAGTGCCCTAGCAAGAGAATAACTGATTGCAGGAGACTTCCATGTTACTGTCATTGGTACAGACTTATATTTGGGTATAGCCACACAAGGGTTTTTTATGCTGTAAGGCTGTAATCACTACCGCTGTCTGAGAGAGCTTAGACGGTTCTCCTGCTGTTGCCTTGCCTTTTGCAGACTCTCCCAAAGGGTTATATTTTTCAAGATGGGCATGTGCAACTTTGTGAATAAAGCAAAGCAAAAAAACATTTTTACTTCAGCAATGGCTAGCTCCAATTCTACCTATAACCTAAAACCAAAATGAATTTTCTCTAAGTTGCCTTTAAGCCCATCCAAGATACACAGTTAAAGATGATATTCTTTGTAAAGTTTCCAAATGCCAGAATATATCTGAAAGAAGCCTATTAAAAACTGATAGTAAGAGCAATTTCATGTGACCTTTTACAGCCTTGTATTTTTTGAATGTGCAGTTTCAAAGTGTAATCAATTCAGGAGACTACAGCCTTCAGTGAAAACAAAATTAGCACACTGAGTTCAATCCTATTTAAAACTCACTCTATTGCTAAATTCAGGAGTGTGATACTCTAAGCTATTGATTGAGGATTTCCTAATTAAGACAAAGTCTGTCTGAAAAATGTTGGACTTGACTTTGTGTAAATGATGTACTAAGATAATTTTTGCTTCATTTGCATTAATTAATTGCCTAGAATATTATGCTCTGAGAAAAAACATTAGCAGCTGAGCTACAAATGCAAGACCAAAAAACAAATAAATTGCTTCTGACATGAAATTTAAAGTTTGAAAAGCAATTTATACCTCATGTACATTGGCATGGCTCCCTTTACAAGTGTTCAGTTTCTGTACGTTCCTCCTGATACCCAGGAGGCACTCTTGACTTAAAAAATCAGGACATTGTATTAAAATACCTTTAGGCATTCATGTATCAGCTCTATGTTGTAAGTTTGTTCACCAAATAAGAGTACCAGGAACCCAAGGTCATCCTGAGCCCATGGCATCCATAGCATGATGCTTCAATACCGTGCTATGAACCATGGTTCACTTAAGAGTAGTGTCCTTTAGGCTTTGGATCCATTTGATTCTTGGAAACTATATGAGGAATATTTTTTTTTTTTATCAGATACCTTTTTACTTCTCTGATTGTCTGTGGAGAACTGAATGAAGAGTAAAATGATCTTGCTATTTGCAATAGTTTAGATATTGCCCAAGCTGAGTATGAAAGGAAAGTAGAACACTGCAGATATTGAGGTAACATCATCTTATTTATCCAGGGCAAACCAGGAAAGATTTTAGGGTTAATTTCTGTATGCTAGAGCCATCAGAAGTTAATAATTTTCTGGCACTATTGATTTCATCTGAATTTCAGTGAATGACCCAGCAGTGAGTGGCTCATGTCCCACTGGCATATCTAATACTTCCTTTTATCTGCAGGTACAGTAACAAAAGCAGCTACTTTAAGTCTTATGTAGTTATTTCAGGGAAAGTTATGAGAGACCTATTATAAATAGCTACTCCTGTTCATTTCTTTATTATAAATGGTCCTTCTGCTCCCCTTCCTACACAGTGCCTGACATGGATTTGTATTCACTTCATAGCATGGTGACCCCAGTACAGTGGTTATGAAATCAGCTGCCTCTGAGCAGATAAAAACATTCTGTTGTTTGGACTGCCGTTGTTTATATTATTATTTACTTTAAGTTCCCTTGAGCATTCAAAAAGTAAAGTGGTTTTTCACCATAAGGACTTCTTAGTCTTCTTGAACACTGATGGGCCATTTACTTTCATTAAACCAGTTTCTGTACAAATGACAGGAATGAGTGACTCTCTCTCTTTCCTTCTGATCCTTGACAAACAAGCAACAAAAAAGTTATATTCTCTCATTTTAATGGCAGTATTGTTTTATTGTTTTGTCCATACTGTAGAGCTTTAATCTAGATGAGATTTAGTTAGAAAGGAATCTTTTTTTATAAACTTGTGTTATAAACTGAAAAGGTTGAATTTGATATTTAAAAATTGCTATTAGGCTTTCCACTGTAGATTTGTTAGATACCTCCGCTGGTCTATTGTACTCTACTGTCCTTCTTAGATATTTTTATGAAGGTTTTGTTCACTGCAATTAAGCTCCATTTATACTTGTCAAAAATATGGCAACTAAGCAGCGTGAATACATTCAGCATCTCTGGCTCTCCCCCCCCCTAATTTTTCTTTGTTATGTCTCTAGCCGGCCTGCAAGGTTCAACCAAAGCTTCGTAGCACCACCTCGTGGGAATCTGAAATCATTACAGCACCAAAGTGAAAAAAAAAATTCTGCCGGGTTTGCTTCATATGTGAAGAGCGGGGCAACCTGCCAGCAGGGCTGCGCAAGACGGACTCCTGCACGATTTACCCCCAACCCAAGCGAGCATTTAAAACCCCAGAGAATACAGTTGGGTTGACTTTGGCCACAGTAATATTATTTTGGACTGTGGGAGCGTCTGGATGGCTCAGTCATGAAAGAAAGAGATCCAACTGGTTTAAAAGTATAAAATAAATACGACTGTCCTTACATCTTGGCAGATACAAACAAAGCAATATTTTTCTCGTGTTGATGTCTTTCACGAAATCACAGGTTTCTTTCTCAACGATTTCTGACTGTCTATGTTCATAGCTTTAATAGTCAAGCCAAACTGTGTGATGGCAGGGCTGTAGTTGAGTGGGCTTTGGGTACTTTTCTCAATGACCCGGGAGGAAAAAGGCTTGAATTCTTGCAACATTTTAGCACAGGTTTACTGCGTGTAGTTGGCACCATGACTGGCTCAGAAACAAGCATGGCTATGCATGCTTGGTCCTTAATCCATAATGACCATGATTCATGGAGATACAGCTGGAAAAACAGGTCATGATGAGCCCTTGCCTAGCCAGGCCTGACCTCACTCGCAGCAAGGCAATAGGAGAGAGGGAGGATTTCTGAGCTCAGTGAAGGCAGCTCATTTGAGCACCTATGTCTTCTGGTGCATGGGTCAGGGAGCACGCCATGCTTCCATCTAGGCTTCTGCAAGCAGTGCAAGCATTTTATTCAGCCTATATTACAGCAATTCTCATCCACATTGGATTAGTTTTCACCATTGGCTTTGTATCAAGCTGGCGTTTAAAATTATTGCATCTCAAAAGCTTGTTTTCCCTTCTGAATTGTCACTGCAAAAGCAGCCTATGTAGGTTATTTTATTTTAAAATTTTCATAAAAAATAAGATTTTAATGAACTTAAGTATTTTCTTATTTTGATGCTGAAACTTCCTTTTAATCACTGTAATGTTTTAATAAATTCTGTTTATTTCAATAAGATTTGCAATACAATATAGACAAGTATACAAATATTAAAGCATAAGTGACACTTCCTTCACCACACACCACTGGAATCACTGAAAATTAAACTAATTGCAGAATTAGAGAGCACCTCCAGTGTAGAAAGTGTGTGTCTGTTACCTATGATTTGCACAAATTTTGTGAGATGACTTAAATCTACTTATGACTTGAGATATATGGAAAAAAAAAAAACCCACAAGGTCAGCTGCAGTTTCCCTAAAATTGATATCATCCTACACTCAGAGCATCCTGCTGCAGTAACAGGAGGCAGCGCATAAGGCAAGGTATCGTGGCAGGTATTTACCCGCATAACTTTGTTTTTCCGCCGGCTGTTTTGTTGCGTTTTTGCCGGGGCTGCGGCCGCAGCTTCGGCGTTTGCTGCTGCCCTCCTGTGGCTGAAGGTTCGCGCTGGCCAAAGCTGAGCAGCACCAAGCAGATGCGGTTGGTCCCGGGGGCTGGCAGTGAGGTCACCCATGCACAAATATTTTATAATATTTCATAACATTTTATAAATATTTTAATATTTTATGATATTTTATAATATTTTTAAGGAGACTACATAAATTAAGCAGCAAGGAAAGGAAAGGAAAGGAAAGGAAAGGAAAGGAAAGGAAAGGAAAGAAAAGCTGCCTTCAGTCATTACAGAGGATGCACGCAGGATGTGCTCATTTGACCGGACAACCTCTGGGCAGCAGTTCTTGGCACGCTTCACACGGGAGCAGGGACGGTAAGTGCTCAGTGTTAGCTGTTCACAGCATACTGGAGTCTCTGCCAAGACCCGGTTTACGCGAGCCCGAAGGGGCCACGTCCCACTCGGCTCAGGAGCGCGGCACCCGGGCTGAGGGGCACAGGTCCCGGCCGCACCGCTGCTGCAGCGTTCCCTGGGGACAGTGAGTGACGGTGGTGGGGACCCTGCTGTATATAAATCACGCTCCTGCCCACCGGTGTGGCAACATGGCTCATTTCAAACTTAAATGTGCACCAGAAATACAAATGTAATCAGCACTAAATTCTTTGCTTCCTAGCCTGTTTGGGCAGATGTTTATTTTGTAATTCCTTCTTGGTTGTTGGGTCTGAGCTGCCCCAGCTGTTAACATCTGGGGCATTTCCCCCCATTCCTCTACGGGCTAATTCTGCACATAGCTTGGCTGACCGTCTGCAACAGCAGCAACGAACTTGGACTGGCAGGACTTCGAGCCCGACCACGACACCCCAAAGGCTTTCCTTCACAAACCAACGAACGGGCACGAGACGGCAGGGCAGCGAGCCGCTGGGCCTCTGCTGACGCCACTAACTGTTTTCTAAAAGCTATTCTAAGTCTTTAAATAACATGCTTTCCAGATGCTGCAGTTTTTTAATGTAATAACTTATCTATTTTCTATCCAATTAAATTTCCCATAAAAAGTGCTTATCCAAACTTCTTTCTCTGTACTAGCTGCAGCTACATCTAATATGTCAAAAGCCAATAGAAAAGGCAGATAGTCTTCCCCACAATACTTACAGGTTCAAGTCACAGGCTTCACTGCTTGCTTTTCTTTCACTGCGAGACTTTACAAAAGGCAGAAAAATTTGTAAAAGTTACAAGATAGATAAATATAAATAAGGAAAAGTTTTAAATATCCTGCCATTCTTATGAATACAGTTAATTTTAGTATACTAGAATGAATACAATGTCAAAAAAGGGGATAGGAGGATAAAGAAAATCCCTCAAATGTTAAAAAGTGAAAATTCCATGTTTTCTTTGAAAATAGTTAATAATCATAGGTAGGCCAGACTAGTAAATCGTATTTTTCCCAGTGGAAGAATCTAAATAAATATTTTAAATGCTCATGAACATATTCTAGCTTTGATTTTTTTCATTCAAAAAAATAAGGAAAATGCTCAAAGAAATCTCTATTTTCCATGAATATCTTTTGTCTCAAAGAAAAGTGTCCTAATAGAAAAGATATGTTGAATAAAATTTTGATTGGTTCTTATAACAGTAGTCCAATATTCAGGTAATAGGAACAAACATGATAAACTGAATGTATCTATTAATGCCCCACTTTTGAAATGCAAATAGGAGAACCACTATAGCTTTCATCCCAATAGCAAATAGCAGCATCTCTAACAAGAGCTTTGAGGAGGGCCTTGTAAACCTGTAGGAGACATGCAGCGTACAAATTTCCTTCAGAATTAGATCCCTCATCCTTTCTTTCCACTCAGTATGGCCCACACGAATCATATAATCCTGGAGAAACAGCATTTAATAAAAAAGGGTGAAATTGTATAGGAATAAAACAATGGTGCCATTGTTCAGCACAAATGTTGAACTGCACACAAGTAGGGTAGAAACGATTGTTTTAATGGCAGTTCATAAATATGTTTGGGAGTAAAATGGATCAAAATGTAGCTCAATAATTACAGGCAGTTATAGAAAAGGCAACCCGCAAGCAGGAAATATTCAAACCTGAGTCTAGACTGCAAGATGGGTGACATCAGTCCTTCTGGTCTTCTCAACACCGGTAAGACCTCCACTGGATTATTCTGTATAGTTTAATTCAAACCAGTAAAAATTATTACAGAAAATGGAGAGAATCCAGAGGAACAACCAGAAATTTAGAAAACATGACCAGCATCAAAAATTGAATACCCTGGATTTGTCTAAATAAAAGAAGACTGATGGGAATATGTTAACAAGTATACAGGGGCAGGTTTAGCTCAGTTGGTTAGAGCGTGGTGCTGCTAATGCCAAGGTCGGGGGTCCAATCCCCGTATGGGCTACCCTGAGGGTTGGACTGCATGATCTCCAGAGGTCCCTTTCAACCTTACCATTACATGATTCTATGCAGATGTTGTTTCAGTATGGATGGGAATAAATCTGTCTTCTGTGTTGATAGCTAATGGGATGGAGAGTAACTGGCATGAAATATTATGAAAATATTAAATATTATGAAAATTAATATTATGAAAATAATATTATGAAATATTATTATGAAAATATTATGAAATATTATGAAAAACTTTCCAATGAAGAAGAGAGTGAAGCACTAGAATAGCCCGGCAAGAAAGGACACAGAGTTTTCAGCATTGACATCCTAGAAACATCTCTTGGAGAGATTTCTTTTAGGGGTAAAAGGGAAAGCTGGGAGAAGGAAAACTGATCCGCTCTGGGACAGGAGGATGGACGAGATGCCCTCTGACGAGCCCTAGGAGCCCTGCGACCATGCGCTTCAGCGACATGGGAGCACCCGGGGGCAGGAGCTGTCTCCCAGTCAGTCTGGGGCTGCACCTCCACACAAGCAGCAAATCCGCCCTCCCCAAGCAGCCTGCTGGGATCCTTGTAAAATGCTAAACAGGCAGGCAGGCAAAAAGGGAACAATTCTGTTTAAAACCATTGTTTTAAGTGGCGCTTCAAATGAAATAATAACTTCTAGGAATTCTCTGTCATCCTTGTCCTAAAAAAGTCAAAGCCAAATTTATCGAGTCAGGCTGGAAAGCAACATCAAAGGCTGCTGATAACTTTGATGAAACCTTCCTGGATTCCTGGCCAACAAATGAACAAGGTGCTTGGAGCAATTTCCTTGCCACATCTGCCCCTCTGAAACTGGAGGGAAGAGAATCGGGAAATCAGTACTTCCAGACACAGAAAGACCTATATTGGCAAAACCCTTTTTAGCCAATAAGGCTAAACCCAGTAAGGACACCTGAAACAGGCAATATAAGCAAGGAATAGCTTTCTGTTTTAGGATAGCCACTCTTGTTCATAATGTCTTACCCAGAAAATCTCTGCAAAACTCCAGTAACAGTTGCTAGTGCTGAATTAATGTTGAATTTTGGCAGGATCTAAACTTTCTCTCAACTCACAAGTTATCCTCAAAATGCAGGTATTTAAGACAGACAGTCTCTGCCTCTTTGAGGAGTTTCCTATGTTCACATCTGATGATAGTAAGAAACTTTTGCTGCACACAGACACACGGCACTGCCCCACTGAGGCTTCACTCGCAAGTGAAAGCTCGTGGAGGGAAGAGCAGTAAAGCCGCGGAGTTAGAGGCTTTCACTGACTCCGTTCAGCAGAGCTCTGGTGTAGGGTCCCCAGCAGAAACTGCAACTGCAAAATGATCAAATAATTTCTCCTAGCAATGGATAGCCTCCATTTTCATTTCATGGCATTTACTAGCAGCGTTTGGTACTGTCGTGGCCTCAGCCACAGGCTGAGCTTTCAACTCTCCCTGCCAACGTTAGGGAGCCAAGGTAGATACAGGCGCTGGGAAAATATCCCTGGCAGAGGCATCATCAGCCCCCTTTCCTTTCCCTTTGCCATGTCCAGTTCCTATCTCCAAAGGCATTTGTAACATTTCCATCTGCAGAAAGCTTACTAATGAGAAGTCTTTTTAACAATAATTTAAAAAATCTCAAATAAAATCTGATTTCCCTCACACTTTTCCACTTATCAAACAAATGCTTCATTCTTTGCTATACATAAGTGGAAAAAAACCCTTGATCCTCATTCTTGTAAGAATTTAGTAATCCAGTCCTAGTTTTTATTAACAAGCAGCTAAGAGGAAAAATAAAAATAATTAAGGGAGAAGACTGTAGCACTTGTATGAGTCGTTCTGTTATCAACTTTCCATCAAGTCAAGACCTTTTTCCTGATAACAAATTCTTTCTCCTGCTCTCTTATTCTCTCACATGTCAAGTTACCTTGGGTTGTGAGACTTTACAATTCTGCTAAGCAACTACAGAACAGAGTTAATATGCTAATACTAATAGCCCTGTAAAGACTCCTTTTTCTGCTCTGCATTTCCCACATACCCCAGACCTCTTGAGCTTCCTGAGAAGCATCCTCAACTTCATTCTGAGTGTTCAAATGATACCAGTATGAGAAGTGTTTAACATTTTATCTTTTTATCATGTATATGAAAAGTGATTAAAATGGTGCATATCATAAACACACTTCTTGGAATGTCAAATGGACAACATTTTGCATAGTAAGATTTTGCAAACGTAGCTTTTTTTGAGTGAAATGGGTTCAGGATCACTCACACAATCAGTTCTACTAGCAGGTCTGAGGAGATGATAACTTCAGTCATGGGGCTGATAATGAACAGCCAGGGGAGATATCTTTTTACAGCCTGAA
Source organism: Rhea pennata (assembly GCF_028389875.1). Taxonomy (NCBI): domain Eukaryota; kingdom Metazoa; phylum Chordata; class Aves; order Rheiformes; family Rheidae; genus Rhea; species Rhea pennata. The sequence goes on from NC_084664.1 coordinate 136,734,812, forward strand.
ACATTTGATAAACTATTAAAAATGTTTTTTCAGATTTATTTAGAATTAACATTGCTTAGATAAAACACAAATGCATATTAAAGAAAATACTAATCCAAGAAAATATTAAACACATTTATTTTTACAGGAGATCATAATACTTCCATTTCCATTATACCTCCTTCCCCATAGTACTTAAAAGGAAAGAAGGTATTAGCAGGAAATTTCTTGATAGGATTCTGCTGTCTGTGAACTGTAGCTGTCTTTGTTTCTTCTTTTTGTGCTTACAAATTGAATTAAATGTTGTGCTGACTTTTCCAGCAGTCAGTAAATGCTATCACATTGCTGGCTTACTGAACTTGTTTCTTAAATAAATAATATTGTTATAGGATCCTTATAATCAAAACACTTGTTAACCATTAAGATGATAAAGTTGATCATTTTGCTGTCAAGTCTTAGGGAACATGCTGCCCAAAGAAATTCCTATGTGAGATGTCTTCATCCCCACAAAAATAATTTGCAAGTTTTTACATGAGTTTTCTGTAGCATGAGCAACAGCTTTTAATGTATTTCTTGATTAGTAACAGCATGTTATGGGCTTGAACTGTAGATCCTTCCCATTAAATCTGATCTTTCCTTATCCTAATTCCTAATATAGCTCCAAAACATGTGCCAGCGATAGATCTCTACTGGGATATGTTCTTTAAAGATCCTCTGTCAAATATTATGCATTTCTTGCAATGTATATTGCATGGGCAAGTATGTCTGCTATGTGGGTGCATATCACAAACACATACAGTGTGTAACTGAGCAAATGAAATCTGCAAAAAGATACATCAATATATCTTCTTTTCTCTGTTTTTATACAATTAAATGAACTTATGTTCAAATAATTTGAAAATTTCAAAAAGACATACATAGAAGATGAAACTAGGCAAAGTTAAGGATGTGTATGCAGCTGGAAAACCTCCTGTAGGGAGGACTTCCAGGGGCAGCAATTCGGTGGAGGTTTGGTTTGGTTGCTCAAACATTGCAGTGTTTGAAATGGAGGGAATTCTGCGTTAGGTATTTGACAAAAGTGGAGGGGAGAAACAAGAGACAAAGAATGCCTGCGACGATGGTAAATATTTATTGGTAGGGTCTGCTCAACACAAATATTTCAACACCTTCATTGCACTCATTCAACACTTCACTGCACATCGCACCTAGCCTATGTGTGGGGACGAATACATGATACTGAAGAGGATTTTCTTCTTACTTCACTATGTGTATTCACTGCATATTTTTGTTTCTGTATTTATTAAACATTAAGAATAAATGATCTATTTCAGACTTGTGAGGCATTTTGCTGTTGTATTTTTTTCTTTCCCCAAGGTGCATTTCAAAAGTTGCAGTATCTCATATGGAAGTGAAGTAGTATCTCTAGCCAGATGGCTCAGATATATATTTAAAGAACAGAAATCTCAATCTGATTGAGAGGGAGGAGGTATTGTTTGTTATCAAGCAGCCATCCCAAGGTACACTTTCTCTGGTATGTTTTTATTTCAGTCACAGTGGGGATCTGTTTGAAATCCTTTTCTCAAGGGTTTACAACTTTGGATTGAAAACTGACTTTTTTTCCAAAAGGAGTTAAAAAAAATTCTCTGCATCACAGCAAGTAAATTTAAAGGGAGTCTGTTGATAATATGTTCTCAATAGAAGCCAGCGGGTGAGTATAGTGCAAGTTAATCCAAGCAGTTGTATTAATACAGTTTTTCCATGTCTTAGTCCTTTCACTGCAGCCACATTACAGTAAAGCTTTGAGGTGTGTGCTTAACTTCAAGCATATGGACAGTGATTATCTCCCTGGACTTATTTAAGTACTATCCAACCCGTACTTTATTTCTGAAAAGTGGCTGAGTCTGATTGAAGCAATGTTTAAAACTCATATGGAACAGACAGAGCTATTGCAAAAAACATGTAGCTTCCACAGTGATGGTCCTGATAGCCCAGAGAAACTGGAATTTATGGGGTGTCCCTAAGCCTTTCCAATGGAGGAGAAAACACAGCCTTTTACAGGCAACAGTACTAGGGATTTTATTACATGAAGAACCTCATGCCTGGGATGGTGCCCAGGACTGCTCTCACAGCCTGCTTACACAGTGGGTAGATGTTCACGAGTCTCCTAAGATGACCCACTCTATGTGCCAAGAGAGAGCTAAGGCTTGTCCCGGAGATGTCAGTCGGCACAAGGGTGTCTAGGGGACACAGACCTTCCTACGAAGCGTCTGAAAAGGCAGGTTCATCTGCAACCACAAGGATTTCCTCTTCTTTGGCCTTCTCCCCTTAACTTTTCCTCAGAAAGTGGTGACTGAGTCCATTTATGCTGTAGAGATAGCAAACCTTTATGAGTTAAAATTTAAAGTAATTTTACAAATTAGTTCAATTGTTTTCTTCAATTTATCATACATACCTAGTTTCTGTAGTTCCCAGAGGAATAAACTGTTCCTGAGGAGGCATTTTTGTCATCTTTATGTCCCTTCTGTGCACCTTTATTAAAATAAAAATGGCTAAAACTTGCTCAAAAGCAACCTTGCTTAGATCTTTGAGGTGCATATCTGCATCTCGAATGAAATACATCTTCAGCCACATTGTCTTACTGGATCTTTGCACCCTAGTACTCACAACCAGCATAGCCAGTAGTCGACGCATTTGTCACCCATGCCCTGGGCGCTCCCCTGAGATGTCTTCCAGGTGACTGAGGCAGGAACCTTGCATTCAACCCTGGACTTTGGTCTCCCACAAAAAATCAGCATGTGCTGCCAGTAAGCTGCGGGGCCAGATACACTTAGATTTTTCATTTAAATTTTGGCACTATCTGAAGTCATTCCTGTTATTTCCAAGGACTGTTGCCATTGTATTAAAAAGAGTAAATTTGCTGCTGAGTTACTTACTGCCCAGAAAATCCAGCTGAAACCTGCTACTGCCAAATCTGAGGATTCGATATTGGGCCAGGGACTTTAAATAGCTTCTGCTACTGAGGATTTTCTGCTGTCTATCCTGTCTAGAAGAAAAAAAAAAAAAAAAAGGAAGGAAAAAAAGAGGACTGATAAAGCCTCAGTTTGAGGGATTGGACATGGACTGTTAGAAACTGAAAATTGCCACTTTTGGTGTGGTTACTACCTATCCAGTTTTTTTGATTGAATCGTCTATTTGTTTAAGCATAGTTTTGGTCTCTCAGGATCCAGGATAAAAAACAGACAAACAAACGAAAACCCTAGAGTTGATCTCAAATAATACATGGAGAAATTCTGTTCCTATAGGAACTGCCCTGTGTAGCACTCAGCACTACCATACTCAGGCCATCTCATACTCACTGCCAAGCAATCCTTCCCTATTCCTAGTCACCAATATATTTTGCACTTTCATAAAGACATGGTTATACTTATTTCCCTTTTCCATCCGAGTATCACCTTTAACTGTAGGCTGAAGCCTTTAAACTAGGGGATCCAATTCTGGCATGTTATGTTTTCTATAAAACACCCAAAAATGTATCTACCTATCTACAGAGAAACCTGTCACTACCCCTCTCTCTCATTTCTTTCTCCAGTGTCCATATACCTATGTAAAGAGATAGTGCAGGAGATCCCCAAGGCAAAACGGGGCCTTTTTTTTTTTTTTTTTTTTTTTTTTTTTTTTTTTTTTTTTGTGTGTGTGTGTGTGTGTGTGTGTGTGTGTTGTAATCTCATCTGCTGTATAGATAGGTGCATTTACCACAACAGTGCATTGGAATCTGTGTGAGCAAGCCAGGAAACTGCTAGCTGTGATCAGACTCAAACACTGTGGATACACTGGCAGATACTCAATATGAATACTCTTGCATGCCACAGTCTATGAATTTATTATGCACTCTGCTGTGTAGATATAGCCTTAGCAACAGCAACCTCTGTACAATGATCATGAGTTGGATTGCTGATGACTGTTTAAAGGAGCCCTCCCTTATGGATAATTTGTGTAGAAAATGATGAGAATTGTAATGATTTGCCTGAAACCATAGCAAAGGATGAAATATTTTCTGGTCATACTATGTGATCCTAGCAATGCAATGATCTGGCAACACAAGTGCTTGCTAGCTTCATAATCAGATGCTGCTTGGAAACTGTTTTCTCATTTCTTTTTCTCCCCAGTGCCCTAAGAACTTTCTTTTATTAGATCTTTGTGGATCAATGTAATCTCTTTCACATGCTCCTTTAGCTTCTTCAGGGTTAAACTGGGAATCTATTTCCAGCTCGTACCATAGAGCATCTGGAAGTTGTCATTTCCCATTCTAACTGGAGTTAGAAACGCTTTCTGTACCCCAGAGTACCACCTCAGTGCAGGCCTGCAGGAGAATCCAGCACCTTGGGGGCAGCACTTGGGAACTTTTATATGTTGGAGGATGATACTGGAAAGGAGGAATTAATGAGTAAATTGAAAGAGTTCTTGTCCACTATTACCAAAATGAAAGGCATCAATATTCATTAGCAATATTTAATACCTTTTTTATTCTACGCTAGAAAACATTTCATCTGCGAGGGCATGTGAAGTAAGTGTTGCAAATGCTCATGCAAATACATAATTGCATAAGCACTGATGCTGCGAATTTGCTTTCAGACACACTGAAGCTCCTTGTTTCCAAGGAGCTTCCAGTTCACCAACCCCGTTGTGATCTTCACAATTCAGAACCTATTCAATCCAGAAAAGGCTCAGTAGATTTTTGTTTTAAATACTATGTGTGATAAAATAATAAAATCTAAAAGGAACGATTATATCCTCTATGGAGAAAGTAAGGAACAATAAATGATTTAAATTAGTAACGGAATATCATTAATCTTCATTATACGTTATGGTAGAAAGATATGACAGTCAGTGGAAGGGAGGTTATCATGGGCCCATAGACTTTGACTAGAAATTAAATTACATCATAAAAATTAGTTATACATAAAGATGCATACATATATGTATATTGAAAATACTTGTAATTATTCATTTTGGTTTTGATCAGCTAGTGATATGAGCAATTCTATTTTAATACTGAACTACCATAAAGAGAAATAACAATGTTAAATCCAAAAAAAATTCACCTCTTTTTCAAGAAGGTTTTTTCTCCCTATCTGTAATGACTAAAAATAACCTTTTATCTTCTGTTTATAGATGCTATTGTGTTGTTTCTTAAAACACATTTACCACGGCATCCTGCATCCCAATGGCATTACTTAAAAACAACGCAGACTTTGCAGTTTAATTACTGCGTGCATCCTATTGACCTCCTATCTACTTTGTGTCAGCTTCGTTAATAACTCATGCCTAAGCAGCTCATCAAATTCAGCATCAAACTGTTTTAGGGTTTCTGAAATTGAAGAGTTGTTTTTTTCTTCCTTTTTTTTTTTTTTTTTTTTTTTTTGAATGCAAAAGATATGATGTCTGCCCAGTCTCAGCCTAATTTGAAAGGCAAAAGAGAAAGCAAATGTCAAGAAATGTACCTTCATGAAGGAGAAATCTATTTGTCAGGGTGTGACTATGTGCGTATAATGGCACTGTATTCTATGATTGCCATTTAAACTTTATATCCAGACTGACTTTTTTCATTTTGTGTGATGTGTGCATGTGAAATTTCATATTTGAGTCTAAGCCTTATAGTCTGTTAGCATCAGGGCCTGAATAAAGAAATGTTTATGTACTTGTCAGAGTAATTTCTCCCATACAAAGGAGCTTGAGAAACTCCTTTTAGCTCCTCTGGGCTAGATTTCAGGATATGTACCTGAAAGTTGGTCCTGGAGTGATCTGAATCCATCCCTGCTCCTGAGACCCAGTACATTGCATCCATACTCTCTTTGCAGCCATCCAGTATTCACTCTAAGTTCAACCTGGTCATGGCTTTGAAAGAGAATGTGGGACTGCAAGAGAGCCAAGCCGATCCTGAGACTGGAACAAGGAAGACACCTTCAGTGGAAAAGGATCAGGTTAGGGATTATTTAAACAAATTGGACATATATAAGTCCAGGGGCTCTGATGGGATACACCCACGAGTGTTGAGGGAGGTGGCTGATGTCACTGAGGGGCCACTCTCAATTATCTTTGAAAGGTCATGGTGACCTGGGAAGGTTCTTGAATCCTGGAAAAAATAAAATAAAACAAAAATAAAATAAATATAAGTGTCAGTCCTATGTTCAAGAAAGTCTAGATGGAGAATGAAGGGCTGGTAAGCCTCACCTCAATCCCTGGGAAAGTGAAGCAGGAAGTAATCCTGGAAACCATTTCCAGACATATAAAGGACAGGAAGATGATTGAGAATAATCAGCATGGATTTATGAAGAGCAAATCAAACCTGATCAACTTGACAGCCTTCTACAATGAGATAACTGCCTTCATGGATGAGGAGAGAGACATGGATATTGTTTATTTTGAATTTAGCAAGGCTTTCAACATTGCCTCCTGTAATGTCTTCACAGACAAACTGAAGAACTACAGGCTAGATAAATGAGTAGTGAGGTGGACTGAAAAAGGGCTGATCTGCTGGGCTCAAAGGATTGTGAGCAGTTGCACAAAACTAGAGCTAGAGTCCAGTCACTTGTGGTGTCACCCAGGGGTCAACACTGGAACAAACATTGTTTAGCATCTTCACTAATGACCTCAATGATGGGACAGAGAACAGACTCAGCAAGCTTGCAAAAAACACAAAATGAGGAAGAGCAGCTGATACACCAGATGGTTGTGCTGCCATTCAGTAGGACCTTGACAGATTAGAGAAATGGGTCAACAGGAATCTCAAGAGGTGCCAAGTCTTGTACCTGGACAGGAATAACGCCATGCACCAGTACATACTGGGGGCTGACCTGCTGGAAAGTAGCCTTTCAGAGAAGCCCATGGCATCCCCAAGGGCACTAAGCTGACCATGCACCAACAGTGTGCTCTGGTATCCAAGACGGTCAAAAGCCTCCTGGGCTGCAGAGGCAGTATTGCCCACATTTTGAGGAAGGTGATCCTTTCTCTCTACTCAACCCTGGTGAGGCCACAGCTGGAGTGTCAAGTCCAGTGCTGGGCTCCCAGCACAAGAGAGATAGGGACATACTGGAGTGAGTCCAGCAAGGGCCACAAAGATGATGGAGGGACTGGAGGATCTCTCACACAAGGAGATGCTGAGAGAGCTGGAACTGTTCAGGCTGGAGAAGAGAAGGGTCGGGGTGGGGGTGGAGGAATCTCTTCAATGTATAAAGATATCTGGCAAGAGAGTGTAAAAAAGACAGAGCCAGACTCTTCTAATGGGCACCCAGTGACAGGACAAGAGGCAACAGGTACAAAGTGAAATAAAGGAAATTTCATTTAAACACAAGAAAAAGCTTTTTTACTTTGAGAGAGGTTAGACACTGGAATAGGTTGCTCAGAGGCTGTGGAACATCATGGTCCTGCGGACCATGATTGCTGTATTTGGGGTTAGACTAGATGATCTCCAGAGTTGGCTTCTAACCTCAACCATTCTGTGAAGCCATATGGAAAGCATTCTCCTGTGGATACTCTGAAGTTGAAGGGGCATCTGAAATTCCTTCCTAGAAATGTTGCAGAGTCACTCTAAACCCAAGAGTGTAGATGAAGCTTATGAACAAATCTGATAGATACGTGAGTCTTTATTTTTTAGGAACTATTTGAACAAAACAATAGGGATACTTTGCAGGGTAAGTTTAAAGTTTGGTAGCATACAGAAGTTATTTACATATTTTATGAACTGAGTATGAGTCCTAAGCATAAATGTGTATTAGAGTTTTAATTTTAAATGTGTTTATAACTGTTTAATATTTTCAGTTTACTTTATGGTGTTATGCAGTCAGCTAATTCTTCACTAGTCTATCCACCATTTTGTTTATGAACCTTTAGAGCTCTGAGACAAGCTATATTGACATTATTAACAAAGGCAGAGAAAAATGTATGAGTTGATAGGTACCTGAAGTTAAAAAAATATCCTCCACGCAGCTAATAAGTTCATTTTTGGCAACAAGCTGGAAAACAGATCTATCAGAGCATTTAGGAACAAAAGCACTTAATGCAACAGACTGGGAATGCGTCCGTTTATGGACATAATTTATAAACAACCCAATTATTAAATAAGCCACCACCAAGAGATGTAGGATGTAGGTCTGGATACAGAACTATAAAGAAAAGAAGAAATGTGATTACCCTCCTCTTGCCAAATCTCTCATAGTCTTATGTATCATGCTATTATAGTCAGGCATAGTTCTTTTGTTTGTCTGCAACCTAAGAAAGATTAGTGTGTTGTCACCACATAAGGATCTGAATACTGGGTGCATTTTTTTTTTCTGATGGAGAAAGAGAAAAGCTGTTAAAAACAAACAAACACCTCCATCCACGTCCACATCCCTTTGCAACACAAAATTTAAGTAGGTTTTAGATCTCTATGGAAGAAGACTTCCATTAACATTTTTATTTGTATCTCTAGTCTTTTCTTATTACCTTATCATGTTAGGACAAAAAAAGTGTGTATTAGTGTCCAACACTCTGCAGGAGGGTGAGCATTCTGGTTGCTCAGTAAATGTCATTAATACCAAATTATGTCTCAGTTTGCCTGTGAGAGAGTAATTTGGCATAGGCTAAGACTCCTTGGCAGTGTTGTAGCAGCTGAGCAGAATGGACAGTCATGGGATGTGGCTCGATGCTAGACTGGTTCTGCTTAGTTTAGAAGTAAAGTGCTAACTTGTGACTCTGGGGTACTTTGCATGTATTTACAATGATTAATACTTAACGAGTTTTTAATATTTACTATAAAAGGAAATACTTTCTATTTACTATATAAATAATTTTGGTAATACAGTATACACAGACCTACTTAAAAGATTCTTCTCTTGAGAAAAAAATACACAGAAAAACAGACTTCCACAATATTAAATTTATATATCTAAATACCAATAGATAAATAACTCTTTACACTGTTCTAACGTTGACAATCATTAACAATAAATAAAATAAAAATGCATCTGTGAGCAATTGTAAATATCAATAGTGTATGATTAATATTTCTGAAAAGATTTAAAATGTATTTAATCTTTTCAGTCTGTAACCTCAGCTATCAGGATTTCTGCTTTACTGACGTGTTAATGCTTTGTTGCACCTCAAACTTTCAAGTTTTTCAATTCATCCCTGAACTCAGCCTTGACAGAACAATTTATCAGTACAGTAAATATCCACTAATATGGATAATATTAATGGTCATCTCTTTTTAATACTCTTAAAGCTGTTATATTGAATTAAGCCTTTAGTTGCCATTCTGCAACATTTTATTAGTAACTCACTTGCTGTTATATAAAAGTTGGAGTTGGATAATGGGAAGAAGACAAGAGTTTTCTTCTTCTTAATTAGCTTTGCTCTGGATGAGACACTGAACTTACAGAAAGTTGATTTTTCCTTTAGCTCAAGTCCTTGTAACTCATAGAGTTAATTGAAATTTATAGAACACCAATGGTATGGGTTTTTTTTTTAATTATTGTTCTATGTAGCTCTGGTATTTCCATGTTCTCCTAAATAAAACCAATTCTTTAACTGTAGCAATGTCTTTGTGTAGGAAATACATAAGTTTCATACTTAAACGGAGAGGTGAAATAGGCAAAACCAGATGGTGGATGTGTTTTAGTTTTTACATAGATAGTTATTCTATTTTTGAGGTCTTTAGATTCCCTTGATCATAACAGTTCCTGGGAAGATAAAAATGCCTTCCAATGGCAGCAGAAAAGTCACTATCAGCTACAGAGTCTGTCCTTTGCTTTAAAGATTCTATCAGATGTACTGTACTTTACAGTAATAACGTGGAAGATATTACAGTAGTAGTAATAGGTTAGGTGTGATTCAAGTTACAATGGCTGCACAGGATAAGAATTTTTAAAGCTTCAATTTGAGACAGCAAGAGGCTGACATGAAAACTGAAGACATAAAGATGATGATCGATAGACATGAAACCATTTTAAATGACAAGACTAGAAAAACTTGTAAGGCAGCAAGAAAGGAATGGATGACCTTGTAAAAAGGCACAGATAGTAATCTATAATCTATAATGCCAGCTGCAACTGGGAGTGGGGGTCTACAATGTGTAGGCACAACTATCACATATTTTCTCTGTAAGGGAGTAAGAAAATTATTTGAACTGTAATTTCAAATTTCACACACAGGGAGTGAGTTCTTGTAAACAATTTTAGGGCCCAAGTCTTTAGTGAACTTGAGAAGAAGGTTAAAATAATTTTGAAAGGTGAGAAATAAGGTAGCTTAAAAATGTAACTCATAATCTTTTCAATGAGAGTTCTTATCAACCATCCTTCCACCTGGAAATATGTAACAAAGATGTGTAAATTACCTGAAAACCCAGACAAGAAGACTTTCAAACCAGTTTACATTTTTCATCTCTTTTCATGAGTAAAACAGAAAGCAGTATCCAGAATACAGTGGTTCAACTGTTGCTGAATTTTGAACAGAATAAAACATTGCCACAAAATTAATTAGAAGATCATATTTGCATTTTTCTTTTGTTGTTCGCTTGCACAGTTCTATGCATGACAGTTTAGGAACTTCCTTTTTCACTTGCATGTGGCTTGTCCTTTCCACCATGTTACAAAAGATATATTTGAGTCTCTTTCACTGTCAAAAGTATTGTTCAAGTAGCTGGAGCAAAAGTAATGCTGTAAATTAGTAACTAAGTTAAGCGAAGGCAGTTAGTATCTATTATGGAAGCCAGGAGACATCTATGAACTCTTCTTAGAATGGTTGGATTTTTTTTTTTTTTTTTTTTTTTTTTTTTAATGCTAGGACTAGTTGTGACAGAATAGAAGCTACCTGCAACAACATTATAAATACCATTTCTAGATTGGGTTAGCACACTGCTAACAGTTGAACTGGTCTAGTTCAATAGCAACACTGTCAGGAACTATATCAAAGGAAGGGATAAACATCCCTTACATTACAGAGTGGTTTACTCTAAAGTTCTTTCTTGGCCCACTGGATTTTTCCAAGAGTAACTGAGTGAGGTGAGGTTGTCAGAATGATCTGGGGAGAAAGGATATTGTTAGAAAGCACCTAAAGAACAGACTGACATGCAGAAACCATAGGTTGCACGTAATGCGGGATTAGGAAGGCCTACACAGTCTTTAGATAAAAGAAATTTCCATAATGTCTATTTTTTAAATTTTCCATTCACCATTCTGATTTCTCCAGGTTAGGGGTGTGCATTGACCCTGTGTCCCACTTCACAGAGGAAATCCTTCACTAGTGCACAAGCACAGAAGCTGCTAACTATGTCTTGGCTCCCGAATGGCTCCATCCCAGGAGAGAGAAGCCTCAGGATATGAGTATGCAGGGAAGTGTCAGGGACATCAGATGAGAGGACTGAGGCACGCTGAGCTCTCAGTCAGACCAGAAGTCTATCGGCCCTAAAACAGGCTAGGGTTTGAACAGGGAAAATGTTTCCCCTTCTCATGCTTGAAATTCAAATTGATATTTAAGTTGGAGAGATTCACAGACTCAGCTGGCTAACACAGTAAGAGGTAGAGGACTGCTATAAAAATACACCATGCCTCTGTGGTTTTGTATGCACAATACATTATATATAATAATGGCTATGTAACTATTAAGGTTCTGTCCACAAGCAAAATGTATCAGTCTTTTCTTGGAACTAGAAAAATGTTTTTCAGAATGCACAGTTTCCTCATGCGACCTTGCAACACATTAACGCTCTGATCCTTTAATTTTGTAGTTCAGCTGCTGAACCACAGCAGTAAAGGTTTTCAAAGTAAACTAGTATATTGTTTATGTTTGCTTACAAAAAACAAATGGGATCTGGAGCTGCCATCTGCCAAGGCATGGCATGGCCACCTGAATATCAGCTATGCATGATTAACAGGCAAATGTGGACACCGGGAATCATAAAAAGAGAGCAGAAAATACTGGGAAAGAACATTTGCTGCATAAGCCACCACCAAAATCTGCCTTTGCGGGATACTGAATGCAGACTGTTCTTACTGTGTTGAAATCACCTCCTCAGGTTGCCGCTCAGCAGTTAAAGTACCTGTATGAATGTGCAAACATTTTGTCTCTGCTCTTAGCTACTTGTACAAAATAAGGATTTTGCTTCCAGTCCTTTGGGAAGTACACGTTGATCAGATTGAACCACCTATGCCAAGGGAAGCTGATCTGTGTGGGACATCGCATGCAGCCTTTTGCAGTGAAGTCCATGGCAGATTGCAATCACACAATGGATAAATTCTCACATTGTATCGGTTGTCCAATTTGGATCTTGCCCTAAAGAAATACGTCCAAGTTCTCAGAAATATTGGGCACCTGTTTATCCACTCTGAGCATCCCTGCCACTGCTCACACAGCTCACAACACTTGTCTTGCTTTACTGCATTGCGTCAGTAAATTAGAGACCGAATTGTCCATGGAGAGCAAAACACAGACAGAATCCTGCCAGACTAGTAATGGAAAGACATGCAGTTCCATTTTGGCCATAAACATAAATCATGGAATTTTATTTTTTTTAATGACTAACTGCCAAAGAATTCTTGGAAGGTACTAGATGTCCCTTGCTTCTACAGTAAACACATTCCCCAATATCAATTTTAAATACCTGTCAAACCACATCATGTTTTAGCATTCATTCCATTGTTTGTAGACTTTTTCTGGGGGAACCAAATGTGTACTTTCAAACAACGTGAGAATTACTGAAAGAGCTTTGCTATTTCTGAGCAATGACAACATTTTTGCAGCACTCTTCTGGAGACACAACTGCTGTTGCACTAGTAAGCCCACTCCACACATCTGCTTTTATCATGCTAAAGCAAATCAGAACCAATTTCAGTAACAAAATTCTGCAAATCCAGCAACACTCCTACTGCAGGGAAAACTAGAGGAACAGCTGTTTTCAGATGTTCATGTTACAAATTACACTCTTGGTTTCACAATCACTAATCAGTAACTTTTCATGGTTTCCCTCCAAAGAAACATCTCAGATAAGTTTTCTTAAATGCTGGTAATACTATATAAAGAATAAAAAAGGAACCTTTTCTACATAATGAAAAGGTATATGAAAGGAACAGAAAGGTTACAACTAGTCTTTTGATGTAAGTTGATATGTCTAAACATACTTTGCAGATTTATGTTTTTATATTTGGTTAAAAATATATGAGTTCAGTCCTTGTCCCACGGCAACAAAAAAGAAATAATGAAATCCAGGCCTAATAGCTCTATAGATATTCACTTCAGTAAACCTGAAGCTGCATGATTTGTCACTCGTGCATATATCTATATATGGTAAAGTGGGTAAACACTGCATAAAATATATTTTGTGCTTCCCCGGTCTTGGACAGATTAGCACAAATTAAATTTCACACTAATCTGCCCATGGTCAGGAGTGCTACTTTAGGATTGAGGGGGTTTCAGCTAATTGTAAAAAATATTCTGCTCCATTAGCATCATCTGCGAATACAGTAAATAATCCTGGGGAGCTATTTCTGTGTTTATCAATACTGAATCAATAACTGATGCTGAAGAATATTTGTATGCAGGATCATATCATCTTTCTCTATATTAATTTGTTGACCAAATTTAAAGTAAGTTTTCTTTTCTCACTTCAGATTTCTGTACTGAGTGTTCATCATCTAGGTTACATTGCTTAGTGATGTTTGACCTCCCACGTCATATGGCATTTGAGTCACATAAGTCAAGACAGGAGAATATACTGAACTGCCAGAAGAGGGAAGTCCAGGATCAGAAGTTTGTTCTTCAGAGCCAACACGACATCAGGAATATGAAAACCCTACAAAATATTACCCTTTTTAAGCAAAGTTTGCTGAAGCAGGACCATGCCAGCTATGTAACACAAAGCAGCACAGATGTATTTCACAGAGAACTTGCTCTAACTCCTGTGTTTGTACATTTAAAAAAACAGTCTAGGTTATTGCCTAAGAAAAAAATTGTATCTCCTCAAATTAACTAGTGAAGTTCTGTTCTGCTCTGTAGTTGGCTGAAGGATAGGTAAAACTCTACGTGCAACAGCACTGGCCATTCAGGAGGCATCGTTCTTTCTTGTAACTGAATCAGGAAAGATCCACAGGCAGTAACATTACACATGTGCCCGGGGGAACTCAAATGCTCGGTGACCATGTTCTGGGAAAGAACCACCAACACCTCAAAGAAGGCAGCAGCTAGATCTTCTGCCACTGGAAGTAATAAAAAAAAAAAAAAATGCATTTCGTCACACAGCTAAAGTCCTGATTAATTTAAAAATCACTATTTAAAACACCTCAAATATATTTCTTTTGGTGTGAGATTAAATACTGGAATGTATTTGTGCTGCATACCAGGGGAACTGAGATAATACTGTACTTTGTTTTGTAGCACCAGCTTTCCTGTAGCAAAATTTGACTCTGTGTTCCGTTATAAGCCAGATTTTTTTAAATGACTTTCCAGAAAGTATTACACAGCTAAAAATCAGGAACTATGGTATGTAAAACACTGATAAATAAATGTTAACAACTCCCAGTCATCTTCAAAGAGAGAATTCTATACAGTTTCTGAGTAAACAAACACTAAATACACACAGAAAAATTTATAAATAATACAAAACATTATAAAATGTATTTACAATATTATGAATAGCTTTAAACAAAAGCTGTTAGGCAGTAAATGACCAGGCATTCCTCATACAGACTTCCTTCCATTTGTAGATTTTGAACACTTAAATTTCAAGGGAAGGCTTCAGCATACATTTCAATATTTACACTTCTCCTTTAACACACTTACATAAACACTTTCCCCTCTGATCTTTGCTCAGAGATGATTTTTCCATCTTTGCAGCACAACGGTAATATGTGGTGTGCGAGTTCTTTTCAAAACGCTCCAGAAAGCAGCCAGTCGAGAGCCTGGGAATGCCACGAGGGCAGCATTGCCGCCGCCGGTGTCGGTCCTGAGCGCTCCCCGGCACCCAGCGTGACTGGGCTCACCTTGCAGGAGAGGACTGGATGTGATTTGCAAGGAAGCAGCACACTGGGAAACACATCTCTGCACCTGAAGGAACAGCTATTGATTAGCATACCCATTACCAGCATTATCACACCTATTTCTGTTTGGTCCTTCTAGGAGCTTTGCTCTTCCGTGTTTTGTACAGAAATACAGTGTTTTACAATGAGAACTATATCTCATCCTCACTGATTTTGACCGTTTGCATCCAACAAAGTCAAAACAGCAAATCCATGTAGGTTACATTCACACTTCGGTGTTTTCATTCCCTTTAACATGATAGGGGACTTATTCTGGCATTTTAGGAAGTGTTCCAGGTCTGTTTCAGAAAACAAAAATGTAGGTCCAAAATAGCAGTAACTCACCCTAACTGATTGTCAGAACACTTGCAGAAACCTGATTGTTATCCAGTTGAAATTCATAAATCTCCATTGGGAATGTTCCCTGTGAACCAGCAGCAAATATAGCTATGTTATTGCTGAGGTTTGGCCAACAGGAGTAGACCACGAGTTTCAAAGCCAAGATCCATTCATTGTAGTTTTCCTTCTCACTCCTCATGCATGTACACTACTGCTTGCCAGTGTCCAGTATTCATCCTTTAAAACTTTGTCCCTTCCCTTTTATGGACTGGTATAGCATTATGCTGATGTGCTAGACGAAGAGATTGCATGAGTCAGTCACATTTTTCAGCAACAAGTTCTACTGAATTCACTAGATCATTGCGAGATGTAACCTGGAATGCACATTAAGGTATTAATGGAGTGTGTATGCTTGATATCAAGTTCTCATGCTGAGCTGCGCTGCTGTTAATCTAGTTTGATTACAAAGCCTAATGTAAATTCTTAGACAGATATTCTATTTTAGCTGAGAAACGAATGCTGACAGTTTACTGCGAGATGACAAATGAATGCTGACATTTTATTCTTACATGTTTATAAATCAGTTTAAAGGTTAAGAGTTGTTAATGCGGGCAATCTGAAGAATCCATATACATAAACAAAATATTCATTTTGGATAACTATATATGTCCAATGTCATTCACAAAAGATAAAAGTCAGATTAAAGAAAGAGGAGAAAAATGCAAATTTGTCAGTATTAGTTTATCTTTTAACTGGAAACTGAATTACCTGATTGATAGGCCTTGTGATCAAATCCACAATATACAACATATTTTTTTTTCTTTGTCATTTGCTTTAAAAAATAAACTATCTACATGATAATTTATAAAGAATAAAGATTAACTCGTCCCTTCCCACATGACCCAGGGTGATCAGAACCATTTGCTTGCAGCTGAACCAATCTTGCAGTCACTCTGGATATAATAAGGAAAATGGCTAATCTGTATGGTCTATGCTATGACACATTATGAAAATATTTTACATTCTTATTTTCATTTCAAAAGTCCTTGATATCACCAATGCAAGAAGTAGTCATGGCTTCCTCATATATTTCCAAGAAGAAGATGAACAGTGCTGAAGAAGAACACAAGTTGCAATGGCAGTTTTTAATCATGGCTGATAACTGTCTCCAGATGAGAACGGGACTGTGGAAAGTAAAAATTATTCGTGGATTTTACTGAAAGTGCAGCAGAGAGAGACTGTCTAGATGAGACCATTCTACGCACCGTGTTAGAAACAGTTATGGAGAGTACCACCACCATCCTTACATTGCTGAAGTAATGTAAAGGGGTTTCTGTGTAAAGGAAAACTGAAGCCAGTGCTGACTGTATAGAAAAAAAGTGAAGCGAAATTAGCTTTGTGAAATACAAAGTAGAAATCCTAGAATAACTTCTGGACATGAAGATACAATCGGTGTACATCTACTCACTTTTACTTGCCTCAGCATAGCTTTTCATGGGTAGAAGGCCTGCCTAACGTGCTTTATCACATACAGCCTAAGATCTCAACTGTTTTTTTAGGTATTGTAAGACTTTCTCTGTTACATATATGGTCTTTTGCATTCTTCTGTTACCCATTAGGTAATTAAAGAGAATTCCAGAGATAAAAACACATAGCCAACAGTTTGAATTAATTCATATGTTCTGTGCTATAGTTATGAATAAGGAACTGTGGTACACAATTACTTGGAAGTTACGGTTGTAAGTTGTACAGCTGTATTTCATACACATATGCGGAGTGCCCCTAAAATAGTTATAATCATGGAAAGCAGGGAGCAGAACTTTGGATATTCTTTGAATGATTTGTTAAATTAATTTTGACTTTATTTCTCAACATTCTTGAACCATCTTCTTAATCAAAGTTACTCAAACTTTATTCTATGAATACTTTTTACTGTTTAAATGTTCTAAAGGGAAACAAATATCATTGAAACCCAGAAATGTGCTTTATGTTGTTTCAGTAGGTCACGGGCTGCTTGGTGCTCTCCACAGAATTACCTACTGAGCTCATCGGGGCAGGACTAGCTTCCCTTCTGCAGGGGAAAGTTAGAAAACAGAGTCTGCAGCTCATTTCAAGGAAATGTTCAAACTGAACATGAGTATTACACAAAAAAATGGATGTTCCACTGCAAAGCGTTTAGAGGTCTGACAATAATAATAATAAAAAAGAAACATTGCTCAGTTGAAATTCCCTTTCAAATTCAAGGCAGTCATCGTTGTTTTCTCCACAAGTCATTTACTTCTGTTCAAAATTCCAGCCTGACATTCACTATTGTTAGAAAAAGTTTAGGGGATGAGCTGTTGAGAGACAGTCAATCTTGGTAAGGCCTTTCATTTCACCTCTACAAGAACATATTGCTGCTTTTTTTTTTTTTTTTTAAGCAATTGCATGCAAGCAATTCAAATGCAATCCTTTTCCTGAACCCCAACACTGAAGTATACATCCTATGCTGTGCAGAGCTGCTCTTTGCCTGACCACCACATACACACCCACCAAACATAATAAACACTTGCAGCGTAGGTATATCATTACATTAGTCTGATGCAATGGCTTGATTAAATTGACCTCTTGTTATTTAAAAGGCTGAAGAGACATCTGGAATAGCATGGTGGCATGGCATACTTGTGCTTTTCATGCTGAAAGTATTTCAGCCTCCTGAAAATTGGTACGAAGAAAATAGATAGAACTGTCATCTATAAAAATTTGTAGTTTTTGTGTTGATTCTTAATGATTATCTTTAACTACTTTGCACTGAAATAAAACCAAAATATTGTTCATCAAAGATAAAGAACTTCCAAACTTCCTGTTTAAACTAGATTACTTGCTTAGGAAGAAAATATTCACCACCACCAAATTTGGAAAATAACAATACTTTGCATTCATATAATACTTTATGCCTGAGGAAGAATCTTTTTTTAGACATGTCCACTGCTTAGGATCTGAACTGTGCATAACTGAACCAGTGAGATCCCATCACTGTGTCAGTGACTGTATTCCCTAAAGCCAAGTTTCTGTATTTTGTATATTCCATATCTACATCTACCCAGTACATCATGTAGTTATACTGCCCCACCAAATCTGACCTGAAAGCATTTCCTCAAAGAATTGCTTTTGTGATGGGTTATTGAAAAGGTCTTAGGAAATCTTTGTTATGTCTCAGAGAACTGCAGAAAGGGATCAATTCTCTCACAAGCTGCCACAGTTTAGAGGGACGTCACCTAGAGATGTTCAAATTATGCATTTTTTCTTAGGCCTTGTTCTAAACAGAGGCCAGATGTCACATCTCACTTTGCCTTCAGAAAGAAGGTTTCCACATTGAAGCTTCTGAAAAGAGGTTGCAAAAATACTTAAGACAGAACCTAAGAAGCCCAAAAAGTTTCCGAAGGTGACTTAGGAGAACCATAGACTAGCAGCTGACACTTCTTTAAAAATGAATTTTCACATCTATTAAACTAGACAGTAGTCTCAAACTTTGCTGGAGCACAATTTTCTCTGAGTTATAGATGTATAAAGATTGGTTCATTCCCTCCCCTCCACCCAGAGCAGGAAGACAATGTTTCTGAAACTTGAGATAAGGAAGCCTTTACTGCAACTTTGCTGCTGAATCGGCACTGACATTTAAATATCCCAAGCACCCAAAGAAGTATCATTCGCTAACCGTGCCTGTGGTATCTGATGAGAAGTGGGGCACCTTATGTTGCGTAAGGGGGACGTAACTATTGGAAGTCCCAGACTATATTACATGCAGTGATGGGAGGCATGAAACTTTTGTGTCTGCTGTCCTTGCTTACATAAGGCTCCACAGGCTGGAAGGGGTATAACCAACTGGTGAAACAGGCCTGAGCAGACACTAAGTTTCCATGGATGTACATCATTTCCCAAACAGTGAATTTTTCAGATGCAGAAAGTGCTGTCATTTACATCAGCTCTAGTGCCCAGGCGCTCTCCTCCCTTGCAATGCATGACTCTACACCCCCATCTCCTCGTGGCTGATGGGACCTATCCCCGCCTGGGAAGAACCAAGGAGAAAATTAAAACTCATGTAGAGCAAACTCTGCACACGCTTTTCTTACACTGAACTCAGCAGAGTCACCCTCTTGGTAGATGACACTAGCTGTTGGCTGGATGGGAGTTTCAGCCGTCATATACATTTCTGAAAATAAAGGGGTCAGAAAATGATATGTCTCCTTTTATGCAAATAACTGTATAAGTAAGTGACTTTTTAACCAGTTACCAATTATTTTAAAAAATAGATGTAAATGTGGTAGCAGTTTGGCACTTGATCCATAGTGCATTTAAAAATAAACTCTTTAATTACTTAAAAATTATCTTAATAATTAAGTTCTGATGAAAATACTGATAAGTATGTTTTAGACAAGCTAACTGCAGTTTCTGGGACACGTTTTGTCCTCAGGAGCATCAGAAGAAATCTGGAGCAACTTTAGATAGAATTAAGCAGAAGTTACTCTATTCCATATGGTGAAATTGAAAGAAGAATCTATTCTTCTGATTAATGCAAAATGAAGAATAGCATAACTGTTACTGCATCTATTTTCACTGAAAACTTGCTAGATTTATATTAATTAATTCATTTTTAATATCAATGTTGATAGATAGATAGATAGATTTTTGATGTATTCCATAGTTTGTACAATGGCTGGGATGTTTTGTTATTGCTGTTTACCTATTAGATGAGCACAACTCTGGAATAACTGTTCCTAAGTAAATATATGTAAGTTCAAAATAGAACTTGCTTTCTGACCTGGACAGTACAGTGAAATTCTTTATTAATAGACTATTTTCCCTATTAATAATTATTGTGTTCTCAGAAGGAGAACACAATAATTGTACAGAAAAAGCAAACTCCCTAGTAAGAGTCTGAAAGAATATCAACAAGGCACTTGGAGAAAAATCACCTTGTCCTTCATGAGCATTATGAGACAAAATTGCCTTTGTCTCAGAGTTATATATAGCATTTCAGAGAATATAGAGCATTTCTATACTCTTTTTCTATATTTTGTCATATAGGGTTTGGGATATGGTGACAGAGATAGGCTGAGTTCCTAATCTGAATTTAAATTCAAAGTTTTCCAAGTTTAGAAGTGTGTGGATCTGAAATTTTTGCTCACTTAATTGCCAATTATTTTGTATTTCTCTTATATATACATTTTCAGCCACACTGAAACTGGGCACTGGAGAGATATAGAGCAGAGATGACTATCAGGTTTCCAAGACACAGTTAAAATCTATTTCACTTCAACTTCTCCCACTTGGTACAGTGAAGCCGGGAATTCACTTAAAGTGAAGTTGAGGTAACCTTAGAGCTCATGCCCACAATGATCAGGGTAAAAATTGGTGACTCTCGCTTTCACTTTTTCTAATGCCATCTTGTGGATTTGTTATCTTTATTTCCTTGACAGTTGGATTTAATAGGCCAAAAAGCCTGACTGAAGTGGAAGATTAAAAATAAGGAGAAGAGGAAAAGTGAAAAGGAAAAGGAGGGAAAGGGAAAATGGGGAGAAAAATATAGGTGGTATTACTAAGACTACTGGAAGAGATAAAGTGAAAAACAGGCTTTATAACAGGAGACAGGATATGATAGAACTTATATATAATTATAAACTTTGGGTCTGGATCCTGCTGTATTAAAACATGGACGTTTTCTCATTCCAGAGTAGTTTTGGAGGCACTGAAACAATGACTGAACACATATCCTATAGGCCTGCTGTTGCTTTAAGTTATGCTGCTGGTCATCCAGAAAACCTTGCTGACTGTACAAAACTGATCTGAGTTTCCACTGCTGTAACTGACATCATGGTCCAAGTGAACAACATACAGAATGCCTGTGGAGATGTCCAAGAGCAAGAAGACATACAAAGAAAAAGTGAAATGTAGGTCATTCGATAAGGTAGTAGACAAAGGCCATTTGGAGATGAATTTCATGAGGGCTGTGAAGGGCAGCAGAGTTTCTAGAGGTATATCAGCAGCAAAAATCAGAACAGGGAAAATGTGTGCCCACTGCTAGATGGGGCAGGGGACAAGGGTCATGGAAAAGGCTGAGATACTCAATGACTTATTTACCTTGGTCTTTACTGGTAAGATTTGCCTTCAGTAATATTAGGCCCCTGAAACTAGTGGGAAGACACCCTCAGAAGAAGATCAGGTTAGGGAGCATATAGACAAACAGGACCTACATAGGTCCACATGCCCTGATGGGATGGACCCACAGGTACTGAGGGAGCTGGCAGATGCTGTTGCCAGGTTGCTCTCCATCATCTTTGAAATGTCATGGAGAACTGGAGTGGTCCCTGAGACTGGAAGAAAGCCAATGTCACTCCAGTCTTCAAGAAGGGCAAGAAGGAGGACCCAGGCAACTATAGGCCAGTTCAGCCTCACCTCCATCCCTGCAAAGGTGATGGAACAGCTCATTCTGGATGTCATCTCCAGACACATGGAGGAAAAGAAGGTGATCAAGAGTAGCCAGCATGGATTCACCAAGTGGAAATCACGCTTAACCAACCTGATAGCCTTCTATGTTGGCATGACTTGCTGGGTAGACGAGGGGAGAAAAGTGGATGTTGTCTGCTGTGACTTCAGCAAGGCTTTTGACACTGTCTCCCATAACATCCTCACAGGCAAGCTCAGGAAGTGTGGGTTAGCTGAGTGGACAGGGAGATTCAGTTGTGAACAGTGGCACAGAGTATAGTTGGAGGCCGGTAGCTAGCAGTATCCCTTAGGGATCAGTACTGGATACAGTTTTGTCCAACTTACTCATCAATGACCTTGATGAAGTTAGAGTGCCTCCTCAGCAAGTTCGCTGATGATACCAAACTGAGATGAGTGGCTGATACACCAGAGGGCTGTGCTGCCATTAAGAGAGACCTGGACAGCTTGGAGAGTGGGATGAAGAAGAACCTTGTGAAGTTCAACAAGTACATGAAGGAATAACCCATGCACCAATACAGGCCGGGGGCTGACCTGCTGGAAAGCAGCTCTGCAGAGAAGGATCTGGGAGTTCTGATGGACAACAAGGTCACCATGAGCCAGCAATGTGCCCTTGTAGCCAGGAAGGCCAATGGTATCCTGGGCTGCATTAGAAAGAGTGTTAAGAGTGTCTACTCAGCCCTGGTGAGGCCACATCCGGAGTACTGTGTCCAGTTCTGGGCTCCCCAGTACAACAGAGACATGGCACTACTCCAGCACAGGACTATGAAGATGATTAGAGGACTGGAGCCTCTCTCCTGTGAGGAAAGGCTGCGAGAGCTGAGCCTGTTTAGCCTGGAGAAAAGACTGAGAGGGGGTCTTATCAATGTCTACAAATATCTTAGGGGAGCATGTCAAGAGGATGGGGTCAGACTCTTTGCAGTGATGCCCAGCAACAGGACAAGAGGCATCACGCACAAACTGAAAAACAGGAAATTCCACCTGAACATGTGGAAAAACTTCTTTACTGTGAGGGTGACAGGGCACTGGAACAGGCTGCCGAGAGAGGTTGTGGAGTCTCCTTCTCTGGAGATATGTGCAATGTTCTCTAGGTGACCCTGCTTAAGCAGAGGTGCTGGACTAAATGATCTCCAGAGATCCCTTCCAGCCTCAACCATTCTGTGATTCTAGGTGATTCTGTGATCACGAGCCAGTAATGTACTGCTATGTCAAGTAAGACCACAAGGCTCCTGGGGTGCATTAGGCAGAGTGTTGCCAGTAGGTCAAGGGCAGTGACCTTTCCCCCCTACTCAGTCCTGGTGAGGCTGCACCTGGAGTGCCATGTCCAGTGCTAGGCTTCCCAGTACAAAACAGACAATGGACACTATGTCCAGTGAAGGACAACAAAGTTGATGGAGGGACTGGAGCATCTCTCATACAAGGAGAGGCTGAGAGAGCTAGGAGTGTTCAGGCCAGAGAAGAGAAAGCTCAAGAGGAACTTACAATACCAATAAATACCTGATGGAGGAAGTAAAAGAGATGGAGCCAAACTCTTCTCAAGAAGTGACAAGACAAGAGGCAATGGGCACAAACTGAAATAGAGAAAATTCCATTTAAACATAATAAAAATAACATTTTTACTGTGAGGGTGGTCAACACTAGAGAAGGCTGCTCAGAGTTGTGGAGTCTCCACCTTTGGAGATATTCAAAACCTGACTGGACACTGTCCTGAGCAACCTGTTCCAGCTGACCTTGCTTTGAGCAGAGGGGTTGGGCTAAATGATCTCCAGGGGTCTTTTCCAACCTCAGTGATTCTGTGACACTAACTTCTCTGGGACATGCCTCCAGCTATCTAAAGTTTCCTCTGTATTTACGGGGAGGTAGTGGCTGCTATTATGCAGCTCTACAGCCAGCGCTATCACATACAAAGAAGCTGTTTTTATAGTATATAAATGTAGCAGAACTTGAATAAAAGTCATGAAGACATATTTTCTTTTACCTACTTCTAGACACTGCAATTGTAGCAAATGATTCCATAATTCATTTCAATGGGAGTTTTCTTAATATTAGATGTAGGTTCCAAATGCCTGACCTGAATTTTTATGGGTGATTTGTTAGTGGCAGTAGGCAGTCCTCCAGAGCGAAGGAGTTTTGGTACTCCACAGAGTACTAACTTTATCTCATCTCTACTTCTGAAAGAACTTCAGATAGCAGGATAATTCATGTTTTCAGAATGCTGCATTTTGTATCAGGCTGTTTACTGTAATGAAACAGGTCATTTACTTTTATCTGAGCCTGCACCACATCTCTCACTTCACTGCTGCCAACTGCTCTTGAACATCTACAGAACGTGCTTGAACTCTGCCTTTCCACACCAGCCATACAGCCAGAGCGGGATCTGGAGAGCACAGAGTAAGAGCTAATAAGTGTCACTGGACAAAGTTGCACAACTTTTTTTTTTTTCTTTTTCTTTTAATATTATCAGGTGAAAAGAAAGATTTGGAATTCTTTGCATGGGAAAGGAAACAGACATTTTTATCATCTAAAAATGTATTCTATTTTAACTTTGCTTTTATTGGTATTACTTGTGCTTATCATTACCTTAAAGCAAATGTGGTATTTACTAATATTGTCAATTTACCATAATAAGTGGCTGGCAAGTGTACACAAATACCAGTTTCCTATCAAGAAGGTATAATGCACACCTGCAAGCTGAATACTTTATATTAATCTTATTTTTTCATTGTGAATATCATGGTCAAATCTAATATACGGTAATATAAACTATGATGTATTATGATGTATTTTTTTTCTTATTAAGGAAAAAAAGAATATAGAATGGTATTCACAGAGAAGACACCTGCAAAGCAGAGTCAATCATTATCTCTGTTTGTGAAGTGGCTCTTACAAATGGACACAGGCACCCCCTAACACAGTGAAGTTTAAATAAGTGAAATCACATCAGCATTTCTCATATAATCACAACATTTAGTTCCACAAGTGGACATGAAAGCTTTGAATGTATTTTGCCGATGCTACAGATTTCTATAACATTAAAATACACTAATTAAAAACTTGTATAAAGATACTCAAAATTATTTAGCTTGCTCTCATACAAAAACTACCTACAAAGAAATTACAATTCTCAGAAACAGAAAGAGATTCCTGAAATAACTTACGAAAGCATGTTGCATGTCAAGTTTTCTAACACTGAAAATATGTCTCAGCTGCTGATAGACCAACGTTTTCCCAATGTCTGCTTAATATAAAAAGATAGAAACAATCTTGAGAACAGAATCCTCAAATCCCTTCCCCAAGATGTTCAAATCCTTAAGGTCCCTCTTGTCGCTTTCCATCTTCATAGTCCAATGATTCTCACCTCTTTTTTGAAGAGTGACATGGGTCAGCGACGCCGACTCCTCTCCGTCCCCATAGCTGCCTTTGCCTGAACCATGGGATTCTGCAGAGAGCCAGAAGAGCTGGTGAAGGCTGCGCAGCTGAGGAGCTGATGAACCCAGCCCTCCGAGTTTCTGGAGGAATACTAGGTTATTACCTAAAAAGTGAGCATTAACACTCCCAATAGTGTCATTCAAATGGTGCATCTGACCCATCCTTTCAAAGAGTGCTCCCATTTGCAAATCTTTCCAAGCAAAACCGGTCAACTGACTAATGCTTTGAGTAAGGGGCCTAGTATTTATAGAGGCGTGGGTTTCAAGACACAGGGAGTTATACAACATTTCCAACAAAAGGACTTATATTGGAGGAGATGAGGGCTAGCTGTATGCATGTAAACTGGTTTTTTAGATAGCAGAGTGTTTATATGTCTCCAGTGGTGGTAGACTCCATAGAAGGATGCGATATCTCAGGACATACAGAGTGTGGACAGAAGTCCAAGCTGAGGGGTAGAGTTCTGAAAGAGGCAATCCCAGGAGAAGGGACATGTCATTGGTAAATCCATTTTTGCCTCAATAGTCCTTATGTTAAAATATTCTTCTTCTTTTGCACATGCCCCTTCTCCTCCTGCAAGATCCAAACACCTAGAATTAAAGTGTGTTTATGCCAGAATAAAACGGGAAAGCTATCATTTTTATTTTTGTACATGTATTTGAGGAATCATTTGAAAAGGACCAAGGAAAAAAAACTATTTTGAAAATGTTCTAAATGCATAAATTCCTCTCTTAGTTTTGCGCCTCCCAATAGGTGGCTCTTTGCATCTTAGACGCTCAGTTCTTACAATGTCTTGTACTGCTTATAAACCAAATGAGCGAGTTACCTTGGGGGAGCAAGCTGTGCAGTGCTAGTTGGCCAGCAGTACATGTTCATACTCCTGCTTCTGTGGAAAGTTTGCTTCCCTTCCACCCAGGGCCGATTTGATACGAATAACCCTGTTTCTGCTGGGGGCCAAGAGTGCCTGCGAGCAGCTGTCGGAACAGCTGCCGCAGGTGCAGGCAGGTGCTTGTCACTGCATGGGACCTTATCCACTTGGCTGAGCTGCGAGAGGCCTGGGGGATTAAGGATTTGGGAAACACCGCGTGGCAAGTGCATTTAGGGTAACTCGTCATTGCAAATGGCTGCATCCCAACACCCGGCATCTTGTTTCTGATGTGTTATACGGCCCAACTGTGACTTGTGCTTTTAGGTTTAAGGGACTGAAAGGGGAAAGAGCTTTTTAGACTATTTTTCTGTAAGTTAAATCTGCACTGTCTCCTTCTTTTGGTCCAGAGAAGAGTTTTAAGATTATCCATCCAAATGGATTTTTCAAATTCTCCTTACTTGTTATTTTTATTCAGAGAGATCATTTGAGGGGAGTTCTTTTCCTTTTCTGCTTTGAAAACCTGTGGCAGTAAACCGACATGTCCCTTTCCCTTTGCATGCTTACCCCAGTATAGAAACTTCAATCACAGCCTGAGCCGGCTTCTCGCTAAACAGTTTTCTTCTTTGATCAGTCTTTGAGCCTACAGATCTTTTATTAGATTCCACAAATGTATCTCTTGGGGGTGGGGTCACCAGAATTAGCAGTAGATCGAAAATGTCAAAGTACGAAAAGAGACAGTCTGTTCTCCCTCCAGCAAAATGCCAGCGTAGGCAGCCCAGTAGTATTTTTCCCCTATCCTCTTAAAAATCAAGTTGCCAGGGGTTTAACAAGACTTACTCAAAAAGAGAAAGCAATGAACTGAAGGTGAATCCTCCAAACTTAATTGAATAAACCAGCCATGTGGGGACGCTTTTTTAGAGTGAAGAACTATTGCCATTTCACAACTCAGCTTCTCCATTTATTGCCCTGGTGGCTCCTACTTCAAACAAGCGTGGGAATAGCAGGGCTGCTTTGGTCATGATGCGGGTTGAGGACTGTGGTTTCTGCAATCTGTTCTGTATCAGCTGGTCACAGCCACAAGACAGATCTTCTGGCACACAGAAGTTTCTCTTCTTATAAATAAGGAAATTATTAGTGCGTGTGAATAATTGAGCAGAAAAGTGCTTGGATAACAGATGGGCTTTCAAAACAATAATGATGCTAGTAGTCCTGAAAGGCAATTATGTTTACATATAGCCAACACCACAGGATCATATGATGCTGACTTTTCAGCTTGAGTAAAAACAACTAGAACTGGAAAAGGTGAGATGAAAACTATTTCTAAAATATTTTCAGGTTTAGCCAGCTCTGTTAATCACATTAGGGCTTTCCTTCCTCCTCAGCACTCTATCCAAAAGTTTGAAAGGGAGAAGTGTTATTCATAGACATATTCACTTAAAGACAAAACCGATCGGTGTGCGAGCTAGTGTTTTTATTATTAGTTGCGCTGTGAAAGGTTCCTGTCAGGCTCAGGTGTCTAAGTAAGCCCTGCGAAGGCAGCAGGACAGTGCTCTGCGCGGGCTCCCAGGCGCAGCTCCGCAGCAGAGCTGGCTGAAGCACTGACTGCTGCAGCTGCTTCTCCTCACCTCGCTGGGGGAGATTGCTGTCCTCTCCGGTACGCTAGCACAGGCAGCTCGTTTCACTCGCCTCCACCCTGTAGCAGGGACATGGATTCAAGACATATTAAACAATAAAAAAAGGGAAGGGAAGGGAAGGGAAGGGAAGGGAAGGGAAGGGAAGGGAAGGGAAGGGAAGGGAAGGGAAGGGGAAGGGGAAGGGGAAGGGGAAAGTGAAGGGGAAGGGGAAGGGAGAAAACTCTTAATTACAAAAGCAAGTATTCTGGCAGATGGAAAAAATGAGCGTATGAGCAATTGAGTTGGCAGGTAAGAACAAATTCCTTGCTTTGGGAACTGTGCCAAGCAGCTGAGAGCAGAAAGGGCAGAGGGTAATATCCCCAGCAGCACATCTGCATTTGGAAGAGAATGTGTTATCCCCCTACTATGTGCCACAAGGTGCCAGTTACCTAAGCAATGAGGATTAAAGGGTCTGACTATTACTTCTGCAAACAAAGAATTTGTCTAATCATCTTATCTATCTGCTTGATCTTATTTTTTAATCTAGTTTAGCTTCTTTCCCTCTCTGGCTCATCTCTGTGTATGTTTTGTATACATACATAACGTGTGCCTGAGTATATATACACAGACACAAACACATATTAAAGCATATGCTAAAGAAATACTGTAGTTGCAAAATCATGCATTTAGAAGCTGGAAGTCTCAGAATTAACGACGCCTGTTCATTTCAACACAAATGTTCTTGTCCGACGCTTGCAATCATGCTTCATTCATCTTTTGCATTTACATTATGAAGAAGCTTTAATTATCTTAGTGCAAATTTCCTGCCCCCCCCCCAATTTTGCTCTATTTCACTCCACGTGCAAATACTATCATTATTATTTTAGTTCTTTCTGCTATGTCTCCAAACAGTCTAGATGCAAAGTGCTATCAATGATCTATGCGGAAGGCTTCAGATGAGAGGACAAGCCCGTGTGGGCTAACATAACTGAAACTTGGGTATATCTGACTTCTCTCTTACTTACAGTAGGGTCAAACTCATCTATCCTGCATTGTGTCTTTCCTGACAGCTCTTGGCAATGTGGTCCTCAGCTGTGAAGGGGATCTGGAAGGGGGGAAGAGCTGCTGTTCCCATCTTCATTGTCAGCCCTGGGAGCAGGAGATGATCAAGTGCCAGAAGCTCTGCACTGGCAATGGTTAGCACTTGGGAGTGATTTTCCAGCTATTTTGTTTCATTCGTATTTTAGCCACTTTCAAAAGGCCATCATGTTCAAGGGCCTCCTGTGATGCACGCAGTGTTTTTGTAGTGCTGATACTTCACCACTGCCGTCCTGTGCAGGCATCAGAATGCCCACACTGCTCTCTCCAGACTAACAAAGTGCTGATTCCCCTTTTCCTTATCTTTTCTGCCTCTTGAATCGGTTACCCCTCCTCCACCTCACCTGGCTGATGATGCTGGCTTTGATGTTCATTTTTTATTTTCTACATCATTTTTTTAAAGAAGTGTTTTATTTTTTTCCTTCTGCATTACTCAGTGGTACATCATTTCTTGCAGTAGGGCAATCACATACTATAGCATCCTCTCAGATGTGACTGACTTTGTTACTGTGGACAAACAGTGCCAGACAACGAATGTAATCAATAGAGACAGAGAAAGTTAGCAGCATGGATCCATGGTAAATATCTACAGTGTGGCTGTAGGACTATTTGCAGTAGGGAGAAAATGTCATCAGAACCTTAATGCTACAGACATCAGTTTCTAGTGAAGCCCTTTACTGCTTGCATTAGGCATGATTTATGGTTAAAATAAAAACGTGACCATAACGTAAAACATTCAAAAATTGGATGGAGATGAGAGAGACCATGTAACAAACACTGAGAAGTTTGTTATATGCATGGAGATTCACATCAGTCTTTCAAAGCCAGAATTCTGGAATAGATGCAAGTAAGTGACCAGACAGGGATGTAGCCTCAGAACTGGTCCTTAGAACTGCATGTGGATGGGATGCTCTATGAATAATAAAGTCTTTTCTTAAAAAGCCAGAAAGTCAAATGCAAAATCTGCCAGACGATCAGTACATCAAGAGTCAGAGAAAAATTAGTCCTTTTAAATATCAGGCCTTCGTATGTAGGAGTTTTATTTTCTGACTCATAAAACCAGGAAATATTATAATTGCTTTTCTTGAGTTATTCACCTCCACTTGATACCCCCAAAGAGTTCAACTGATGAATTAGCAAATCTAAACCATGTAACTGAGGTAATCTACTTCCTGCTTACTTTCAGATATTAAAGATGCACTGAAAATGGGCTTTGTGTAGATGATTTGATAAATAATTAATTAACCTACAAAAACTGACAAGCAAAAGCAGGGAAGAGCCCATACTCAACAGGAGTTGTTAATAATAGATAGTTTAACTGTTTTGAAAACACTTTGAAAAAATGTATAATCTGTAGATAATAATCATTCGATCAGAAAATAGTTCTAAGTAGTTTACTCTTGTAAATACTATTTTTTATTTATAGCATAGATGTGTCTAACCACCTCATCCCTCCCAGCTGGGATTACAGCAGCACTGTGTACACTGGCCCAAGAGATGTAAGAGCTATTTCTTGATGCCCAAGTTTATGCTCTTAAACACGAAAATTAAAAAATGAGTGCAATAAAGAAAATGAAAAACATGGGAAATAGTGTGTAAAAGTTATGGGAAAATATGGTTCCCAAGACCTGCTGTGTGAGTAGCTACCTCTATTAAATGCTTTTTATTTTTAACAAATATATAAGAAATAAAATGTCACTAATCCATATTTGCTACCTATTTAGTTAATGTAAAGTTATACCTTCAGACAGTGTGATGGCACACTTCAGAGTTTAGCGTATTTCAGAGCTGCCAGATGCTTCAGTGAAGTGAGTGAAATGTCTCTGTCAAATTCATGTAACTTTGTACACAAAGATGAACAGGCTGTGCTGGTTTTGAACCTGGAAAAATGGGACTGGTCAACCAAGTATAGGATTTATAAAGAGGACATGCCATCAAGTCTGTTCAATGGTGTGAAAGCACCAGTGGGAAGAAAATAATACCACATTCCAGGCTTTGCAGTATATGCAACATATTAGGTACCCTCCGCATATCCAGATCAGCAATATTCTGTGTTAAGGTTTTTCCCTGCTGCTATCACTTTTTAGCTAGGCACTCCCTTTTGCCATGGTATTCTCTTCTACTAGCTAGCTCATGGTGTAAACACACTCATGGAGTTTGGCAAGTCTAAGTTATACTACCTGTGGCTTTTTGATCAACTTACTTCACCTAAAAATTTTGGTCTATGTTTCAAGTAACAATCATGAATATGCATGCAGATCTTTCAGAATTAGCACAGTTCAATCTAGATTTAATCATCTAGATCTTTAAACCAATTTTGTGTGATGAATAACCTTCAAATCAATGTCTGCCACCAAAAAGGTCAAAATGTACCATTTTTCTGAA
Source organism: Rhea pennata (assembly GCF_028389875.1). Taxonomy (NCBI): domain Eukaryota; kingdom Metazoa; phylum Chordata; class Aves; order Rheiformes; family Rheidae; genus Rhea; species Rhea pennata. Next base: position 136,766,050 of record NC_084664.1, read on the forward strand.
ATATTATGGAGTGTTAGATGCACTGGTGTGGTATTTTATAATAAATGTTTAATTTATTATGGTAAATGATTAATCTGTTCTATTCTTCTTGTATTTGTAATGCTTTTGCTCCTTCACAAGACATGTTACCCAAATATTTGCTACAGGACCAATTTTAGAAACATTTATTTGCTAAAGGACCAATTTTGGTGCTACAGAAATTAATGTAAAGCCCCCACCAGCTTTGCGAAGGGAAAGAATTAGCACAACATTAAGCATCTTTGTTCTATCTTTAAAGCCCTGGTAATCACCAAGTTTTCAGTGTTTTTATATTTTTTGCTACTGGATTGTATGTATGTGTTCTTCTACACTTGCAGATAAAAAGGGACGAATTCAGTTCTAAAGTATACAGCAACAGGGCTGCCAAAAGCCAGTGGGGTTGCATATTGTTGTGCTAGACTCCAACTGGATGCTTAGCTGAAATATCATCCTTTCATGTATTCGATTTTGTGTTCGTGCTTTGACTGATACAGGAACTAAATTAACTACAACTGTTTATGTGACATATTCATGTCATGGTCTTGCCTTCAAATTTGTAGGATGAAAAATGCACCAATAGTTCACTTTTATAATCATATATTTTTTATGAAAGCAGTGCACAGGAGACTGAGTAATAACTGCAAGTGAAGGGTGTTAACTGTGCATGAGTAATATAACATAAATTATTAAATAGTGTTTATATATAGAATTAGTGAAGCAAACTGTTATTCATTTTAAACAAATGTTATTAGTTGCTTTTCTTAAGACTGCTGAACAGCTAAAGAATCAAGCCACAGATATTAGGGAGCAGACTGCTTAACTGATTCTGAACTGCACCAGTTCTCTGGGGAACTATGTCTCCCTTAGCTCCAATAGAGGAAACAGCCTTCTTGCTTTCAGACTTTTACATTTTAAATTTTAGTCTACTAGGTTGCCTTAGACTTAGTTGTTATAGTAACCTGTCAACAAGGACTACCTCAAAGTGGAGGCATCCTTTGCGTTCATTTTCCCTTTAAATGCTTTGCTTCCACTGAAGAGAGGGCAATGTTAGCCCACTTCAAAGAGATTCTTTAGTTTGTGAGCTCTAAATCCTTGTTGAAAAACAAAATAAAACAAATTTAAAGAAATTACTGCCAAGCATCTCCAATGATCTGGAATTTTATTCCATCCATATACATGCATAGTAACAACATTTGTTGAGAAATTATTTCTATCAGAAGTAGAACATTATCTTTGTGATCACCAGTTGCAGTATTGCTACTCTTATATTTAAATATATCTTATATATGAATTAGATTCATAATTGCAGCATTGAGTTTAGGGTTTTGTTTTAGACTGTGCCTTTCAAAAGATAAAACTGATTGATATGACCTCATTACTTACAATACTGCTTCCAGTAATTTTGTTCATTCTTTATAAAGTATTGCATTTAACAGCAAAGGTTTAAAAATTGAGACAGAGATGCATCAGCGAAAGAAAATACAAGTACTATACAAGAAAAGAATTGCCATCTTCATTTAACGTACGTTTCAGATTAAGAAAGTGGACAGAAACATACTGCTACATACAAATGCAAAGCCTAATGACTAAGGTACTGTACCTGCTAAAATATAACATGCAAATTGAGCCCAATTGTTCAAAAATTTGAAATTTTAAGGCGAACTTTACAGCATAGTTGAAACATTTTTGCAAGTTATATTTTAGCATATACATATATCTGCAACAGCATATAAGAAAAAAAACAGGATACACAAGTGCTTTTGAAGCTATTTCTAAAATGCTTTTCTGTATTGTTTGTGACTATTTTCTTTAAAATCTACTATACAGTGCAAACCATATGTGCTACACAATAACTATACAATAACATTACAAATGACTTTAATATAAAGTTTTTAAATAAAAAATAACATAACTACAGCTATGAATACTGCTGGTAAAATAAATTAATATTTTTGAAAATGGCACCAATAATACACTTTACTAATGGACTGTAATGAAATTACACCTTTAAGTCTTCAACTCAGCAATAGTGAATTATCTCCTGATTGTCCAGATGTAATTCAAACAGCTTTCTTTAAACTGTATGGAACAATATGCTAAACACAGGTACCAAAGGTGACTGATTGTTTCATTTGACATGTTCTGCTGCATGTGACGAGCAATAAAACTTCTTATGAGTTATAAAGTTTGAAAGATTGTTGAACTGGATGTCACACAGTCGGCAATATTTTCCACTGGTTGGGGCCTGGGTAGAACCATTCACTCCTTTTGCTATACTAGACAACTGTTCCTCTGCTGTAGGAATTGCTGGAGAGACATTTTCATTTGCAGTTAAAGGATTCTCAGAGATCCAGGAAGGAGACTTGTGCCCATCTTCATGCGGCGGATTCTGGGAAATGTTCTCTTGTTGTGGGTTTGCTGCAGGTCTTTCCTCCTGTTTTAGTCCCCCATTAACTATTACCATGCCTCGGTTTTTTGGCAATAATGGAAGAGACTCTTTCTTCTGCACAGCACATCCATTTGAAGGAGTCTGGCCTTTAGGAGATTCACTTTCTGCATTTGTGCTTTGATCTAAATCAGTATTATGAATGACAAGAGAACCAGAAATGTAATCACTTGGCTTTATTCCATAATATGGAGAAAGCTGATCTGCTCCTTTAGCTTTCTTTATTGCTCCAGGGTAAAGGCATTGTGGAAGAAACAAATGTTTGTTTTCTTCTTTTGTAGCAATAAGCTGGGCTGCTTCACTAAAGACTTTTAGTCCTTGAAGTGTTGCTAAGTGTGTTGAAAATAAGTTTCCATTAGGAGATGACTGTTTCGAGTTTCCATTTTTCTCACATTTGATTATGCTTCTGTCATAACTGACATCTGGGCTGTTTCTTTCACTTTCTGGGTTTTGAAACACCTTGCTTTCAAGCTGTCCCAGGTCATTACGCTGATGGGCAGTGACAGGGCAAAAATTCTGCTTATGAGCAAGGTAGTTCTCTACCTTGTTAAAACTGATCTTGCATACTGTGCACTCATGGTAGTCCAGCAGCCTTTTAGGAGAAGTGGATGTCCTCTCTGACTGGGATAAACATTTTTTACTGAGATCTATTGGCACATCCATCTCCAAGCAAGAAACAGTAGAGTGTGGAGTATCACACTTTGAAACTGGAACACACTTGTTAATAGACAGTGATGTCTCCAGGTGCTTCGAAACTATTCCTGGAAATATATCACATCGTGGATGGTAACATTCTCCAAGGCCTTCTGTTGACTCTTGAGTAGAAGTACAAGGATTGCCAAGATTAGCAACTTCTAGAAATCGCTGTTGAACTAGTGGTGGCCTTTGCTCTTGCTCTGGCAGGCACATCTCATACATCTTCCTTCGCTTCCGGGTACGCATCGTTCTCTGCATGGCAGGCACTTTGTTGGAAGCAGACCTCTTCAGTGGGGGATCATGGCGAGTGGCACAATAATACTGCTTGTGGACCATATATGTTTCATGTCTGCTGAAAGTAATATTACAAGCTTCACAGGTGGTCTTATTGGGATCACTCTCGCCTTCTACTAAAGGAGTGTTGGGATTCTTCACATCAGAAGGTTTTCCATTTATCTTCTCATCACCATTACTTGCACTTGACAACTTCTTAGCTTGTGCTGTAAAGTCTTTATCATGACTTTTATTGTTTGGCCCAATCAAATCTAAAACATTGGAAGAGTTTATGCAAGATGTCTGCAGAAGCTGATTCTCAGTATCAGATGTGTGAGGAGTTGTATTCAGGATATTTATAGAGCCTTGACCATTACTGGGACTTACAGCTTCTGGCATCTTTTCTGGAACACTGGAAAAGTCTGGTGACTTCGCCATCTGCTGCCATCGGCTGCTGCAATAATGCTTTTTGTGTACCAAGTAGTTGTCTAAATTATTGAATGTTATGTTACACTCAAAACATGTTGCCCCTTTTGGCATCAAAGGACTGTAAATTACAGGAGGATAATTGCTACTTCCATGCCTCAGTCTTCGATGCACCAGTTCAGACATTTTGGCTAGTATCTCTGAAGCCTGAGGAACCACAGTGATATCCTGGGGAAAAGCAAACTGGGAAAGAAAAGGTCCCATTGGGAAAGAAGGGCCAATATTGGGCTGAACTGGTGATGAAGCAAGTCTTGGACTGGATGGTTCGGACTTTATTTTAGTGTATGAAAAACTTTGCTTATTTGTTGCAGGCTGTGTTTCTGGCCTCTGGTTCGGAAGGAAAAGTGGAGTCTTTTTTTCACATTTATCAAGCTCTGTATCAGAACTTGCATCTTTAGTCTGCATGGTCTTTTGGCTCTGAGGAATGTCATTTCTGCTCAACATGTCTGCTGCTGGCTGTAAACCTTCTTCGTTTCCACTTGGAGAGTGTTCAATGTCACTTTCTCTCTGAATCTTGTTGCCAGAGACATGTAATTCCTGGTGCTGCAGTAGCTCCCTCTGAGTTTGGAAGCCAAAGTGGCAGTGATTGCATCTAAAGGCAGCTTGAGTAAGATGCGAAAACAGGTGCTGATGAAAGTTAATCACTGAGTCTGCAGTGTAAGTACAAACTGTGCATTTCAAACTAGCACCAGGCGGGAGAAATTCTTCCATTTTCACTCCTATAGAAAACATAAATAAGTAAAAAAATAAAACAAAAGTTAAAGTGACCATTTTTCCCTTCATGAAATATACTGGAAAGTCATTCGCACAGAAAGCAAAAAACCAATAGGAACTACTAATTTTCTTCTGGTAAGACTCTTGCAGACATACTAGTCACTCTAGAAATACTTGAACTGGTTCAGATTCTCATTTCCCTGAACTGCAAGAGGAGATTTCCAGGCTTCCACTCTGCTTTGGAATGCCTTGGTTTCTGTATGTATTAAGCATAGATGAAGAGAAAGTAAAAACAAAGGAATGATAAAAATAGACTGGACTTACTCAAAATGAAAAGATCCTAGAAACTGCAGTTTTAACTACGGGGAACATATGGTTCCCCACATACAATTTGGAATGCAGAGAGAGCACATCAAGCTCAAGGGGCTCAAAATTATTATGTGGGTTTTTTGAGGTACAGCCTTAGAAGCCTGAGAGTGCTTGCAAGCCACAGACAGAAAGGAGCAGTTTTCCAATGTTTTTCATTATTGACGCTCAGCTCTTTGCTTGCATGAATTGACTGGGAGGGAAGAGACTGAAGACTGTAGTTTGGGAACAGGACACAGAAATGTCCTCACCAGACACAACTGATGAGTTGAGTTCATTGTGAAGGGAGCAGGAGTAAGACACAGCTTCACCAGCACTTTTTCTCCCACATACAATGGCTGCAGGCAGCTACTACTGCAATACAACAGCTTTTGCTTATGGAATTGTAACAGCTATCCCTATCTAGAACAGTACATTCCAGAACACCTTATTGCTAAAGCAAAAACTGTGTTCCATGGTGTTTTGAAGCTGAAAATGCTTAAAAAGAGATAAGTTGTCTCTTGTGACACCACTGATTCTTATTATTTGTTAGATGATAAAAACAGAGAAATAATCAGTAGGGATGGTATTTTAAATCTAAATCAAACATGGGTATTTGTTTTGTCTCCTGCACATGTATACACATACCCCTTGGTCACTTAGACCAGGTTTGCGGTAGTGGAATGATATAAAGCTCTAAGAATATTGTGGCTCATTCTATGTAAAGTCATTCTATCATTCTGTCAGGCCTGGAGGTCCTCACTTCACTCCTAGTGTCTGTCAATCTCCCATTTGTGAGCTACACTTAGAATCTGAACTACTCTGGACCTCAGAAGTCTGAACTGAGCAGAAGAGATATACAGCACTTTAACAAGCGCTTTTTCCCTGTCAGGCACTTTTTCACCAGAAGGGTAATCAGAGGCTTTAGCTCCTCCACTGCCACAAGATGGTGTTTCATATACTTCCTCATTATATGATATCATCATGGTGGAGTGTCTGTCCAGACTCTCCACCTAAATGCATCTAGATTCCGTGCTCCAGTAATGTAGGTCTGACACAGCCTCCAGCTGGAACTGTAACAGAAGCTGAAGCAAACACAGCACTAGGTTACAGGGTATTTGATGGAGGAAGTTTTCAATTCTATTGCAGAAGCTGTTCTAACATTTTATAATCTGTCTAGAAGAATTAAAGATTGACCACATGTGAAAAAGTACAAGTATGATTCAATTGACTGGCTTATGACTAAAAAGAAGGGAAGTCTTGAGTTTCAGTCTTCGATTTAATAAATTCCTAAAATTCTTACTTTAAATTCAGCACAGGTCTGAGATTTATGTCTCTTGAGGAATGTGGAATTTTAACTCTGCACTGCAAGAAAGTATGGTCACTCCCTGTTCATGTCTACAGACTTTCTACGCACCAACTGTATCTTACTAACTGCAGAGAGCTGAAGCAACTTTTCTTTCACGCAATGGTTGAGACCTCACAGTCTCCCTCTGCTTGGGGGGAAATGAGGACCTTATTTTCCAGAAGTACCTGATTTTAATAACTAGGCTGTAAGACATTTTTGGCTGCACTCACTTGCTATTGTTGAAGCTGTTCCACTGTTCATCAAACATCTAAATATTTGCAAGGCAAGAGAGACAGAAAATGGCTATAGTCTGATACTCAGAGTTAAGACCTGGAAGGACAGAAACAGTCTGACCTCTAAAGGAACAGCTACTTGTTGTCAGTGTTGTTCATGCAAGGAAGTTCCTCACTCAGCACACTCTTTCTTCTAGTCCTATTCTGGGAGGTACTCAATTCCTCCCACACACTGAGTAAAAAGCCAAAACACATTATCTGACACTGTGACTTCTATGAGATAAATGTACTGATTAGCAATGCCTAAAGAGGGGCGGGGAGAGAGGAATGTCTCTCACTCTAGCTTTCAGGTTAGATGCAAACGCTTCTACACTGGGCCAGAGTTGAGGTGATATGGGATGTTTACTAACTTTAGTGCACTGAAACATGTCTTTTGACATCATCTATAATACAGTCTCTGTACTTTCTGTTCTTTTCAAATAAAGAAATTATAATTAGAAAAACATCAGAAGAAGAAACGTTATGACATCTCCACAATTTGTGGGGGGGAGGAAGGCAGCATTATGCTGTTTCGATTTGTAATTGCTGCCTAAATATCAGAGGAACATTTTTCACTTCACCATGTTCACAGAACAGACTCCCCCTTCCCCAGGAGTGCTCTGCTTTCACACTGCAGCTGAAACAGGCTCTCTGTGTATAAAGCATGTGTTAGTGGCCTTTAGATGTCACCTATTTAACAAGAGGAGCAGGAACTCCTCTTGGAAGGCCCTTGTCTCTTTCTCTGTGTGCCAACAGAAATTCTAATGCAGAATGTTCTGCAAACTCATTACCTGTAAGTTCTGACATAACTCAAAACAAATGTAAATAGCATACTCACAGGATCTCTAGGGAGAGAGATAAAATCCCTGCTATGTCTCATATTTATAATCATAGGAATTTTTTAATCCTTCTTTCCATATGCCCAGTATTATTAAAAAAAAAAAATGGACAAGGGAAATATTATCCCCATTTTATAAAGAAGGAAGGGAAGGAACTTGTAGAAGTTTTGGAACAAGTAGCTTGAAAAACATACACAAGAGTTCCTAATTCTAATCCTGAAAATCTCCTGCTTAAAATTAGAAGCCTACGTTAGGACCCTCTGAGATCCTGTACTGGGAGGATTTGATCTTTGACAGAGTGTCTCTCTCCACTCAGTGTCAAAAAGTGTAGGTAAAGACTCTGGTCAGGAGACTAATGTTTGGTGGCTGAAATTCTGATGCAGTTGAGAGATCAAACAGCAGTCCAACACGTCTGGATTCCTGAACATACCTTTGCCAGTAAAGAAATCTTTACTGTATGTGTGAATATGCACTTTAAGAGAGAGAGAGCGAGCATTCAAATAAAGAAAAGTAGATTAGAGAAATGTCACTGCTTACATGAAAGGTGCAAGGTATGGAATATATGTCAGAAATCATTGGCATCTTAGTAGTATATACACCCAATGCTTGCATATATTTGGACAGACATTGATCCACTGAATGTTTACAGTGATTAACTCTCAGAATAGCTAAATCTAGAAGGTGATACAGGAAGATATATGGCACTTACCACTGTGAGAATTTAGATGCATTTCCAGAGCTCTTGCATTAGAAAAACTTTTGGTGCACTGAGGAAAGGGGCAGACACTGGATATTTGCTGAGCACTATCTTCAGTCTCCTCTGACAGTTGAGGCCCCTCTCTTTGCCTCCCACTGCAGTAGTACATGAGATGGGCTTGCAAATTCCTCTCACTTCGATACCAAATGCCACAGGATTTGCAAGGGAATATGTCCTCTATAAGCAAATATAACCAGGTGCAGGTTAGTCATGGTGCATCCAGTGTCAACCAATTAGCAAAATAGGATTAATTCTCTTCATTTCCCCAATAAAGACACACTTATTTAATAAAATACTGAAAACTGAGCCACAGGCTTATTAAAATGTCACTTGCAAGAGAATGATTGAATGTGGGAGGCAGTAGTTTCTTTTAAGAGGGAATTTAAAAAATAATTCAGTTTATAAAAAAAAAAGGCTGGAAGTTTGTGGCATACAATTACTTAAAAATGAAATAAGATTCATTGTCTGTGATGAATATGCAGCACCAAACTTAATTAATTAAATTATTAACATTTAATTATTTAAATAGCCATATTTCTAATACATCATTGTTCAATAGGTGACATATTTCAATCATGCTTTTTATGTATGCATATTTCTTTTTGGTATTGGACCTTGGAATTTTGAGTGTTAACTGTCTATCATTCTGAAAATACTCTTTCCAATTTAAGTACAAGTTTATGAAGTTATCACCATAAAATCTTGCTGCACTGGCATCCAGGTCAGACTAGATTAACTTTGTTTCCTTTAGATCTTATATAGTTGAAATTAACATTATACTAACAAAAATATTTATTCCCTATGTTTCTGTTGTTATTAATGCCAGCAGTTAAAATTTCTGATATACTTTATTGTTGTTGTGTATGTTGTATATGATATATATCCTGTTATTGTTGACAAATTGTTACTGTTCCACTTTTCAACATACAGAAGGGATATTTGCTAAGAATAATGCAAATTTTCATTGTCTTTTATCCCAAAGTGTCAGAATCCTGAGGGGAAGACAATGGAGAGGTTGTACACAGTGCTTCTAGAAGCAGAGGGACTAGGTATTTTGATCATGTACTGAAGGTTACATCCTTTACTTATGTGAAGAGTAATATTGAATACTGTATATTTTCACAAAGCAAATCGATACTTGGCTGTTAATACCCTGTCAGAAGGATAACTACACAGTATATTTTGTATATCTGTCTCAAAAGGATAAAAAGCTATTTGATCCTTCTAAGGGTTGAACTGTTTATCCTATCAGTAAGAACAGGGAAGAAATCCTGGGCCTTTTGGATATGTCTATACCAGTAAATTAAACAGTGGCAGGGTCCAGACTGGAGCACTGAAACTTGGCTGTTTATACTGTTAAGGCACTAGGAAGGTCCCTTGCACATTTGTAGTTTAAATCAATTAACACTTTCCCCATTTCTGGATACAAGAGTTCAAGAGTTACAACAGACCAGGGAGCATCTCCTACAACTAGTTTCGGTGTGTCTCTCCTGCTTTTGAGACTAAGGGAGGATAAAAGTATGAGTATGGCCAAACTGTCCCAGTTGGCCTCCGAGTCACAGAATAGGCCATTGCAGTCAACATCAAAATACAGTCATCTTGGTCCACATGAAATCTCCCATCGAATTCAGAAAGCCAAAAGCTGACTGTAGAAAATTTAAGCCTCAGACTCATACCAGTATTTTCAAATGCAACTAGTGATTTTGATTAAGCTAGTCTTGACAACAGGTTGACTGCTCCGAAAATTTCTAGTTTCCTTAACACTTGAAAGTCCTCACATTCATCTGTTCAGGCATGTGTAGCTGATGATGTAATTCATTATTATTCATAACTATTTATACTCAATTTCAAATATTGATGTGTATAGCACAACTGTTCTGTTGCAGTTCCTGTGGGTGAACAAAGCTGAAGAATCCAACCCACTGAAAGGGACAAGTCTTTTACTCATTAAATATCTGCAAATGCAGCCAAAATTTACATTGCTTAGTTTGCTGTTCTAATCGCATTGCTAATGCTTGTCTATTTTTCTGTTCATTAATTTGCATAAGATTTTTTCACCACTACCAGTTTCTGTTTTTCTCTTTGTCACTGAGCAATTGTGAGTGAACTTTTTGTGAAGACACAAACATTTAATGGAGCAGTTACTATTCCAGGATATACCACTATCAAAGGCATCACTCGTAAGGCTTGCAGCATTTGGAATATCCATCTTACGCAAAAGTGCACATTTCAGCATTTGTTCTTGGCCTCAAATGGTTTGAAAAAGTTGAACTGTTGAGGTTTCGTTCGAAGAGAAAGTCCAGAAGTTAGTAAGAGGAAATTTTGAAACAAGGGGAAGCATGTCCTATTTGAATTCATCTGACTACATTCCATCACAGAATTGAACTCTCTTATTATCTTAATGAACTTGATTTCCAGCCATCTTTATTTCCTATGTGCTATACTGCCTGGACAGACTGTAGCTCCAGTTATGCACAGTGAATATGAGACCTGCCACTACACGCCACGCAGAGCAAACCCATTTGAGTAGTTCTGCACTGTAGGAGGATGGAATTCCAGGGAGAATAATGTATAAGAACCAAATCTCAAGCTATTACTCAGCTAAGCCAATGAAACATAGATAAAAGCCACTTTAAGTTAATGTTTTAATTGTTTCAAAGCAAAATGTTTCAATTTGTTTCAATGGATGATTTCAAAATGTTTCAATGGATCAATTAAGAAAATGAAACATTCAAGTTCAAGCTAAATGAATCAAAGATCATATTCTGAATTTTGATATTCCTAGCAGGAAAAGTAAGAAAGATTTAAAAAACCCTACAAAATTTGACTTGCCAAAAAACTGAGTATTTTTTCAGAGATCTAGTAACGGAGTGGCTAAGATGTCTCAGTACAAATCTAGAGGTGCATTCAGTATATTATTAGACTCACATCTGGCTCGAGACTTTACACAAGAAACTGAATTTGGCCAGCTCAAGAATGAAATCCGGAAATGGCTTAGTCTTGGCAGAAGCAGAGCCATAACTGGGATGGAAAGTTCTGGCTAGTGAGACTTACTGCTTTAGCAGTCTCTGAGAATTAAGGTACTGAGGTTGCTATCAGTTGCTGCTAAACCTGTGTAGGAAAAGCCAACACACCATAAACTCCTTTTAGCAGCAGCAATGCTCTGTGAGGCTTCCCAGGGCTCTGCAAAAGGCATGCTGGGCAGCAAAGGTGCTTCTGGAAATTTGATGCTGTAGAAATATGCCTGCATAGCCCAAACCCGGAGTTGGCCTTGTGTGGATCTGCACAAAAAACGTGTTCTCAACTGAAACAAGCTGTGAGTAAGCTTTTGCCCATTTAGCCTAGAAAACTTGTTCCCTAGTGTCTCCCTTGTGGCTTTTGACTAGGAACATTGGTCTGCCTCAACTGTAGTAACCTGATGGTCCACCTAAAGGGCTTCCAGTATTTTCTTTTGGAAAAGTCCTGTACAGTTTCTGGTTCTGTTGATACATATGTCAGCTCTCACAATAGCCTCAAAGCTAGAATAAAAATGAAGGTGCTTAACTAAAGTGCTTGAAATTGTTGACAACTAACTCTCTGGAAGTGAGGGACTTAGATGACTTGGACATTTTAAGGTGTGTCTTTTAGAAAAGGTTAAAATAAATATATAGCTATCTTAATTGTTTACAGAGAAAATGGTCAATGACAAATAAAAAAGACTTATTTAATTAAAGGTGTTACCACAGATATTTTAAGTAGTCCTGTACGAAGAGCTTGAAGGTGGTGTGACTGTTCAAGACAGTGTTACTCGACGGGAGCCAAGTGGCAGATTATGTGCCTGCGTGACGCAGGTAAAATATGGTGTTCAGTAGTTCACTGTATCTAATTGCAATACTTACAAACCACAGGAAGCACAGGGAAGTGCTGCAATAAGAGCCCTAAGGGAAAAGACACTAAAAGAGCTAAATACATGCAATAGGGCTAAGTGATGACTAAGGAGGCACATAACACCACCTAATGCATATTTGAAAGGTACTGAGTGAGCAGGATGAGGAACTAGGGCTGTATAAAGGTTAAAAAAACCAGTAATTGGGAAATTTTAATAAAATGAAACTTAATAAACAAAACATTCAGGCTGAATGATCCCAGTTCAGGAACTCACTTATCATTTGCTGCTGTCCCTCCTCTTTCAGGACAGCACTTAATTACATGCTATATTCTGTCTGTGGTAGGGTCTATTGATGTCCAGAGGACTTAAACACATTCTTGTGTAGCCACACTGAGCTGAAATACTATAATATATCAGGGCTGTTATACGGAATGATCTCTACTGCATTTTGAAACAGCAACTGACGAAACGTTCTTTATTTTCACTGACTATCGTGAATTATTATCAGAAGCTGCACTGTAAGCAACAAGCTTATTTGAGAAGCAAAGGCTGGACTTGTGAGCTAACAGGTCTGTCTTATCTACTTTTTCAGCAGTCTCTGATGGTATCACTTCCGATCACAGAAATTCCCCATGATGGCAGGCTGGACATTCTGGGAGAGGTTCTTACAGCTCACAGCTGTCAAACCTCTCTTCTTCCTCCTTTTATGTCTGCCAATTCATCCGTGATAATGGAAGAACACATGGAAGCTTTAAGCTGTGCGTTTTAAATTGCATGATTTCTGTTGCCTTGAATTCACTATTATATTTGTTTTTCAGCTATATTTTAAAGTAATGCTGTTTTAAAACAAAGTCAGAGAATATTATTCAACACTTACTGTTCACAATAGCCGTAGGCAAAATAGATGCCATTGCAGCTTGTTGAGGGAGCAACTGTATTGAGTCCAGCAGACGTGCAGGATACATCCCTTCCGTAAGAGTCATCTGACTAGCAGCTTGCAGCCTTGAGTCAAAATCTACAACAAATGCAATCAGTTCTTCACCTTCTGAGATGGCCTTGGTAGTGGTACACCAAAGCTGCCCTCCTACAGAAAACATAAAAGCAGAAAGATTTAATTGACAATATCAGAGTCCAGAAGAACTTAATACACCAGTGCCAGGTTAGGCACTTTTTTGATGGTTTGTTCAGGCAGAAAAGAAAAATAATTTTCACTTTTGCTGTTTTCCTTCTAGCAGTAGAAGAATTTGCAATGCTTAACAATTTAGGCATTCTCCTAATTATGCGCAGTAACACCATTTGTTTTAGTTTTTCGTTTTGTCTCCTGAAAGACTAGCATTATGAAAATTAACATACAGGTGAAACTTTTATTTGGCACTTAAATAATTATTACTTTTCACCAAACTTCCTGTACATATTTTCATAACTCCAATTTTGCTTTATTTTGAATACCCAGTCACAGCACTATAAAACCAAACAACTGCTAGAAAGAAATCAGATTTGCTCTTAAGGATGTTTTCCTCTTCCTTATGTTCACCACCATCTTTCTCTAACAAAATCTTCCCTTATGTAATATTCTTTGTAAAATGACTGCTTTATCTCTGCTTACACTGACTGAACTTCCTGAAAAGAAGATATGCCAAAGATCTGTTTCATAAAGGCTTATTCAAATAAAGGTTTATTTAAAACGAGGGGGAGGGGGAAGAACTTCTATCAAACAGTAAGATACACTATAGCTCTGTGCTGCAAATGTCACGTGTAGTGCATTAAAAAGAAAATTAACTATGCGAGTACATCTACTAATGTATTTGAACGCGATAGTGAATGCTCATTTATTTAACATGTTTAGACAGGCAAAGCACTTATATTGTGTTATCTACACTCTCAGGCCTAGATACATATCCAATACAGTTATGCCTGAAATAATGTTGCATACTTTATATGTTATAAAGCTTTTTTTTTCCTCAGGTTTTGTATATATAGAAAAAGCTATATGTTGTATTCATTAGGCAAGCAAAAACTGTACTCATTTTGATAAGTAATATTGCTGTGTTTATCTTTCGGCATAACTGCCTTTTCAACTGCACTTCATTTTTTCCCCCTCAAAGAGATTATAGTTTTAAAACAACTTGTTGCAAAAATCTGGTAGAGAAGATAACAACAGTGTATGATATGCCACAGCTAAATGGAAGAATTAGGACATTGTTTTAGAGAAATCTTGGACAATTAATTAAACCAGTCTATTAGCTTTCAAAGATGAGCAAACAAAACAGCATCAATGACAATGTGTTTCAGTGGAGAAATAAAGCTGAGCTTCCAGACCTCAGAGTGGTGGAAAAGTTTCAGAGTAGAAAAGTGTCTTTGTAGTCACTCTTTACTAATACAAAGTTGAAGGTGGCTCCAAAGTTTACCAACAATTTACTGAAATGGGACCAAAATATATTAAGGTTTACTGCTCTCCAAAATTTCAGTATTAAATGGTGCAAATCGGAGAAATTTCTTCTAGAGAATAAGAAGATGAAATGTGAAGATAGTATCATATATGTCTACAGATCCAGAATCCTAATGACCAAGCACAAATCCAAACATTTGAAGAGTACGGCCTGACACTGTCTGATATAAGTCAGGAGTAAATCCACAGTTTGGAGTTTAACTGGTATAAAATCTATTTGAGAGAAAACCAGGCTAAATTCCAAAAGTGTATTTAATTAGTCTCCTAGATAAAAGTATGTGATCTATGCCTATTGCAGTTTTGAGAATCTGAGCCTGGGTACATTTTCTCTGCAAACACCATGCACAGTTTATTTCCCGAGAGAAAGCGGGGTTTCCCTTACTAAGTTACACCTCTATTTTATTTATATATGGAACGTGTAATAACCAACCAACACATTTTAGTATATCTTAATAAAGAGTAAGACCTCTTCCTAGGCTGTACTACTCACTGTATTTCTTAATAATAAAAAAAATGAGTCACTGCAGAAGAACAGACTGTGACTTTCTCTGTCCCAGCAAACATAGTGACATGTGCACCCTTGTGGAGAAGAAAAGAAAGTGTAGTTGATTACTGGGTCTCCAGCTGTAATCAGTCTGGATCAGGCTAAAAGGCTGACTCAGTCTCTCTGTGTTAGAGCTCCTTAGGTTGTTGACTCCTGTCCAGCAGCAGATTAAACTAGGACAGCTGAAGTGGGTAGTGACCTCGGTCATCTGCTCCACCCAGCTCCTGGAGGCTGTCACACCTATGGCAGGCCCAAATGAATAGGGCGTGAGACAGCTTTGGAAACATAACAGTGTCTGGCTTGACATACTAAAGTAAACCAGAACTACAGAAATTTAATCCACTTTTGCATTTGAATACAAACCAGCAGAACTTATGTCCAAGAATTACACCGTTATTTTTGTATTTTCATTCATCATATAACCCATATATGTCTATATTTTCATCAGTATATGATATGATCTTTAAGTTAGATCCACAGAAGAACTTCCAGATGATGTACGCTTCCAGCTACTGGAAATGCAGTATACTACCTCTGCAGTAATCTTCACCCAGAGGGACAGGGCATAGTACAGTCCCTTCTCAACCCCTTCAATGGTTGGAGGCACGAGGTAAGGCAATAGCTGCTATTTCGAAAGACCCAAATTACTGTACTTCCCTTAATGCAGTGAATGCAGATATGCTAGCCTTCATACTGAGTATACAGTGGAAGAAAATTCTTTTTGAGCCTTCTACTGCATAGTCAGAAAAATGGAGCACAGAAAACCTGATAAAGACTTCTAAAGGCAATACGAGCTTCCAGCTACTATTATGATATCAATTATTGTACTGTGTCAAGACACATCTGTGAGGGACCAGGGCTTCCATACTACTACTTGTTACGAAAAGAGAAAAAGGTCTTGCTTCCCACAGGCATTTCTACAAGCTAAAACACAACTAACACATACAGAGTGGTTTCTCAGGACCACAACATTTTTTTTGGTAAAATAAGGGATAGTGTTAATGAGGGATTTTCGGAAGGGTAATGATGTAAATAAAGAGTGTTTGCCAACTGCAGGTGGCAATGCAGAAGACAGGAAGATATTTGTTTAAAAATATGCAAGACATGAAGATTTAGTAAAAAAAATGTAAAGGCATGTCATCTGTATAAGATAACGTTCTAATTAAACTTGCTAGAGGTTTTTTGACTAATGTTCCTTTTGCCAGAAAAACTTACAGAAGTGAAACAGTTCTGACAGAGCTTTATGGGGTCAAGTTTCTCAGTCCTAAGACAGACTCAGTCATCAAAAGAAAAGAAAGGAAGAATCTCCAAGCAAGCTGCAATAAAAGAGTGGCAGTGCCTCAGAAATAAGGTGGTGGTTACACCATTTAGTTGGAAAGCAGAACAGTGGTGGCCTAATGACTTGACCCTCTTTTCACCCCTAATGACTACAGTAGTTATCCATTTCTAATAAAGAAGGTCTTACTGGTTTTATACAGAGGGGTAAGGAAAGCATTACTCTTTCCCAGTGCAGAAGGGAAGGTTTCAAAATATAGCAAGACTTTACGACAGTGGAAAACTGTTTTCCATACAAGTCCAGTTCTGACTCTGTGGAACTGAAAATAAATTTCTTGATGTTACAATATATTGTTATATCAATAGTTAAATCTGTCAAATAAATTTACCTAATATATAATACATACATGTCAAGTAGAAGAAGAGAATAAAAATGTCCATGAAGACTATTTATGTATTTATCTCAACTCTTTTTCTAGCTCACATTGCAAAGAATTAGAAATGCTTACTTAATCATAGAAGGTTGGGAAAGTCAAAGAAATCATAGTTTGCAAACTAGAGCAAAAAAAAATACATTCCAATTGCATCGGCCTAAGTTTTTAACCAAATGACATCAGGCACTGAAGCAGCTATCTGATACCGTCAGAGTTTCCGCCAAATGGAAAGGTTATTTTAGGATCCTCTTCTTTGTCTGCATCTTTTACTGCAGACACTTCTGCTGCTTGAAAAAAAAACAACCTTTAAATAATAATAAAAAAACTCTTTTAAGTTCTACAGAAAGGAAAAAGTAAGGTCCTGATGTCCCTGAAAAACTGTGGACTTACTGTTCTTTGTAATGTTTATGATCAAGATTCTTGTGCAAACAGATCTGGTTCCTAACAGGAAGCTTATAAATCATACTCATAATTGCTGTCAAAACTGCAGTGGAGTGTACTGCAAGTTTTGATAATAAAGAATAGAGTCACAGTTCAAACTTGATTACATTTTGGAAATTCATGCTGCTCTTACAAGAATCAGTGGTCTTAAATATCTTCTTCTCCTGCCAAATTTTTCACTTGCACTTTTTATTATTTATGAAATCAGTGTCTGCACAATGTCATGCAGACCTCTGCTGATAAACTCTAATTAAGATTAAGACAAGCCTTTTGGAAAGGATCCCATCATTAGCAAACATGATAAACACAAAAATACTCCCTACATGTCAACCAGGAGCAATTCAGTAACCTAACAGTATTATCTGTTGCTAGGCTACAGAGCTGACAAAGCTTCAATTATATTGTATGGCCATACCTATAGAATACTGTATAAGCAAAATATATCTAATATAAAGCATTTAACTTCATGCATGCTATCTGTAATTCATGGCTTCTTTCAATGGCAAAAATCAGGTTAATAATTACATAGCATGCTGGAAAAATCTTTGCGATGTGTCATGTTTGCAGAATTTTTTCTAATTTATCTCTATGATTGATAGACATTTGCTTTGTGAAAATAATAAAATGCAAGCAATGGGATGCTGTAAACCACACAAGCACAACTACACCTGGGCTCATCAAGATATGGAACCACACTTAGTATAAAAAATATATAGTAAATTGAACCAATTAAGTAATATTTAAATGCAGTAATATTCTATCTTCTGTATTCAGAATAAGGAGCATTGTGGTGATAGATATGCATGCTAATATAAAACTTTATTTTATGTAAGACAGCTATCTAAAATAGAATAGAAATTTGCCTTTTTTAAACAGCTCTTTATTTTCCCCTCCAATATTTTGGCATTTTTAAAAACAAAGCAACCTTTATTATACTAACTGGAATCAACAATTAGCTCTGAAGATTTAACTAAAGCAATGGACCTTCACCTTTTCTGATTCTCAGAACTCTACAACACTTCCAGTGAGCACAGACCCCAGAAAAGCAAACCCTCTGACAGTGGGCTTTTTTCTTTTCACTTGTTTTTGCAGACCTTAAGGAGTAATCATGTGGGATGTGTGGGTCACAGTTTGAAAAAATAAGGTTTAAGGATGGTCCTCCCTATTAATGTTACTGGGAGAAAACTGCTTCAAAATGGATGGAACCATGAAGCATCCTGATTCATAATGCTGCTTTTAGGAAAATTGATTTGAGGAAGCAGGTTACTGAAAGTAACAACATTTTCATTGAGTTCAGCCATTCTATGGAAGGAAGTGTTCTATGGAAGTATTTCTTCACATACAAAGACGAATAAAGACAATATAAACATATATTCAAAGTCAATCCTTTTTTTCCAGTCTTAGCTATTAGTTAGTTTTCTTTGTTAAACTATCTGTCTTTTCTGACCCAGATACGGTGAACATCTTTCATAGAAGTTTAGGAAAATCAACAGTAATTTCTGTTAAAACCGATTTTCAGTGTCAGTTAATTCCGAAGCAATACTTCGGTAAAATTTGCGATTACTGGATTTGATTGTGTTGCTGCAACAACATAATAGCCCATTTCCTGTATACACATCTTTTTGCAAGAAGGGTCAAAAGACTATCAGAATTTATTTAAACAACAGACTGTGCTACTCTTAGTGACTTCCAGGCACCATCAACTGAATTAAACCTTTCTCTCCCAATGAAATATTCCGATTTGTAAAAAATGATGCTTTTTAGTAATTGTAATGGGGGCTGGAGTTAATTTATTGTCTTCCCTCCTTTGTTGCACAGGTTAAGCATTTAAGGAGAATTTGCACATCACAATAGGATTGGATCTTCACTTTAGAGTTCCTCCTGCTTCTCACCCAGGGGTTGTGACTACTCAGCACAATGAATGCCATTTCAGTGCAGCACAAGTTACTGGTCAGATCTCTAATTTTTTGACATTAACAGAGTACATATATCTATATGTAGACACATTGTTTAATACAAATTATAATGAATTCAAATCCAATACTGTTGAAATTTTTGACAGTAGAGTAGTGCAAGGAACAGAACTTATAAATTATGTGTGCCCCTTCTTTGAAAAATGCTTTGGAGGTTTCTTTGTGCATTGGCAAATACAGTAGGAATACGAGGTATTGTGTGGATCCTCCTGCACAGCACCTGATAAAAGAATAAAGAGCTGTGACATATTCTTAAAACAATAGAGGAATTAAAGAGAAACAATGGGCCAGCTGCTTCATTAATACAATCAAAAGAGAGCCCAGCACAGAAGAGTCCAGATAATTAAGCACTACTCTTTTAGACCTTTTTTCTATAATAAAATTGCTAAAAATTATTAACTACTTCATAGTTGTTAGATAGATCTATGTACCTGTTTATTTAGGTTGATTAATGCCTTTTCAGTATTCTGCAACATGCCAACTCATGTTTCATACAAGTTTTTGAGCAAAACAATGTAAGAATAAGTGATATGGATCTATAGTATATACAGCAATAAATCAAAAGCATTTTGTGAAGTCTTTCCAGTTCCTAAATAATTCTTAACATTTTTCATTTGCATAATCAAAATATATACTTTGCAGGCATTTTTTGCCATTCATATATTTTAATTCCAGGGTTCCAAAAATCTTTCAGTGAAATCAGTGAATCATTCCTGCAAATTCATACATCTCAAAATACTTTTAAAAAAATAGCTGCAGTGCTCAATTAGGATTAATGAGATAATTTCTTAGCATCTTACATCATTTTCCTTGTATATTGATCAAAGGAGATTGCAAAAAGATACTTGACTTTTAATTTTAGCTAAACCATTGCATATTACAAGACTGCAGTGTATTGACTGCAGAAAATGTAAAATCTATTATACTCTGTAAAATTAGAACAATACAGAAGATGAGCCAGTTCAGTTGCCACTTTATTATTGTTTTGTTCAGCATAAAATGTAAAGCCTGCTTCATTTTTAAACTCACTGAACAAATTGCAAAATAAAGGAAATGTAAGCACAATATTTTTTAAAGCAATAGAAGAATACTCAGCTAAAGACACTGGCCAACTTTGAAGAGGAAAGCTTTAAAATCCCTGCATTTCAAGATTCAAAATGTCTGACCAGAACTAAAGAAGAAAAATATTCCTTGAGAAAATAGCTCTGATTCCTGCACCTGAATCAACCTGACTTTGACCCTGACTTCAGCTTAGTCATATGCTGAGCGTTCAAGTCTTTTTTATCTAAATTGATGATTTTATAGTTAAAAAATACTGCTGGTATTAGTTACATAATAGAGTAAAAATAAAAATATTAAAAGAACTTTTCAGTCGTACAGGAGTATATTCCCCAAACTGGAATGATCTGTATCAATGTAAGGGGCAAGATTTTCCCCTGTTGCAGTGTGTCCACTGCTGACATCAGGCTAAGTATTTCTGAAGCTCCTTAATTAATACTGCAAAGAGCTTGATCAGCTTAACCACAACTGAAAAACACTATTTTTGAAGAGCAAGGACCTTTCACTTACTTGACCTCTTATTTTTTCCATTGTTTGCTTTTTCTTAGTTTGAGGATTTCTATTTGTTTCTTCCAATTAAATGCCTGGGTGTTAACTCTCAATACAATTCTATTAAGTAAAGAAGCAAAATAGATTAGTCCTTAAAAAATATTCACAGGAAAATAATGTGGCAATTTTATTTGCCATTTTCCCCCCGATAGAGCTGTCACAGCTTATTTACCACAGGGGGAGACAGTTAAACCCGTATCCTTGGAAGTTCTATGCATTTAAGAGGCTTATATATCTCTTCTGGGACCCTCGTTCAAATCCTGGGCTAATCAGAGTGAATACATATCTTTCTATTAGATGGCTCTGAAAAGTCTTAGGTGATATCAGTTCCTGGTGGACGACAGTCCACAGTGAAAAACTATTAAATATTTGGCACAAATGGCAATACTTACGGAATGCAGCTGAAAACTGTAATATCCTTCCACATCACCAGAAGTTCAGTCTGCTGCTCAAGGGCTGAAATTAAAGCCTGCCACAAGCGCTAAACCTGTTATATTTCCTTAATTCAGTATAAGCTCGAACAAGGAAACTGAAGGAGTTCTTTCAAAAGTTTAGCAAATTCTTCCTTCTAAAATGTGTTATTTTTCTGCTTAAACTCCTCTGTTTTCAATTCAGCACTACACTTTTTTTACATGGGAATTGAGCTATCAATTGTTATTTCAGAATGTATTAATCCTCAAGGAAAAAAAGAGACAAACAGCTTAGCCTTGCAGACATTGTCCATGTTACACTCAATCATTACTGCAAACTCAACTGCCCTTTTACTTTTTTTAGGACCAGTGAACAGGCACTCTCCAAAGAAATTTCTCAGACACATCCCCAGGTGCCCCCAACTTCTTCACCAGCTTTTGTGGCTGCACTAGGTTTCAGAGAGAGAGAGAAAATGGGACTACTGAAACCAACTACCCTGAAGAAGGGCTTTGGATACACACACTCCTACAACCCCTGCTTCCCTAGCAGCACAGCTGTACAGTGACCTTTTGTAGCCTTACAAACACAAGCCTGCCTGTGGATTGTCTTCCCAGGGTTATTTTGTGAGATTGGAGTGTATGGAAAAAAAAAAGATTAAACGAGACAGTAGATGTGCTTTAACGGCTCCTCTTTCTTACAGCAAAAACAGAGTATTCTACATTTTATCAATGGATTTTCTGCTGTCTTGGACCTGCTACCTCAGGGCTCATTCCTTGCCCTTGGGCAAATTTAGAGTGAATGGAAAAGGTATGCGAGCAGGAGGATAGATTATAGAGGGAATGGGATGATAGGTTGTCTCTGTAAGGAAAATAATAACATTAAATAGAAAGACTAATGGGAAAATTTTCACAGAACAGCAAAAGCAAAATAAAGAATAAATATCAGCTATGCAACCTGGTTACTTATTCGCTACAGGGGCCACGCTACAGAAGCACATCAAAGTTCTGCGTGACACGGGAACAAAAATCACCTTTCATAGTGAACAGAACCTGGTATATTCTGTTGTGTGCACTGTAACCCTGAGAAAAGAACTGCTTTTACTGCTTATTAGGTTGAATCTTCTTCCCTCGCATGTTGATTTGCAGCTAACATGTTGAGTTTTGGAACTAGTTTACATCAGCTATAAAAAACACAAAGGTAAAGAAATAGCACTTCATTGATTTAATTTCATTAAAAAAACTTGCTTCCACTTAAACTGTTAGAACAATTTACATTGGCTGCAGCGGAAACAAGACTGTATGACAATTTGCTGTCTCTCTTACTAAACAAATGAGCAAGTAAGAGGCATTAAAAGTAGATTTGCATGTTAAATGTTTGAAAATATAAATATCAGAGCTACAATAAGCATCTTCCCCCCAAGTCCTTTCTACTTATTAAGTACTCTGTCTTTATTTTCAGTATCTAAAAGAAAACCCAGAAACCAAACAGATTTCCTCCAGATGTGGTAAAATACTATGTAACATAGTTTTGCCTTTTGCAGTAGAAACTAGAAGTGAAAAGGTCAGAAAACTCAGGACAAAGAAAAGTATTTCCACAGTCCAAGTTATACAGAATGTCTAAAGTAAACAAGCACTGTAAACCATTGGCATTACACTGACATTATAGCTCATCAAAAATGAGATATTGTTAATAAAGAAAGCAAACCTTGTAATGGTAACTGCAAAACTGAGCTACTTGAGGTCACACTTGAAATAAAAAAAAGATTATGAATGAACAAACATTTAAGTCTCCTGCTGTACAGCCTAACATGGATTAGCAATTAAAGAGGATTCTGTACTCGATGATTTCTTCCAAAATAGGCTTAATAAGACATACCAGTTTACTAAGCATCATACAGGTGCATAGAAGTTGCCATTCGGACTGACTGCCTGGTCAGCATGATTTCTAAATGGCCAGGAAAGAAGTGACTGTATACCCAAAGGCAAGCTGTCAAAATTCAGGCTGCAGCTGATAAACTGATTACAAAGCTGCTTAAGACTTTGCTTGTAAACAAAAGCATTTATCAACTAATAATTTGCAATAAACTGATGTAACTCCCAGCTGAGCCCCGAACTATAATTGTCTTTACCATCTGCCTATTAAAATACCATTCTTCATCACCAAGCAGGAGCAGAAGGGAGAAAATCTCCAACAACCACATAACTTGCATGCTTATAAATAATCTGTGAGCATTTCACACTTTCCTTATGATTGCCAGGTTTTGTATACTTCATTTTCTTTTTTGAGAGGCAAAGAGGTGCTCTAAAGTGGCAAAAAACAAATTAATAAATACTGCCTGGTGCAGGAAAAAAATATGTAAGTGCATTATCTTCTGCATTTTCTTAATTTTTTCTCTTTTTGCTACTCCATAGGAATATCACGATGGAAGCCCCCTGAAGCACAACTTTGCAGATTAAACTCTCAATTTCAACTTGTCAGTTTTCATTACCTTTCTTTCTTACACATTCACTTCTTACAGCTGCCTCAATGGGTTGTCAGTTAAAGCATGCTGGCTCCCCAGGGAGCAGTTTGCCAGAGTTTGTAGAGTTCTGCAGCCTGTGGAACTCTACAGGGTCAGCCTTAAGAGCAACACACTGAGAGTCTTTCTGAAAATTAAGTGAATTGACTCCCTTTTTTTTTCTAGCTATTGATGCTCTTAGTCCTGGGAAAAGTTGTGGAATGTAGACAAAGTTCCAAATCAACCAATTCAAATGTACTGAAGCTGATGCACCTCAAAGAAAGAATGATTTTGTTAAATGCTTAAAATAACCAAGTATAACTGTGTGTGTGTGAGGGGAACCAGAATTGATACTGTGCAGAGAGCAACAGTCCCTCAAAATGCATCTGCATTAAAAATGGAATTTAACAATCACACTATAATTTGGTGAAATGCATTCGACCAAGTATTTTTCCAGTCTCCACTCTCAGCCATCCACAATTCTAAATGCAAGACTATGACAGAGAGTTACAATTAGTTTACTTCTTGATAAATTTCTGTACAAAGTGCACAGATGCTTTAAATGCCACTTGATTTTTCAGACTTTTCAGACCCAGACTAAAACAATCTATTCAGCTGGAGTCAAAACACACTCCTTTTCATGTATATGGAAAACATTTTAGGACACCAATGGGAGCAAATTGGAGGTGTAAAACAAAATGAAGGGAGATTCCGACCTATTAATTCTGTTGAAATGCACCAACTTAAAGGATGATCTTGCTCCTGTGTCCACTTACAGAGTTTCATTTTTTTCAACAGTGTATTTTCTGCACCTCGTAATGCCTTTTTATGGCCCTTTCCTACTATTAGCTTTGCCTGCAAACCACCACCCAATTCCCAAGGAAAAAACAAAAAACAGTTTAGGAGCTATAGACTTGATTGTTTAGGATACATTGCACTATTCTACACAGCACAATTATGTATTCAAACTAAGGGAATTTTTACAGGTACTTATGAATATGTGTGCACAACTGGGTCTTGGTACACGGACTGGATACAAACACACGGGTACTACAGAGGGAAAGTGAACAACAGTGTGAATGAATATGAAAAACAGAGATGAATTAAGCCCTGAGTGTAAAAAAAAAAATCTTTTTTTGTTGTAAATACACATTTTTCTGAAACAGTATTATGAGAAGCATCTTTCAAAAGCCTATAGTTAAAACTCATCATATAGAGAAGTAAAAACTTTAACAACTTTGATATTATTAGTTATGTTACTAAGTTCGAAATTCATAGTTCGAAGAAAAAGATAGGTGTAAAAATTATTTTAAAAAATAGTCCCACAAAAAATAAAAATTGTTAAAGAATTGAATAGACTGAACGGGAATTCAAAATATCTAGTGGTTGTCACAGAAAAAATTGTTTTAAAATAATTTTACCACTGACATATCATTTATAGTATTTAGATGCTTATTCTGTATTTCATTTGGAAATTTGTTAAAAAAAATTCCTGACATACAATTACTGATTTTTTCCTGCAAATAATATACAAATATATGGATTTCTAACCAGTAAGGTGTAAACGTGCCTTGTAACAAAAAGGAGTATAGCTATTTTTCAAATATATGCTTTTATTTTATACCTTTATACCTCACTTTACATGGGATGTATATGAATGTAACAGTGTAGGTAGCCAAGAAAAAAAATATAAAAAAAATGGGATTAACTTATTTATGAGTCAATTCTGCTTTTTTTTTTTTTTTTTTTTTTTTTTATGGGCCAGGAGTCAAGCTAGAAACAGACCACATCAGATCATTATTGTTACTGTTACTACTGTGAAATGCGGTGCAGAGCTGCTGGGGAGCGGCGAGCAGACACCGCCCGCCCCGCTCGCCTCCCGCCGCAGGAGCCTTCTCGAACATTCTCGGGTCGCACCGAGCTGAGGGGCACGAGGAGGCGGCGGCCCCCCAGGCCAGAGCGGCCGCCCGCGCGCCGCTCTGGCCCGCTCGCCGCCCAGCGCGGCGGCGGCGCCGGCGCAGCGCCCCTGGCGGCGCGCGGCCGGGGAAGGGCGGCGGTTGACGCACGCGCTGAGCCGCCGCCAGCAGATGGCGCCGCCGGCCCGCCGTCGGGGAGGGGTGGGTGGGTGTGTGTTTGGGGGAGCTGGGGAGGGGGGCGCAGCCGCCGTTATTTATTTAATTTTACACAACGCTGAACACTGCACATTGTGCCACCAAGGCTGATAAAGCGGGAAGGTTTCGGGAAGTTTGATTAAACACTCTTGCCACCACCACCAGCCCCCCACCCACCTTGTGCTCAATGCTCGTCTTGTGCTTTTTTGACAGTTGGGCCATGTTTTTTCTGTCAGGACCAAGCAGAAAGATTTCCCCTCGGTGTCATGGGGGGTAAAGAGATTATAAGGGTGGCAGACCGCGGAGCTTCCCCTGGTCACGCAGCGGGGAGCCGCCTCGGGGAAGAGGCGTCCCTCCTTGCTGGGGACACCGAGTGATGTGCCCACTGTTCCTCGCCCACCAAAGACGACAGAGGAAATTTAAATAAACTGATGGGCAGAACAACAACAAAAATGTTGGAAAATCTCATCAGTTAATATTTAGGTAGGATCTCTTTTCCTTCTGGATGTTGTACCTCTATGCTTTTAAAATACCCTCAAAGCCTTAATAGGGCATTAATGTGGTATTTGTCTTCCTGGTATGTGAGTTAGCTAACCAGTAAGGTGTACTGGTAAATTACAAACCAGAACTGTCTTTTCGGCCCGTTAAACAGAAACTTTGAGAAAAGCAAAATGACACCATAAATAAAGCATCTGTACAAACACAGTTGTTGTCACAACCGCTCCAGAGAAGACCACAATGGATACTGAAGCTCTTACAAAAGTGAGTTTTTGTTTGAGCACAATTAGAGTATGACACATTTCCATCACACAGTGCCACACAGTGTATTAAGCTCCATGTCAGAGCAGTGACAATGAGAATATAACTACTGGCCTCTGATCAGTCTTGCAAAATCCAGTCAAAAAACTCTTTGAATCAGACAGGACACTAAGCCAGGGAGAAAGGCAACGCGGGGTGGAATTTGTAGAACCCCCGGCAGTTAGAATATTTTAATAGAAACCTTCTCTGCTTACCTATCACCACTTCTTTCTGCTTAAATCATTCAGTTATAAAACTGGATATCTGAAAGATGTAACTGAGACAGGAAATTATTAAACAATTAGCTGCTTCATAATATTTCTGTTGCTGAGCAAAACAGCATTCCAGGGTGCATGACTCTCACAGAAACAAACGGGAATCATGATATGAAAACTTTGTGGAAACCTTTGAACACTTATCTCTGTCTCATGAGAATAATAAAGAAATTCAAAGTCAAGGATGCAGTGATCCTAGAAGAACTATCTGGCTTTTAGAGGAGAAGGGATTGTGCACTGAAGTAAAATTCTGCAAACTTCAGAGTGCTGGCATGAACCTCTGTGTCTCAGTTGGCCCCTTCTTAAAACTGCACAAAATCTTAAGTGAAATGGTATGAGGCTACTCTAAGTAAAGAGGTCACAGAGATTTAAAAAATGGTTCTACTAGATGTTTGGAATACTGCTTGGAATAGGAGATTTTTATGTAGCAGAATGGAAGAACTGACAGCAATTACATGCCAAGCCTTCTACTCTGCCTGGAAAGCTACCCTGCTATTAAAGCTGTTCTCTGAGGCAGCCCTGATCACACCCTCTCCCCCAAAAGACACATCTCTACACTTCACCGACCAGTCCTATTGGACACAAAATGCTATCTACTCCCTCTCTCCTTTTTAACTAGGACAAAGTACAATGAACAACTTGGATTCTCTCTAGGGTATGGAAACTGAATACATCTGGCACAATGGAACAATGCAGTTCATCAATACTTAACCTATATACAACTCAAAACAAAACACATTGTCTTGAATGCTAGCCAATTTACAAGCAGTGAACTTCATGGTATCCACAACCTGCTGGAGATGCTTCACTGTCTCTTATCTTTATGTTCTGCTACAAGTTGGCACTCCTGTGGACAACCATCTGCATCTACAATTCAGAATCACTAAAATGCTCCATTACTCTTTCTGTTAGACTGTCCCTTCTGGTCTTGAGAAGATGATTCTGTACCATCCTATCTCAAAAAAAAGTGTTCTCATACTTCTTTATTAAGACACCGGAAAAATCAATGCTCTCTATACCCTGGAAATGGAAACTGGATTTAGTGTCTATCTTCATAATGGAAAATATTGTCCATGTGCAGAAGAGATAGTTTAGAACTATTTCCCCAGTCCCAGGAGATACTGCTTGACATAACACCATAAAATGTCTTTCAATGTAGCTTCTTATTGTACATTTAAGTCTTTTTAACTGGGGGTTCTCATTTGCTATCTTCTCCTTGATTAATTCTCTTTTCTCATTTCCTTTCATCTCTGCTTTCAACCCTGAACTCCACTCCACATTCTCTCTTATCCTTTCATCCCTCCTCAGTTTTCATTAAATACAAACTGATAAAATACTAACTGATTATTGTTAATCTATATGCCAGTGAGGTAATAGGTACACTGTAAATATGTATACATGTGCAAGTGTCTGATTTACTGGCCAATAAAAGAATTCAAGTCCTCAATGTACTGGGATGATACTGGGCTAAAACAGACGGCAATTTTTAAAGTTGAAGAGTTTTTTTGTACAGGTACACTGTTGCTAGCCAGATATATAAGCTCATGGCACTACTGGAGATTCAAGAACTACAGATGAGATACTATGCCTTGCATCCTTGACTTATGAGTTCATGGAAG
The DNA here is from genome assembly GCF_028389875.1 of Rhea pennata. Lineage (NCBI taxonomy): Eukaryota > Metazoa > Chordata > Aves > Rheiformes > Rheidae > Rhea > Rhea pennata. Next base: position 136,794,547 of record NC_084664.1, read on the forward strand.
TCCTACACAACTCTCTCTAAATCTGATTTAACATTGTATCTCTTTGCTCATTTACTTTATGTATGATATTAGTAGCTGAATTAACTACACAGCTGAAGAATGAATAAAAATTGAGAAGTGGAAATAGCAAGCTGTAGTTGTAACATTTTTGAAAAATAAAGGCTTTATTCGGTTGGTCTTGATAGGTCATTCAATGGCTATTCAGTTTCTTGACCTTAAGTACCCTATGTATAATTGCACAGCTTTTAAATGCTAGCTCAGATATCAAATCTATTTCTAATAGATATATCCAATTCTCTGGAAACAGAAATGTGCCAACATAATATGATATTTGAGAAGAAATTTAAAGATTTCTAGCAAAACCAGAAGAAAGTTCTAGCATGAACAACTTTATAAGAAAGTTCCTAAGTCACTGTGGGAGAAAAAGATATAAAAAGACAAACAACCACTTTGTTGGGCTAAGCAAAGACAGCATTTGGAGGGGAAGACAAAGGAGACTAGAAGACAGAAATACGAAGGATTTTGTAGATAAGAATGAGAGACCTAAATGTGCTATGGGATGGTAAAGAGATCAAGAGAGGATTTAAAATGGCATAGCTGGGCATATGTTGTGAGCTACATAATTTTCTCAGGCACAGCAGACAGACCAAGGCTGCTGTCAGTGGACAAAAATGAAGAAAGCTATTCCAGATCTTGCTGTGATTTCTGATGTGTTCTCATTCACTTTTCTGGGAGAATTTCAAATGTATCCACTGGTGGGCATACTTGCACCTGCAGAGCTGCTCTCTACTTTTCTACTACAGGCAATGTCAAAGAGCCACATAGGGCTGGCTCTCAAAGCACATTTTAAAAACTTAATTAATATAAGGGATATGAAAGCTATTACCCAGGAAAAAAAAAGTTGCTTTCATACTCTTTCATTATTCATTATTATTAATAATTAAATATCCTTGCTTTACATATTCAAGACACCTCAGGACAGGTTCCTACCCCAAGGAGTTTGTTATGGAAAAGTCAGATTCTAAAATCTTTACTTACAAAAACTAGTGCTTAATCTGTGAGTAATCATCAACTATTTACATGCATAAGCACTGCTTTGTGTCAGTCCTATGTGTAGAGTTTGGCCCTTTGGCCTCCAATTGGCAGGAGATGACAAAGGAAGAATGGGAGACAAAGGACAGAAATGACCTAGGTATTGGCAATAAAAATGAATACAAGATCAATGTGTGGGGCAGATTAAACAATGTGCCTGCTAGTAGGTGCAGATCCCCTTAATTCCTCTGTGAGTATATGCAGCTCTTTTAATTTTTAATGGATTGATGCATATGTCTGAGAGAGTGAAGTCCAGGAAGAGGCTAAGGGTAGTGGATAATTCGCAAAGGCCAGCTGAAAGGTATGAGTTTTGATGAGGGATTTGAAGGAGGAGTTGCAAATACTCTCATACGCATAGATTGTCTACTTTTTCCCCAATGTAAGTCATTATATTTCTTGCCCCAATTTTTTATCAAAATCACTTCCAACTTATTTCAGTCTGTCACAATAATATTTTCATATGAGAAGTGTTGTAACCTAATTCCTTCATTTGAATAATACATTCATTTTTAATTACTGCAACTTGATCTCAGATTATTCAAATAACTGTTTCATTTTTTATGCTTACCCTGACCCCAGTGTATTTATAGGCTTTTATCCTTACCTGATACCAGTGTAATGTAATTATAGATTGTATTTTAATCATCTACTATATCCTAGTGAGTTTGTTTAAATCACTCCAATCCGGAGTCTTTTATTTCTGTGCCTTTTAAAATTCTACAATGGCATTCTCATTGCATAAAAGCAATATTTTTGTAGTTTACTACAATGAATGAACATTTTGCATGCATTGCTGGCCATGTTTCTAATTTAAATTTTAAAAAGTCACTATAGAGAACTCTATGTAAAATGAAATCCTGCCTTGTAAACAGGCATGGGACAGCTCATCACTTTAAACACTTTGTTCGTTGCTCCAATTTGCTTTCTAACATAACTTTACAAGAAACAGAGCAGCAGAAGAAATCAACTTATTTTTTATCCTGTCACAAATAAAAATACACGTTGTACCAAGGATTGACAAAAAATCCATCTGTTCTGTTCACAGGAGCCAGATATTTACAGGTACTTGCATTGAAAAGAATTCCATGTTTTAGCCACAAGAAAAATGTGTTGAGTGGTTCACATTATCATTAGTCACAGCAACATTTTGACTGCTGTAGTTATAAATTTTCTTTGAATAGAATTTAACTCTCAGAAATGTTGCTTATTCTGAGATTGTTCAGTTCTGCTTAATGATTATTTTAAATGCAAAAAATGTCAGGTTTCTTCCATTCTTTAGCATTGCTGTAGGAGTTCCTCCTTTCCCTATTTTTGCTATTGCTTCAGGATTTAGATGCACAACAGAGCCAGAAGTCAGTGTGGGCAGATGACACTCCTCACATTTACATGTCTTTTAAAGTACCAGTGTCTTTCCTGTCATCGAATTGATTTGTATTAAGGTAATTATCATTGCTCTTACCTCTCTGTCATAGTAGGGAAAGGTAACTGTATACGTCATGCTATTATTCATATGTCACTTGCATTCTCCCCACCCTGACCCCTTTTCTAGGATTTTTAAACCCATTTTTAGCATCAAGTATCTTTATTTCCTGTTCTCCATTCTCTGTGTGTTTCCATCCTACCTCCACTTTCTCTCTGGCACGTTGCTTTCAAATATGATCCTTTTTTCCTTCTAGGAAATAAAGTACTAAAAGGCACAAAAACATGATCAAAAAGGATGTCTGTTGGTAAGCCAGGTAAGAAATGTTCACAAACTGCTTCCAAGAATAAATAAAGTGGCTTGTTTTATTCCTGCCTCCTTTACCAGGTGGTGTCTTCTCAGTAACACTTACAGCTGTCCACATGTAACCAGTGACAGAGAAATTCTGATAATATCTTGAATTCCATGAACAGAAATACTGTATCACAATTGTCAAAAGAAAAAAAAAGAGTAAATAAGAGTGACTATGAGTTTATTCAATATAATCACTGACTAAAATGAATTATTCTGCTTTTCCAAGATCCAGAGAGAGCAGCATGTTTCCCTCTGGAATTTCTACCACCATTTGGTCTAATATTCATTTTGCCTATAATAATACAAGCTTCATTAAAGGAGTAAAGCAGCAATTGTCTCCCTGAGATCAAAGGACAATCTGTTATATAAAAGCAGCCGGATCTCTAGAATGAAATGGTAGAAAAAGTTTGAACTGAATTTTATGGTGAATCAAAATGTAAATTGTAATTTCACAAAGAAGACACAGAGCACAAAATTAACTTTGTAAAGACATAGAAAGTGGATATGTTGATCTTAAAAAACGTGAACAGATACCGAATACTTATCTATCAGTGGCACTTCTAACTATAACACTTCCAAAAGATGAAAAAGGATGACTGAATAAGGTTATTGTCTTAAAGAATTACAATTGATCAGGAAACATTTAATAGCTTATCAGATAAATTATCTGATTGATCTAGTTTCTGTTTAATTTATCTTGCATTTGAAAATTAACATAGCTTAAAAATCCATCTGTCAATCAACAATCATTCTGCAAATCTCGTGGCAGAACAGTACCTCCTTTAAAATCTGCCACGTAACATCTAATATTATCCCTAAAGTTTAATTTCAGTGTTTAAGATTTGGTACTAGCAAATGGAATAGCAATTCTTTTGCTTAGTTTCAACATAGCTTTCTCTGGATGTTATAATATAATCAGCGCATCTGCATTTGACCATTGAGCATTACGGAGGTGAGTGCTAAAGAAAACACTTAAGAGAAACAGACAAAAACTGGCACACACTAAAAAAATGTAAGTCCAAAGCTGCTCTTTAAAATAGAAAAGCTCATTGAAAAGATCTTCAGAATTCAATCTAAAGTACTGCCTACCCAAGATCTTCCCATATTGACCTCAAGCAGTGCAAAATCTGAGGATGGAGATGCTACAAGAGTGAATTATGGCCATGAATTTTTCTCTAGCAAAGAATTCCCACAGGGCACAGGACAGCTCCCAGAGCGGGTAGCGCTGGCCAGCAGTCCAGAGACCAGCTGCGGCAGGGAATCAGCCCCTTGCACACATCTGTCTGTTCTAACACAGTACTCAGTTTCTTCATTGTGAAATGGTGGCACAAGTAATAGTGGGAACCATCACTCTTGTAGGATCTAGTTACCTCCTGCAGAAGGCATGGGCACAGTGCAGAGAAGTTCAGTTTTAATCTGCCACTGCCAAAGTAGCTCAATCTTTAAGTTATTTTAGTCCTCTTACCGAATTGTGTCCCTAATACTATTCAAGAAAAAAATATTAATAGAAATTATTCTGAAGAAGAAAAACTTGAAGTAAAATTCCCCCAAATATAACAATTCTAAGGACTTTGGAAGGCTTGTGTTTAATATAATTAGAAAAAAAAAGATATTGTAACCATTTGTAGTACTCAATACTTTTTATACTATTTGCAAATGACACTTCTTAAATGTACTCAAAAGCCACAGATCTTGGGTTTGGACTAGCTTAAAAAAGACAGTAGCAGATAGGTGACCTAGTGCCTTCAAATACCTGCCAGTAAGTAGCTGTTGAAACTTAGGGGAACAATCTAGTATCATCATTCAATGTATCATGTAGGCGCTGCAGATAATTTGTAGCTTAATGCATCCACGTTTGTGAAATACATTGATGAATTGAATAAGAAAGATTAAAACAGTACTATTTTATCATTTCATCAAAAAACTGTAATTGCATCTTCTTCAGACCAGTCAAGTAAAATTCTAGTTCTGCTATGCCACTCTAATACCTGTTAAACCAATGGAAAGAAAGAATGGATGTACTTTTTTTTCAAATGGAAAATAAATTTAAAAACCCTTTGTGAATTCCACCTAGTGGGGGCCGCTGATATCTCTCTTTCGGTGTTTAAACTGCAAAACACCAGTACAAAAAAAGGAAACAATATGGAAGCAATCAATACTGATGCCTCAGCAGCACTTTGTTAAAAATGTCTATCATACAGAAAAATGAAAAATCTTTTTCATCACCAAGAAAAAAATAGTATAATGCAACTAAATATAAGTAGATATTTAATAAAAATTCTAGCGTACCTAGGTTTCACATTGTAGGATTTTCTTTATAAACAACAGTGATCTGTTCCAGAGGGAAAACTTGTGAATAGTAGATACCTTTTTTGACACCTGTGATTTATATTTGCCTTTGACACAAATAAGCGTGCAGACCTTGGTAATATAATTCTTTTTTACAAGATGATAATTTCAATTTAAACAAGCTAAAATTTTTCTGCTGTCATTCAAGTGTCTTTTAATTTAGAATAAGAAAAAAGCTGGATGTGACAGTTTTGCACTGTGGTATAGCACAACACACCTTGTGACAATAGGAGTTACTGTTAGGAGAGGGATTATTCAGTTTTCATAAACCTTTGCATCTTCATCCAACTTTCTATTGATTAGCTCTCTGTTCAGCAGATTTTTGCACTGTCTGCGGTGCAGTAAGATCTACGCTGGCCAGCTACAATGCCATTTGAAAAAAGGAACAACTATTTACTAGGAAACACAGAAACTCCACTGAATTAGGCCATTAGACATCCAACAGAAGCAAATAATTTTGCTTTGGACTGATACTTGCTAGATTAGAGTGAGTGACCAGAGGTAGTGGTCTCCATTTCTGTTTTACCAAGACCTTAAACTACTTAGTCTTTATTACCCAATTTTATAGTTAACACATCCCTTGACTTCAGTGAAACGACATTTGTTCTAACCCATACCAGTAAGTTCAGACGATCTGTACAGAATGCCACTCAAACGTTCTTGGATAGGAATATCATCCCTAATAATCAAACTTGATACACATACTGGTTCTTTGGCATGTCTATCATCATGGCCATCTGTTAGGGTGGAATTGTGCCTACTGACAAGGAGATATGCCAGTTTTAACATGGTATAGGTGCCATCAAAATGCAAGTGATGAAGGAATAGCTCTAGAATGTGGCAGGGATCAATCTTCTGCAGAAAGATCCTCTGGGTAACAGCCTAACTGTTAGAGATACAATGTTGATATCTCTGATCATTAAAACCTTTGGTTATTTTTTCTGTCTCTGCCTGCCCTATCTGAGTTCCTATCTTTATTTAGCGGTATGAGTGCTTGGCATTTTACACTTGCCAAAAGAAACTTACACATCTGTGCTACTCATTGACCATCCACATTGACCCAATCACATCAAATAGCCTGATTTGAAGGTCAAATGACAGATGAAATACTGATTTTGCACTTTTTAAAATCTGCATTGATATTTTACTTTTAAAAATTAAACACAATCCTAGTTATAGAAATATCTTAGGAGGGTCTCCTTTACTAATAGTTCTGGTAAAAAACTTGACTCAGAAGTACTACTACTGACATTGTGGTTAGCAGAATGAATTCTCCTACAGTCTTGATACTACTTCATAATCTTTAGGAACATAAAAAATACCCTACTGGAACAGACCAGTGGTCTATATAGTTCAGAGTCTGTCTCCAGAAGTGGCAACAAGAGATGTTATTTAGGAAGAGTAAGAGAACTTGGCCACCTTCTGCAGTTCGTTCTCCAAACAGTTCCTGAGCATGCACAGAGGATATACCCATGTTGCTGGGTATATCCTTTTAGTACTTCGAAATCTATTGTTCATGAATTCATCCAGTCTCTTTCTGAACTTTCTCATACTGTCTGCTTCCACAGTCTCCTGTGATATGAAGTTCACAAAGTTCACTCCCTGCTGTGGTAATCTGTTTTAAGTTGTTTTTCTCCTGATTTCTTCTAGCATTGCAGAATTTGAGGAGTAGCAATTCTTTGTTCACTTGATCAATCAGCTTCATGATTTTGTAACCCTCTATATTCCCCCCTCAGTTTTCTGTTCATCGTAGAGGAGTACCATATTTTTCAGTGTGTTGTCTTAGGACAGCTGCTTCCTTGATCATTTTGTAAGCTGAAGAGATCAGAACTGCACATAGTCTTGAGTTAGTCTTGAGTAGTAACTCAAGATTTGGGTGTACTGAGGGTTCATATAATAGTAATATTACATGCTCTGTCTTGTTCTCAAAACTGTATATTCTTATGTGATCTGTAGCAAAAGATTGTTAGATGTGCTTAAATTAGAAACCTACTCTGAGGCAACTGAATGATGTTTTCTGGGCTAGATAAAACTGTATGTTGTCACTGAAAGTACTGTTTGCTATTTCTAACTTTCACAGTATACAAAAAGACATGGCATGTCACATCTGTAAGAAGGTGGTTACACATTAGACCGTATGACCATAATAATGGTGAAAGACTTCACAAACATAAACATGCACATAACTTGTTATATTAGATAGGCTACATACAGACATCTGAAAACGTAATGAAAAATTTTTAGTCAGCTATATACTCAATGCACATTTTCTTGTGAACCTGCTTGGAATGCTGCATGATGTTTTAGGCAACCATAAAAGTTTGGAGAATGAAAATTTGATACTATTTTGCTCACAGTAGACTGAAGTTTTCTACAAGAAATTCATCATACAAATTCTATTTGCACAAGCTGCTAGTCTGCCAGCAGAATTTCTGTGTCAAACAAAATAAATTTCTGAGAACACTTACGGCTGCATAAAGTGTCAGCCCTTCCTTTAGGCTGGTACCAATAGCCAGCAGAGTCATAAGAAACCTCTGCTCCTGATTTGTTTCTTAATGTGGTGCCAGTTCCTGCTGTCACATCTGCTCATTTTTTTCCAGCTCTCTAAGTTAGTGGACAGACAATCTCTTTGCAACAGGTGAGCCTGTTTCATCCAGTGTAGCAGCTGGGGCACATGAGTGTGGATTAATGGCACCTGAAACATGCCAGACACTCAGTATCACAGATGATTGTTCTTCTCCCAGCTTGGCTTTCAAAGATGATACCACAGTGCCAGTGCTCTGAGGAGAAGACCTGCTGTCTCCTCTGTTTTGTTTGGCTACAGCTTTGGAGAAGGGAAGAATATTTTACCAATAAAATTATGTTCTCTTTTAAGCATTATACCACCCTTGGTAAGTTATTTGAGTTTCAAGGTTAATAGCTTCTTTTCTGTTTCCAAGGTTTTCTGAATCTTAGTCCTTCTGCCTCTACTGCAGGCTTGACCATTTGATTTGCCAGACAAGATGATGATTCAAGACAAAAGCCCCTCTTTGTTAGACAAAACCAGTGATGAATGCAGTAATAAAACTTACTAAATGCAGGCTTAGTGTGTTGTATCAACCAAAAGCAAAAACAGGTATGAGCCTTTGACCTTTTGGGGGTAAATCTTTCATCATGATTTTCATCAGTAAGCTGGATTGGTAATAATAGAAAGTTTCTGGCAGATTTCCTAAAACTTGTGATGCAGAAGCAATCAATCAGAATAGGAAAAATTTTATGATACATTTTCAGTGTTTGCCATCTACGGCAAATACTCCAAAAGCTGAATGTAGCCATTTGCTTCTCACTGCAAAGCCTGTAAAATTCCAACTGTCCCTGCTATATCTACTGTAGGAAAAAACAGAATGAAGAAAAACATGAGATCTTGTTCTTAGTAGGTAAGGCTATCTGAGGCCTAAAATATGCTAGGAAAGCCAGTAACTTTTGATACGCAAACCTGATTTTGCAAAGAAGTCAAATTCCTATGAGGGAAACAGCTATATGTTTTCTGCAGGAATGGAAAAAACAACAAATTCATGTTTCCAAAATACAAATCAAAGAATGGGAAAATTTATTGTTTTACTAGTAGACATACGTATCAATGGCCTATGAAGCTGTTTTTGTCAGTCCAATCTATTATTATCCAAGGAATTATTGATGGAAAATTTATCTATGCTGTAGGTAACTATAACAAAGACTGACAGTTGCATAGCTTCAGGAAAAAGAACTACATCAAAAGGTCTTCTCTCACCTAGGTGTGAATATCATGACATCAAGTCAAAATGACTGCCCACTGGAACTAACACACCATAGAAATGAGTGTGATAGATAGCTGGGTAGATTGTCAGAGGCCCGAAGAAGCAGCAAACGTAATTTTCTACGTTTACTGTGTCCATACTAAGTTTGGATTATACCATAAAAATCAAGTGACATCAGCATTAGGAGCTATTTGCCTCTGTATATGAAAATACATAAAGCTCAGCAGTAGCAGGAAAGGAAGAGCAAGAATGATTCTTTTTTTTTCCTGTTCCGATTCAGAATTAGACTTGCTGAATGCCATTTCACAAACTCTTAAAGGAAGACCCTTCCATCCCAAAAGTGATGAAAACCAATCTGCAGATTAGAGCCTAACTGTTCTTTTATTATAAAAATGTCCATTCCTTTTATCCCATAAAAATAAAATGTTAAATTGCACAATAAAGATTCTACTACTACATTATATTTTCAGTCATAAATACAACTTCCGCAATGTTAGATTTTAATAGGATGGGAGCTCTGTTTTATTGAAGTTGACATCAAGGTAAATTTGAAGAGTGTCATGGAAAAGTATTTGATTCATTTTTAATTTATTAAAATTGTGCATATATAATAAATATATATACATATATGTAAGTGTATGTGTATTCCATACATATGTGTATATATATTTTCCATTTATATACACATATATACACATGCATGCAAACATAGTTCATGAGACTCAGCAAAACCAAAAAAGGAAATAAAAAGTCATTTTAACAGTAATGGTATAACCCTAAGCTACCAATCATTCTATTCTGAATTATATCACAATAAAATATAACATAATAAGCTGCCAAGCACATTAACTATGGATTTTAGATTGGAATTGGGAGAGGAGGAGAGAAGTATCAGCTTTCTCCATGATTTTAATTAATAGAATGAATTAAATAGATGACAACCTCAGTGTCCAAATAGCAATGGACATTCAATGATTATTTATGTAACTGTTGTGGACCTCTACTTTATATTCATATAAACAGGAAGTAATTTCTCATCTTCTTGTTAGAAGTCTGCTACACAATCTGAGTATCAGATGGACTAATTTCAAAGTTGAAAATACAATCTTGTTTCATATACCTGGTGCTTATTTGAAATTTGATGTTACAAGCTTTCTTTAAAAATCAATTATACAAGTTGCAATGTAACAAAATACTTAGAGTCTAGCTTTCACTGCAACTCTATTGTTTTGCATGAAAAATGCATTGACTACAGTATTACGAGAGTAAATGTGCTGTATGCTGAAAAATTCTGTCACTTTCTATTAGCTGTAAATTATCGACTAGTATAAACCCTAATTTCATTTGTCACATTCTGTTGCATTGCTGCTCTTCCTTGTTCCCATTCTGTCATTCTGGCAGGCCCACTCTGCCCCAGGTATCACGGCATCGCCATCTGCACCCGACATCTGTCTCTCTATTGATCACACGGGTTTAGCACTTGATCAAACAGAGCACGACAGAATACATCTCTTTTTGCAGTACTGCCAATGCCAACTGCTGCATGAAATCTATTACAAAAGCATTCTTTTACTTAGTTTCTGAAACTGCAAATAGGTTTCTCTGCTTGTACAAAATTTTGGGGAGTTTTTTTTTTCTTTAACTTTCCGTCATTTATTACAGAGGAGAGGCAAAAATAATAGTAGGTTGATGAAAATGGGAAATTAAGCATTTTTTAATCTCTAAAAGGTAAGAGTGCCTGAATTTAGATTATTTATTGAAAGAAATGCTAACATTAATTCAGGTTTGGTAGTAAATATAAATTTTTCATTTTGCTGGGAAATGGTGGTACACAATAAAGTACATCAGAAGGTATTAAACAAGCACCTTAGCGATTTAAACATGAAGTCTGGAGAGCCTTCTTAGGTGCCTTTAGTTTAGACAGTTGGCCCTAGCAAATGACTTGGGGACCATAGGTAGACACGTAACTGAACAACTCATTGCTTAATCAGTGTGGAAAAATTGGTGTGTCTGAGCACAGACCTGGAAGATAGACAGTAGGAAATTCTGGGTGCTGGAGTGTGGCTGAACTCCTTGCCACACCCTTACAGAATATTAGAAGTTATTTTTAAGAATCATGAAATTCCAAAACTACCTAGTTATCAAGCCCTTAGGTGTATGGCAAACAAGGTATTCTTATTACTTTACAATTTTGACTATGTTATTCTCATTGATTTTATGAGAACTTCTCATATAAAAGTGCTTCAAAGGTTACTACCAGCTGTAAGAACAGAGGCATATATGGCTACGAAGTGAAATTACGGGATAGCAGAAGTCAGATATATCTACTTCTCAGACACAGTATTGTAGATTAAAAGTTCATAAGTATTTTATGACATTGTCTTTATGCTTTCCACAGATGGATTGCAATGTATTTTAAATTCACTGGGTAAACAAAAAGGACATGTACTTTCTTAAAACAAATGGTGACTTCCTATTTACAAACTGTTCAATAACTCAATAGTCAAATGCTGTTTTTCTTATTTATCCTACCTTTACAAATTCTGCTGGAAAAAAAATAACTTCGTTGTTATGAGTGATCAGATTTAAAAAAAGAAAATCATGAATGTTAAAAGACTATTTTCCTTGTTTCAACTGACAGTATTAGTTACAACATAGGAATTAGACTGGGATCGACCAATGTATTATTCATTAGATTTTTTTGTAATCAAATACATTAGAGTATATAGTTATACCAACAAATTAATATTTTAGAGCTAATTGAAATTGTTCTTCCTATAAAGATTAAGCTTCTTCCCACCCTGCACACTTCAGTCATTAAAATAACACTTTTAATGCCTTGTCTAAATGATGTCTCACATTAATGCAAAGCTATATTAAAGCACTCAAATGACCAGTTCTTTTGTAATGCATTCTATACGATCAGACACTGGGTCAAAGCTGGGCAGTGTGTATGAAGTGGTATCAAGTGGAAGCTAATTAAAATATATTCTCTATAGAACTTTACAGAAAAAAGAGAACAGTTATCATCAGAAGGTAGAGTCTGAAAATGGCATTTCTGAAAGGCTTGCAGTGTGATTTATTCTATTTGCATGAGGATACTTTTTGGAATAAAGGCTTAAGAAGATGGCATGAATACTTCTATTACAAAGTACCTTACTTGATTCCTGACAGTCTCATGATAACTTGTTTCTGATTTGTTCAAAACATAATTTTAATGTGTTTAAGTTTGTTTACAGGAACAATATTTAGATACCTTTCTCAAAATAAATCAAAAATACCCCAAACTTTTCATGAAATTACTTTAGCCAATTCTTTGATTAACTTTTCAATTTCTTAAGAACTCAAATTCACAAAATGATGTAAATAGCAAAGTGTACATAGGAAAGTAACTAGTAATTGAATAGGAATGTAGAAAAATCCCATTTACTTTATCAAAGTCAGCTCACCTCTCAGATTAATCAGATCTGTCTCCTTCCTTAACAAAATCGATGAAGTACAGTACATTAAATGTTTTTGTAACCCAAGCTTCACAACACAGAAGGTGGAGCTTCTTAAGCTGACTTACTCATTGTTTCTTGTACTGTACTTCTACTGATTCAGGGGAAGGGAAATAAATATGGCAAAGGGTGACTTTGTCTTGCTGTTGTCTATGTCTCCACATTAGCCCAGAAGGAGGTTTTTCATGAGATACTGCCACCTCATGCTCAAATGTAGGCAGATGTATAAGGGGGGCTATGGTCAAGCTTGCATGGAGTTAGCAAGGTGCACTTAGGCTGCACTTGTTCAAGCCTTGGACATTTTGTCAGGTAAAGTAACAATACCCCTTATCCCCTGACTTATCTCTTTTTAAAAAAAGATATGACTTTCAGGGATGTGAGTGTTAAGAAGATGGATGAAACACTTTCTTGGGATAAGATGTGGAGGGTTAGAAAGATCTTTTGTCTGATGTAGTGCAGTAATTCTTAGGGATTAAAAAAAAAAAAAAAAAAAAAAAAGCAGAGAATTAACTTTCTAGTCCCATCCTATCTCTATATAAATACAGAGTGCTGCCAGAGTAAACAGTGCTTTTTTTTTTTCAAAAAAACCCTGATTATATTAACCACTTATAAACTGCATAATATCCTTTACTTTCTCATTAGGTTGGTTGCGATAGACCATTCATAGTTCATAGAATGATAGTGGTAAGTGCTCATTTCTTCTTTGGAAGGCCTGGGAGACACTACACCACTGCCCCTTTCCTCCCTTTCCCCGTTCCCCCCAACCCCTTAGCACTCATCTTCATTTTTGTTATTAATGGAATTGTTCTGATGTGGGTCAAATTAAAAATCTTCTGAGAATGGGAGTTTGCATTTGCACCCTCACTGTTGTACTACAGCTGTGCTGTTTCACACAAAAGGTGTATCTGCATTGCAGTAAAACAGATGTCCCCAATTTAAGCAGACATACCCACGTTCATTTTGATTTTAACAGGTAAGAGCTTAGCCACAAAAGCAAAGAAGGTATTGTACTGGGAGTCCTGGGAGGTTCTGCAGCCAACAAGGATCGCAGCCTGCTGCAGCTGTGCAGCCGTTCCAGGACCTATGTCAGCTTCAGTGACTGCAGCGTAGACTTCTGTCAAGACAGAATAGTTTTTCTGGATTTCCTTTTATCTGGGAAAATACTTCCTAACTACATGCCATTTGGCTATATCATAATTGTTAATAGACATATACTTGTAGGTTACAGTGTCTTTAACAGGAATTCCCACCCTTTGCCTCACAACTCGCAGGGCAGATCTCAGCAGCACCAGTCAGTCCCATATACACTGTCATAACGTGCTTTGGTATTCATGTGGCTCCACAATCCCACATTTAGAGCAAGTTTGCATACGTCCCCGACTGCCTACCTGAGGATTGTGGTCATAAATCATACACTAGCCTTTGCTGGCTTAAAGAAAGGCCGTCTTAGCTTAGACCAGAATCTGGTCTTAACATCTGTGTGAAGAGACCTAAAAGGATTCATCAATCCTCTTTAACAGATATATGGTTTAAAGGATGTCTGGAACACAGTATCTTTGATAACCTAGCAAACTACCCTCTTCTCTTAGGAATCTCAGATGCCATTTGTCTATAAGGTTCAAATGCTGGGAATCAGGTGAGTTTGCAACGAGAAGTTTTACACTATTTCTGCTTTAGTGCAATCATGCTTTATTATCTCATAAGAATCCTACTATGCTTGTAATATGCCAATAAGTGATTCCTTCTTACCTGAGACCTAAAGGCATGGCACAAAGTGCTGAAAATATGGAGGCAAGTGTAATTGGAAGTATAATGGAAGTGTAATTCCTTGATTTTAAAGCCTGAAGGCACTGTTTTGGTTATCAAGTCTGGCTTCTTACATAGTGCATATCTTACCTAGTAATTCTGGGAACTCTTTGTGGTTGACAACTTGTGATCAGATTTTGCTTTTGGAAAAGTTACGCAGTCTCAATTAAAAGACACAAAATGACAGGCAATATATCACAATTAAATTATTCTAGGAACTAATCAAACTCAGTGTTTAAAAAGTGCATTTATTTCCAATTTGAACATTTTTGCTATCTAGCCTTTGGATATTGCTGCATCTCTGCTGCTAGGTTAAATAGTCTTTTTGAAAGGAGAAAGAGAAGAGAATAATAGCAAATATAGGGATGAAAGCTACGTTTTTTGGAAGATACTGATATAAACTGGAGATTTTTGAAAATCAGGTAAAAGATTGGATTTTACATGTCCTCCAGTAAAAGTATTTAACAAATTAGTGTTTTCAATTCAAAATGATCAAATGCAGTGCCCAGGAAGAGCCTGTTTACATTGAAAGAACAACTTTAATCCCTTAAGAAAACTTCAGATTAGCAGACATATCAGAGAGACAATTAGCCTGTCTCTCACTGGTCCAGTGATAGGTAGAAAACTTCACATGCAGCCACAGCTGTAAAGATGCATATATTCCTTGCAATTCTGTAAATTATTTTGGGGAATTAGGCATGCTGTTAGCTTTCATTTTCTCCTGAATCTGAACTTCTGGAGGAAAATACCATTTTACAATCAGTAATTTGTTTTCCTAAATTCAGCAGTTTTGCTTGTTTAGTTAGTCAGATGCTAAATATATGACCAGGTCCAAAATGTAGGTGACTTTTGAGACTGCAGACATACAGGGACAATATAAAGGACCAAGCATGCCAACTCTGTTTTTAGAAAACTTCTGTGAAAATACATACGTATTTAAAAATATCTAAAACTAGTACAAAATATTTTTATCACTTCTGTGCACATACCTCTACTGTCATTCAAATACTGTCATAAACCTTCCAATAGCAAAATTAACAAGAAGTGAAAGGAAAGGAGACCGTGTCAATAACAGCATACAATTTAAAAATCAAACTACAGCATAGAAAATGCTGGGATTTGAGCTACTAATCTTCAGATTAACCCCTATGGCTCACTCAGGAGATGGTTCTATAAAATACAAACAGCTATTACATCAGCTTTTACAAGTGCAGATGAAGCTCATGGTGGTCAAACTAAAAGCAACACACTTCAGAAACATGTAGGGTATTTTTCCCTGAGGATGCAGGACAACAGATAAAATATCAACATTCTGTGCACAGCTTTAAAGATTAATAAATCTTGTATTTCTTTTACATGTAGCTTCAGATCATGGCACACTGGAAAAGCTCTTTATTTTTTGAATACCTTCTTGAACACTAAAAGCAGTACCTGTTTCTTTGGATTGCAATTATGCATAGACAAAAAAAAATAGCAAGTTTAATATATGAGTAATATGCATTAGCTGTACAAATTTGTTATGATCATTATAGCTACTAGTGACCTTATTGATTTATTGTAATATTAGCTGACCTTCTCTTTTGTTACCAAGTTCTACAAGTAACATAGGCTAGCTGGTCACAAGATTTATAATTCTTATATAAACAGGAAGTAGATAATGTATTTTTTTTCTTTTAAAATTCACTTCCTTTTACTCAAGTGAAAGGTAAAGTCAAGTAGAAAACGGAGTTTTTAACTCCAGAATTCCAAAGTAATCTAAGTAATAAACCAATTAGCTGATTATAATTATATAATTATAAATTACAAGTATTCTATCAATCTTAATGAATTTTACAGTTTTGGTCTTCTGTAATGAAATGAATATAATATGAACATTCCATAAATGCAAATGCTGGTTGCTTCATTTATGGATAAGATATCACTAGGTAACATTGCAGTCCAATTCAAGTGTTCTGGAATAAATCTGGAGTAACCAAATAGATTGAGCCTATAGACACAGAATTTGGCCCCATGTAAATCATGACTGCACATTGTATACAATCCTCAGGCGTGAAAAATGACTCCCAGGCTCAAACACTGCCACCTCCCACCCAAGGCAGGGTGCAAAGGAAACGCACGCTTCGGCTACATCCTTGGATTGTTCCGAAGAAAGCAAGCATGCAGTGAACGGCAAGCTTTGCACGCTCGTCACTAAAATAGGAGGAGGCACGGTTTGTGCACCAACAATGTGCTATGATCATCTATATTGCAGAAAGGTTATAAACAGACCCTTAAGAAAAAAAAAAAAAAAAAAGGGGAGCTAAACAAGTCTTAGTGGTATACTGGCTCTGTATACATGCAAGATTAAGATACAACTATGCTAGTCCAATAAATAGGAGCTTATAGCACTAGTGTAAACTGTGGATCCTCTTCATTGCCGATTACTCTATTACTCTATTTCCCACCCCTTACAATACGCACCTGACCATGCATCTGCTCCAGAGACCTGTTATTCCTGACTATGATCACCCAGTCAGAATGGCTATAAAGCAAACTCCCAAGAAGGGAACACGCAAGGGAATGGCAATATACAGAGAAATGGAAATCGTCAGGATAAAACACAAGGAAAAGGATGAGTGGAATATGCAGGAGTAATATACATGCCTCATAACCGAAAGCGTGATCTAACCTTTATTATTCAGAGCAGCAGAAAGGCAGGATGGAAAATACCTCACATGAAATACTGGCATGCAGCTGGGGTACTTTGTAGTTTTGATAAGATAAAAATTTTCCTTGCTGTATTTATTAAATCTGGATGCAGTCTTGATAACTTTGGTAGCTTAACTGGTAATTTGTGGAAAAAATAATCTACATTTCAGAAACCACATGAGATTTTTTGTCATACTTTACATACAACATTGTAATTCCCAGGTAGCACTAGGAATTCTGACTTCCCAAAGTGTTAACTGAGAATTATTGATTGAAAATATGGAGGTCACGCATAAAAAGAAATCATTCTTGGAAAAAACATTTCCACATATGACATCAGAAGAAAAAAAAATTCTTGAAAACAACTTTTAATTAGCAATTTGAGGAGAAACACAGGAAATCAGATGAGCTGTTGGTAAGACATGTTTTCTAAAGTACATTAACGCCCTGCTTTCAGCTTTCCTTGGCCCTTAGCCCATTACCAGGAACTTAATCCCATGATCTCTGACACTAGTCATTTAAGTATCCATATTTTCTTGAATGGCATAGAGTAATGTAAGATTAAGTAACTTGTTAAAATGGAAATTAAGGCTTATTCCATGCAGACTTGCATGGTGGTCTTTGTTTGCTTTTCTAATGAATAGCTATTAAATCAGAACATGCCCTTTTTGGCTGACCTTGCCCTTTTGGGTTATACAGGTGTGTAAAAGATAGCCACTAGCACGTCTAGGATTAGGGATGCTTACTGAAACTCCAGATTACTTTTTTGACTCACATGGAAAGGCATTCTGTGATTAAAGCATCAGGAAATTCCACTGCAGTGGTGTGTAAAATTTTTATAAACTCTATTCTGAAACAACATTATCATTATGGTAGTCGGGCTGTAAAAGATTGGCTTAAATGGTCTCATCTGTATTTCTCATCTTTTTTCTTCCCTTCTAGATATCTTTATATAATTGTCTGTCTTTCTGTATTTTTATCTAGCTTTATGCATTATAAATACGCCTTTGTATACACATGTAAACGCCCTCCAACCCCCACAGAATCCTTTCTGTGCACACAAAGTACAGATTATTAATTAATATGCCCACTAGGATTTTGGCAAAATGATAATCATTGAATTTAAAATTGCCCCCTTAAATCATATCATTAAGGTTACCATTACATCATTAAGTGAAGAAGCAAAGTTACTATGCTTTTAAAAACATAGTATTTAATATATTGCATGTTTACAAGGAGACAGAAAAAGGCAGCCTGTCTTTGGAATATGAATGTAATCTCCGCACAGAACCAACTGTTTCTTGTTTATGACAAAGGAGTAAATAATCCATTGATCTGGCAGCAGGGCACCTGCCTTACTAACCGACTATGTATCAGTGGTCCCTGAACCCTCATTATTTTTCCTCAATTAAAGTTCACAGTCTCCTAAAGTCTGTGCTGAGCAGATGTACAACTGTTCTTGACTGCTGAACAGAGAAGAATCACAAATTTAGAAAACTACTGCCATTTCATAAGTGCATCATTTGTTGTGGCGAAGAAACATTACAAACAATATGTCTCTTTTATAGGCTGCTAAGCCAGCACACTACAGAAAAGAATATTAAAGTTCAAAAACTGTCACATAAGCAGTGCATTATGAATACTGTAATGTGTTTTTTTTATGATTCAAATAATGGTTACTGAAATGAAAAAATAAAGCCCTCTGAGAGGTATAATGTAAAAAATGTGACTTATATTTACCTAGAATTAGAGAAAATTGACGTATGAACAAAATCAAACTGGAATCAATGATCTGCAGAGAAATTCAAAATATAATAGCTGATAAATCACAGAAAGTAGAATAAAAGTTATGTTTGCTGTATTATCACTTTGGTTTGTTATAATTGCTTCTTTTGCAGAAATAGGGAAGTCAGGAGAAATAATCAGAAGGGCAACACTACTTGCAATTACCATGTAGTAAGTCTCTAGCTGCAAAAATTAACTGAAGGATACACATTTCACAAGATACAGCCTTTCAACTGGGGATGTATAAGCACATGTTGTAACATATGAAAAGACACTATATTACATACACGTTCTCTACAGCGCATAGGGTTGTACGCTACAAAAATAACCTCTGGAAAATGCATAGGGAGATGCTCATTTCCAGCACTGCTCAGCTCAAGAAGGAAACAAAAAAACACATATTGGGGGGAAAAAGTTCAAGTTCATACACAGCATTTGTCAGTCTCTTTCTCCAGCACGATTCCAGCACAGCTCTGTTGCCACAGTATGTGCTGTGTTGAGTGCAGCAGATTGCAAGTCTTTAGGTCAGAGTATGTGCTTGAAGCATCAGTAGCTACACCTGTCATTCTAGTTTTTCTGGGAAGAATATGTTATTGTTAACACTGCAACATGCCTTAGCCACCATCTGACTTCAGGGCTGGGCGCTGAATTCGGAAACACCGTCAGTTAAAATATCACTATCAATGATTAGGTGAGGTTGTTTCCTCATGATATGTGCTGGAGTTCTTGCCATTTAGATATATGTGATATGTAAGTGTATTTTTAATTAGAGTTGTGTGTACTGTTTGAGATTCTTGGGTGAGGCTGTAACCCAGTATTTGTAAAACAAAAATGCAGAAAAAGAAATTGAAAGGGAAGAGAAGTATCAAGGAACTCATCGTCCAACCAAAATAACAGAAGATATTATTGGCTGCAATATTAAGTTATTAGCAGGGGACATTTTCTCCTTTCGGCTTTCACAACTGTTTACTTCTCTTGGCTTATTTTCACAAATATTTTGCTGAAAGCTACTTAATCTAATGAAATCTCTACCCTGCAATTCACTTAAACCTATTGATGTTGAACTGATGATTCAGTCATTATAGTGTTTGATGAGGATGTAAGCACCTTTGGACAAAATGTAATGTTAATATTTTAAGGGAAGCAGAAAACAACAAATGTAACCACTGCCATATTCTAGGGGATCATTTTTCAATGGAAAGGACTTTTGCTGAATTTAACCTCAGTTGGACATCACACATACATGTGCAAAGCTCTGTAGATATTTCATTGAATAAAGGATAAAATTGCCAGTCAATTTCAACCTTGCACTAAAAGAATTACCTAGTCCAAGCAACTGCATTTTCTGTCTAGATAGTCTAGGATGTGCTTCTGCATATCAGAATATGGAATATTTAGTGGGTGATCAGTGCAGCTTGCAAGCCAATATATATTGAAAGATAACTTGTGAAGCATAACAGACTAAGCTAAAACATAAGTAATTTCTTGCCACAAGTAGATTTGGATTCACACATTCCATCTATTTGAAATTTTTAAACATACGACATATGTGTAAGATTAACATAGTTCATTCCACTCCAGAAGTATAGGCTCGTGGCTACAATGTTTAGGAGCTAGCTGTTCTGTATTAGACACTGGAAGGTGAAGGCAGTGGTGATACATTGATATCAGGTACAAGTCTAAAGGTGTGTGAGCTCAAACATCAAAATTATTAAGCTCTGATGCTGATGCAGTATTATAGTAGCTGCAATATAAGTCTCGTGATTCACCCTGCCTATCTGCGAGCTGCTTGGTCCCACTGCATTTCTCTGTCACCACCCTGCTCTTGGTGTAGGGGTGATGCTACCAACACAGCCTCTTGGCTTGAAGCAGCCAACTTCGTTCTCCCCTGCAGAACTGCTGCCACCGGCTCTCTGGCAGAGCTGCTGCATCTGCGCGGGAAAGCGAGTGAGAAAATCGGGGCAAAAGCCCACAGCAAAAAGGGGATGGCTTGTGCCTGAGCAGAAGGGTGGTATCAGAGAAGGAGGAGGGGGGGTCTCCATACACAAGCTCCACAGCTTTTACTAGCTGGAGAAATCCACAGGGAAGAGGTTTCAGTTTTCCACTAAAATTGGGTAAGCTGGAAAGCAGTGAACTTGTGAGAAGAAAAATAAAATCCCGTTCTCTCCCTTAAAAAAAATCTCAATACTTTTACTGATTACCTATCTAAAAACATTACTGACATCATCATATCTATGGTATCTAGACAATTGCAGGGGCACATGGATGGTGAAGATCTAACAGGATCAAAAAGTAGGAAACAAGGACATGGTTCTCCTGCTCCACAGAGCCTCCCCCAGTGCCTGGGGGCACTGCCATACCCCCAGTTTTGCTGAATTATTCATGGGTGTACTAGCAGAAAGGCAAAAGTCTGCAGCTCCTGAACTTAGTGAGAAAAGAGAGTGAATGAAAAATATATTTTGTAGCTTTTTGCAGCCTTTTCTACTTTTCCCCAGGAAGAGTATGAAAGTATCAGTTCTTCTGCATATCAGTCTTTACACCTGCAGATTTGGATAGAGGCCGCTACGCTTACAGTGCAGTACTTAGCTGCTCCTGGTGAGCAGTGAGCACTACCAATGTGCTCCAAAAAGCTCTCAAACACTTAAGTATTAACATAGTCTTTCTCTTCCCTACCTTGTGGTTCCTTTTTGATCCACCAGTCCTTTGAGGAACTTGGCTGAGCTCTCCATGCTAACTGAGTCCTTCTTTAAACCTTCTGCATTATTAACACATGAAATACTACACCTCGGTCTTGTAGAGCAATGCCTCTAAAAACTCAGCTTTCACTGCTTCAGATTTTCTCAAGAGCTGAGATATCCTTTATTTAGATAAAGGATTGCATATCTGTGCATTGTAAATGTTGCATTTTAAACTATCCCTGTAATGTTATAAAAACAAGCTAGTAGTAAGGATTCTGTAGTGACCATAAATTCCCTCTGCCGAAGCTTGATTGCTTCACAAACTTTTGAGATGACTTTTCTCCATGTGGGTAACACGGCAGCAGTGATGCAGATGCTGTGCAAGCAAGGACATGCACTTTTATTTCTAAGTTTAATTAAATATTTTCCTCATTTTTAAGATCCTATTTTTTAGCATGACTGAAAATGTATTATAATGGTACATCTCTTTGTATGCATCAAATGGCTTCAGCATTTAACAGATTCATAGTTTTGCAGTGTTCTGACTTTTGGACTCAAATTTAGCTTCACCTGACACAAACTATTATTAATAAGTTAAAAAATCACAGACATGTGCGAATTCTCATTTCATTTTTATGTCATCCAGAAGAAGCTAACTGAAACTACTCAGTGTCATCAGTACGGTCCTACGTTGAAAATATGCTTAGAAACATTGGGGGGGAATGCTAACTCATAGATGTCGTGTATTTCTTATGCTGTCACATCTGGCACTGGAAGTCTTGCTTTCAAATCCTGTCCTAAATTTGAGCGATGGCAGGTCAGGTATGGTTCTTGATGAGGCACAGAGTTTGCTCTGATTACCTCAGTAATTACTTTCTAATATTATTAAACTTTTTACATGAAGTAATTTCTCTTCTGATTGATCCACAAAGCTCAGGTCAAAGGCCATCTAATTACAAAAAGTTGTAGATCCATCTTCTTCATTTGAAAATTCGCCTCTTGGTCAAGAGCAGAAGCAAAGTTCATAATCACATTTGCAACTGTCAGACCATTCTAAACCACTTAGAAGCAAAATATAGCTAAATAATTTATTTGCTTATAAAATGGCAGAAAGAAATCATTCGCTCCTTACTGCAAATCTAAAGGATGTTCCAGTTTTTATAGGCCTTGGTTATAAATACAAGATAGTATAAGCATATAAACAATTTCAGTTATGCTTTAATAGTGGTTAATAAATCAAGATTGCATATTAAAGAATACATTGACATTCCAAACCTTAGCATAATATTTAATTAAGCATACTACTACTTTGATCTCCTTGTTACTGAACTGGGTCCAATATCTATTCTACCATGAGTGAAACTCTCACAGATCTGACTTGTTTGGTTGCTTTTCCTGAAACATATAGTACATGTAGTGGCCAAAATATATTGCAAATAAATAATAGTGGGCAAATTCTTCATGGAAAACATTTTTCTTTTATGTTGAGTTGCTTCTTAGCCAAAGAACTTGTTGCAGACCTGCTTAGAGCCCACTGGGCAGAGAGAGTCAGCAAAATTGGTATCAGACCATTTTGGAATACATAAATACAACTGACATAAACTGCTTTCATTTAAAAAATAAATGTTTTATTCCTACACTACATTAAAAAGTAGCTTCCTAAAGAAGCACCAAAATTTAGCGAAGTGTAGCAATTAGCTTAAGTTATGCCTAGTTGACGCATGTTAGATGAACTTCAGTTAAGCCTATAGGACAAGAGAGTACCTTAGTTCCAAGGAAGAGGAGTAGCTTAAGCATAACAACCTGTTGGTCGCTGTGAAAGCCAGAGGAGCTCATCAGGAATTGAGTTTTCTCTCCCCAACCCTAGGTCGAACGTGTCTCCGCTGCGGAGAGGGCGTCGGGGAGCCCCGGCCCGGCTGCAGGGCTCCGCAGAGCACAGCAGCCCCACTGTTCTTCTGGGCTGCGACGCCTGCCGCATGGAACAGGGTGGTCGTGTAATTTGCAAAACTGCATGTATCCGTGATTAACGTGTTTTGGTATCCAAAGCCATTTAGTCTCCACACGCTCACGGGATCTTGAACAGTGACACTATGCTGGTAAATTAGACCTTTCACAGTCACTTGTTTACCATGCGTGTATTTAACCAAGCACTAAAAACACGATCTTCATGTTTTTAGTAATCTTTTTTTCAAAAACTGAAGTTAAGATGAAAATAAACAGATGAGACATACAAAGAAAAATATATAGTTTAACAGAAATACCTATTAAGAGAAAGCTTCAATAGATTTTTGAACCAGTGACTGGGCAATGATAATGTATGATGTGAGGTACAAGGATTTGTAAGAAATCACTTTCTTTTCACTAACATTACCACACTAATATATTTAACATAGACATTTACATGCTTTGCATTTTAAGTGCCTCTGAAATTCAAGCACCAAGCCTGCACATTTCAGCAGCACCATCAGATGTAATGAGTTATGGTACTATCGGCATGTTGATAAGCTATAGCCCAAAGAAGAACAAGAAGGAAGTATAAAAAATATGGCCAGAGGATGGGATAAAATTATCAGCGAGTGTGTTTTCCTGTTTGGTTTTAATCTACATTTAATTAAATTCTTATCTTCTGTGTACTTATGGTCGCATTTGAATGGCGAGACTGCATTCATTATGAATGGTAAAACTTAACTCGGAGAACATTTCATGTGGCTTCTTATAAAAAAAAAAGGAAAAGGAAAAATACTGTCTTTATTCTTTACACTTTGGTCTTTAAAGAAGGGTTAAGTTACTCTGTGCTGAAATGCCCTTCTGCACTTAACCTTTAGGTTAACTGATTTTTAAAGTTAGTGCTTAATCAATTTTTAAAAAATATATAATTTGGAAACAATATCAAAATTTTGTTTCAATGAAGGCAGCATTGGGGGAGTAGTGAAATGCACTAAATGTCTTCCTTATTTTAAAAATAAACAAGGATAACAGAAAGTCTGCATTAGTAATATAAAATGTGTGCATTAGACTGCATACAGAATGACTTCTGGCCTTTAAAATAACCCAGTCTTTCTTTTTGGTATTAATAAGACAATTAAAAAAAAAAATCTTAAAAATTACTTTTGAACATTTCAGTTTGTATTATTGTTTTTTATATTTTCCAGATCACTGGGCTAACCATGCAGTCCTCCTTGGGTGAAACCACTTTTTGTAAATAATTGTGTAAATAAGGAGAATAGAATTGGGTACTTTGTTTTCCTTATTAGATTCAAATGTATTTTGGGGGACAGAGGACAAGTAAGATGGCAAATGACATTACCCACACAAAAATATTATCTAGGCTAAATTATTGAAAGATATAAGAAAGTGAAACAAAATAGAAAGCCTTCTACACGTTCTTATCAGTCAGTACAGCAACTACTACACCATATATATTTTTAAAACATTCCATTTAGCTATCCCTTTCCTAGAGATGCTATCTTGCAATGCAAAATCATATGACACTGTGTCAGAAATAACCCTGTGACTTCTACATTGCATACATTTATTTTCTTTCTTTGAAGGGCCTATCCCCATGACGCTTTAAGGACATTTGAGAGGTACAATGCATTCGTGCCCAAGCCCTACCAAAACGAAACCTCCTCAAATTAAAAATGCTCCTACAGTACTGAAATGAATACGGTACTCATTTCCCTGAGCTAACCTCAACAAAAGCCCTTGAAATTCAGCTTTGAAGTGTGGGATGGTGGTTAACAAATACGGGAACTACTGTAGGTAGAACATCCCAGGGTCAAAAGTCCTACTAAGAAAATGAAAATAAAATTTGCAGCAGAACGTAATTGTTTTCTTGCTCATCTGACTGTGGATTTTCAACTCCCCTGCAACCACCTTCCCCCAGAAGTTTGAAATCTACCTCTTTTACCTACTTTCTTCTCCATTCTCCAAGGATTGCACTAGTGATAGTAGATAAAGGAAAGTGGGAAAGGCAGGAAGGAAATGAAAAGTTTGTTTTGTTCTTTAGCTAAAAAAAGAACATACCAAAAAAGTAGTATTTTTACATGGAGTTTCTATTGCTGAAATGCAAACTTTGTCAGTTTTGCCTCTTACACTGAAAAATTAAGTAGTATTAAAAAAAATGTAGGTGCATACACATATTTTAAACTTTATAAATCATGTCAATATCTTTTTAGAAGCTGTACCATTAATGGAGAGTTTTGCTTGATAAAAGGCCAGCTGAACACTGGGCTCAGTTCCACAGCCTCATGATGCAGTCCCATGCACAATATATGGCAGTACTTTGATTTTCAGATTTAGAAACAGGAATAATTCCAGCAAAGTTCTCATCCGAAATAAAAAAAAAATGCAATCACTTCATTGGGCGAGCATAATAAAAAATAAGCGTATCAAATTAAGAGCATCCTCGCCAAAGCACCAACCACTGAGCTTCAATAAAGATTCTGAGACTGATAATCTGAGTCTCGTATCTTCTGTTATTGCTGGGGGAAAAATAGTTGTCGTTTCTTCCACTTGTATCCCACCATGCATCAACATTACCAGAATTTGTCTGAAAATTTTAAGCTATTCGCCAGCTAATTCAAAACTGAACCGTAATTTAAGCTTAAGTAAATCACTTCATTGCATCTGTCAGATCAGTTTTGAGAGACAACACAGTCCTAGGTTAATCCTTTAAACACTCAGATACGTAACTATGGCACGGAAACAAGGAAGGTAGTTGTCCTGGGTTTCCTGTTCTTGCTCAGATATTAGGTAAGCTGAATCACTCTCTCAAACACCTATCTCTGTGCAGGGATTATACACAGAGCCTGGCTGACAGTGATCCTAAATTCGGTGCCTCAGACACATGTCTGAAATTAAGGGGAATCTGAGCCATAGGGCTTGGTACAATTGCCTTTCTGAAGAGATCCTGGTATATTTTTCTTCGGTGGCTCCTCAGATGGCACTGTGTGGTTTTACGTGGAGGTGATTAGATGGAACAGGCAGAGAGACACACAGGAACAAAAGTTACATGGAAAAATATTAGTCCGAAACCCCATCAATTACTACTCTCTTAAATTTAGGAATCTTATTACTGTCGTCACTTTCCTATGCATTTCATATAACTTAGAAGGCGCGTTTGTGGGATGTCATGCGAGCTCGGGGAAGATATACTGGTAAAATCTGCTAAAAACTTCAATTGCAGCACTCTGTCTGTACTATTAGCTGTGTTGTTGTAAAAATACCCACTCAAGTCAAAAAAAAATTGTATATATAGCCAGTTAATCAATTGCATAACTTTTCTAAAAATGTCTTCAGCATGATGACATTAGGCAACTGTGAACCTGTTAGCTTCCAGCTCTGCTGTCAGTGCTATGATATACAGAATGCCAGCAGGATGTTCCAGTAAGCTACTGCCACCTGCTCCACTTTGGAAAAAGAAGTCTCTTTTTTTGGCAGTCATCAGATGTCATACCCTGTGCCCACTGGCAAGAATGATGACTTTTCACCATGGTCTCCTTCATTCAACGAAGTCTTAAAAAGAGCTCTAATAGAGAGAGGAAATAAAAGAGCTGCAACGTGGGATTAAAGGACTCATAGTGGAGCGAGCAGAGCTAAAGAGCACCCAGGCATCTTTACGGGTAGGAATATCGAGAGTATCGTGCCCACGGAGTCAACCAGATGAAACCACCGCAGGAAACTAGTGGTGGGAGGGAGGCAGCAAGCTGTTTCCCCCAACAGCATCCCACAGCAGAGGGATGCGCACAGGCGGGGATGTGGCCCGGAAGGCAGGGAGTCGGGAACAACCACATTTCAGCGGTCTGCGGCCTGTTTTGCTGACGAGACTTCCTCAATCGCTAGGGTTAATGCTTTGTCTTCTTAACCCTAAGAAGTGAGAGAAACTGAATTTGTTCAACTGAGGGAGTTATCTGTTGATTAATGAAAGTCCAGTATGATGGAATATCATCCTAATCACATTGCACGCTGACCAAATAATACTATAAACGAAGGAGGAAAAAGCATTTGCTTTTTTAATAGCTACTGCAACTGGGCTTTGGACTGGCAATTTTAGCAGTATTACGCTAAACTAACACACATGCATCTACCATAAGCCTAATGTACTGATTTTAATAGGTAATGCTCTAATGGGTAACTCTATTCTATATTGGGACAGGCTTGTTCTTTGTATTTATATTTTTTTAATATGCACTTGCATTTACATGCACTGAATTTAAACTTCACAGGGATTTTTACTGGACTGAGAAGTACAGATTTACACTGTGAACATTTCAGTGTATGTATAAAGAAAAAAGAAAAGGAGAGATATTATACTATTCATACTGTTCATGAACGAAAGCATGACATAACTCATGAAAAGTGAAACAGTGAGTTATGATAAATGTGCCCTCACAGGACAACAGTGATAATAAATCAAGTACATAAACCCAGACATACCATACTCCATAATTCCTTACAAAGTCTAAGACTGCACTTTGTTTTCAAGCAGGACTTCTCTTCTATGGCAAAAAGTCTGCTTTTTGTTGCATTGAAATAAAATAGAAGTAGCTATTGTTTATTTGTAATTATCGCTTTGCACAAATATTACGTGCAAGAAGTGTCTGAACGACTGCAAATTCATGACAGAAGTTGCTGTAAAAAATAACCCTCACTTTAGTATTGACAAATATTAAAGCTGTTGTTTCAGATTTCTGTATTTCTTAGGCACTTTGGGGGGAAAAAAAAGCTTCCTCAAATTAGGTACAAAGTTGGCACTTTTTCTCTATTTCTGACTTTTTTTCATAACACAAATATTTTAAAACACCTAAGCCAAAACCAGTTCTACCACATACCTACTAAGACTTAACAAAATCAAACAATAATAGTACTCCGTTATGGTGCAGTTCCTACGGCTTGTCACGTTTGCTGTCTTATTCAGCACTGTCATCATTTTAGCACCACATCTGATTATGATTCTTTCCAATAGTAATCATCAACCTGGATTCAAACTGACTAGGCTTCGTGAGGCTCTCTTCTTCATTACTAAGAATTCATCTTGCTCACAGATCTTTATGTTTTTAATTTAAAAAGCATTAACTAACACATTTGAATGGTTTATGTGTATGCATTAAAGCATGTGAATTATTTTTGACTATTGCTAGCCTCCTCCTTAATATCTAGAATGTAAATAAAAGTCGCCTTGTTTTACTTTGAACTAATTTATCTGTATGGGACAAATCCTGTTTCCTTTTTTTCTAGTCACAGTTCTCACAGACTGGAAATGTCAGTGTTTGAATAAGGATTGCAAGCTCAGTCCGTGCAAATGAACCACGGTTACATTTTCACTCTTCCTCACAGGCATGTGTAAAAGTTGGATGTGAGCAAGTCTTTCAAATCACAAATTCTACTGTGAAAAATGATTTTAAAAAAGAAAATGAAAATAGAAAAAGGAAAGGAAAATCTATATCCAATAATGTGATTGAGCTAATATCACTGGCTTCCACTAAGCACTCACTACAGTGTGTGAAGCTAAGCTTTCAACCATTGCTGGTTGATCAGGAAAGCCCATCCTGCCCTGATGGGTATCAGTCCTCCTTGGTAGCTGAGGCACATCTTCTCCTGCCGGCCTCTGGCAAGGCACAGTCCCTGGGCACGGAGCCGCCAGCCCTGAGGGGTCCCATGCAGCACGGAGCACTGCAGCGCATCTCCTCCGCAGGGCGACCTGCAGCAACTCGGACCTGCTTGGCTTCTGCTCTGAGCATGGGCTTCCCTTGGTTCCAGCTCAGTAGCCCACTCCTGTTCTTCACGGGTCTCAAAAGCCTGCTTCCAAGATACGTAAAGTAACATCCAGGTTTCTGACAGAAGACTGCAGTCAACAACTGCACTGCGCAAGCACGCTGGCCTTCTTGTAAGTGTGTTAAACTTTCCTCGGAGGCCAGCCTGAAAAAGGCAGTAACCTCCCACAGGTGAGGTGCCTCCCGCTGCCGTCCTTCCCACAGCCTGCCACAAGCACAAGGGGAGCTGCATTCTGCAGGACAAACATGAGGCACCTTTTGCACTTTAAACTCTCTCCCAAATAAAGCCCACATCAAAATTACATGCAACACTGCAAAAATAATTCTTACTGGGAGGAAAATAGAAAACAACGAAGTATATAGGGTAGACGGTAGTCATATTAGTGAGTACATTTGTGTAGTTGAGTGCTTGAGTACTGCACTTGAGAATCACATGAAGGGGTTTTACACAATCCCGAATAAAACAGCACAAGGTCCTCGCTCCTTCCCTCAGTTTTCTGCTGCGGCCCCCAGTACGAACCAATCGCAGTTGCTTGTCAGGTATTACAGCTTCTTATATTTTGCCACGCGTAGCATCATAAATGCATGCATTTAGGACATCACAGAGCATCAAATGCTTAATTTCACCCGAATCATATGGATCACTGCAGGGGATCATTGATTAGAAAATGCTAGGAAAATCTACCTATTGCTACAGCAAGAGAAAGACATTGGAGAGAAAAAGCAAATTAGTGAATCGTTCTATTTTCAATCACTATGGGTCTTCTTTGCCTGTTTTCTACCCACTTCAAGAGCTGCTGACACAGATACTTGGAATATCTTCATTACATACATAAGATTTAAATGTAGCAGAGATGTAGAAATCATTACAGTCTTCTATTCAAACTTGTATAAATACCCGTTGGATCATACGCGCCCATGCAAGAGGGCTGGCAGGCTCTGCCCCACAGATAGAATTAAGACTTCAAGTGAGAAATAAGTAGGTAAAACAAATTACCCCTAAAGGGAAAAAAAAAATCCTGCCTTGATGCAATTTTTCTAAAATTCAAAGTAAAGAAATACCAGGGTAGTACAGAATTGATGTCATGCTACGGTTGCCTCTCCTGTTTTTTAGACATATAGATCCCTATATTTTGAGGTAGAAAAAGTAATTTTGAAATGATGCATTATAATATGGGTGTATTTTTGTTCTATAAGAATGGTAGCTTTGCAACAGTGGAGCGGCAAATTAGATGTTTTCATTTGCAGTTTAAAATAGAAGGTCACACAGGATGTAGGATGCTCTGCTTTATTGTTCTATATAAAGTGTCAGATTGTGTTATTATTTAATGCATCCTTTGAATTATGATGTCATCATACTGACAATTTGTTTAATAACAGAGATAAAAAGGTTTACTATTTTTGATATAAATAAATATTATTATAATTTTGAATTTTATTCTAAAGCATATGGAATATATTTTATCTTAATAGGAACTGGAGCAAATTCATCCTATGGCAACATAAAATGTTCTGATTCCTCTGAAGACATCATATCTCTAAAATTTGACATTTTAAAAAGAAGAAAAGATCCTGAAATAGAGTTTGACAATATTATATCCTCAAGGTGCAGTTTTCATGATGTCACAGCCTCAATATCCAGCATTAAGCTGCTCTGCAAGGTTTCAGTTTTAATTCTTTAATCAATATTATGTAA